>NC_090874.1:15053695-15061195 GCF_036669935.1 Montipora foliosa | reverse complement strand
TAAGCAGAATTCTACCTGATGTCATCTTCTCGTACATTTCTCACCTCATTTATTTGCAGTGTATATAATTTCAGTTATGCTCAGGCAGGTCACTTCATGGCCCTGCTATACATCATCATCTAGACTAGCAGATAAAGCCTTTTTTTTTTCCTTTTTTTCTCTGAGCATTCCCGAATCACCATCACAGATACCTTTCTTCATTCATTTATTGTGGACAACATTTCACCATCTCCATGTACGAGAATGCACTATTCAGACAATTTCAGTCCTTCAGTTTAAAAGCCACGCACAACAATAATTAAATATAATGACCTAATGCTCGCATGATCATGAGTCTGCTATAGCTCAGTGGGAGAGCATCCGAACTAGTAACCGATAGGTCAGCAAGTACATGTAGTTTGATTCCTTTGAAGGAGCACTCAGGCTTTTTTACGACCACCCCCTATTATAAGTCACCATCAAAGAACATACATTTCTTCATAGTTGTCTCTTCTGAACCCTTTCTTGCCCAAGAGTGTCTAATGCCAGACAATAATTATTTTACTCATTGTCAGTGGGGCCCCCCTCAGGGAGGAAAGCGTTAAACAAATATTATACTACCACTTTACTGTGACAGTAAGTAAAATCTCTGTGTCATTTTCTTCAGCCGTGGACAGCTTGGCTGTGGTTTAACGGTGGATGAGCAAAGTCCAGCAGTTGTTGCAGCACTGGAAGGAATCAGGATTCAGTTCATAGCGGCTGGTGGATGGCATTCAGCTGCAATAAGTGGTGAGAAGATTGATGTGTTCGGTTTAAGTTTTGAATTCGTGGAAACAGCCTTAATATGATTAAAAGAGAGGGCGGTAAGGTGTGGAAAATACATTTGTACAGTGTAGGTACCCTGAAAGCACAGAAAATTCAGTCTTCCGTTGATGTCATAATGGACCCCAAAATAATGATGGCTTTTTGTCCTCAGAGTTTGGTGACCTGTACATGTGGGGATGGAACGAGAAAGGACAGTTGGGATTAGCTTTTAATCATGGCAATGTTGATGATTCCCAGCCATCCAGCCACCCTGTGCAGTGCCAAGTTGTACCTGCAATTGTCAACATTCCAGGAGATCTGGATGTGCTGACAGTTAGCTGTGGAACAAGACATACTGCAGTAGTTGCTGGTAGGAGAATGGTCTGAACTACCTTGTCAAGTGAAATTTCTGTTGACAAGTTTGCTTACTGTAGTTGCTTCATTTAAGCATCGGCCTTCATGAAGAAGGTCGTGTGTTCAGAGATAAACTGGACAACACTTAAGTCCTCAAATGACTGAGGATTTTGCAATTGCACTGTGGTGGCAATCAAAAGGAAACACAAAATGTTGGAGCATGCTTTAGTACTCTGCTTGTGAACATTGCAAATTATTTTTGCTCAATGCAATTTCTGAGTCTCCTAAAATTTTTAATTTTTGTTCTTATTGTCAACTCCATCCACAAATGACTCAAACAGCATCTGCAAAAAAAATGGTTGCCTGACAGCAAATCATGATTTTTTAAATACATGTATAATGTTTTTGTGTGTGTGTTACATTAATTCCTTTTGCTAATCAGAATGTAGATTCAGGCCCATGAAGTATTCGGTTTAGATATGTCCAAAATCAAGTGTTCTTGAATCTTCATCATGATGTCTTTGCTCAGCAACTAATTATGCTAATAGCATGTGAAAATAAATTATCATTAATTCTTAAAGTGCCCCTGTGATCAAAAAAACCACTACCTTTTTTCCTTCAGATTTTGAAAGTGTGTTTGCTTAACACCTGACTGGCAAAATTTTGAGCTTTGATTTTTATCCAACGGCCGTTTACTTTGAGTGTAAGTTTTGGATTTCACGGTCCGCCATTACTCACGTTCAAAACTGACCGATTGGATCTCAGAGGGTTGGATCCAGGGAAAAGTGACGTCAGAGGCTCACTAGCTTAAGATTTCAGCATGTGAACGCAGCTTATTATATATGCAAAGCGTAAGTTTAAAAGTCTGAAAGCCCAAAACCCCCGTGCTGCATATTAATTCTGCGGCGTACACACGTATTGCATTCTTAAACTAGTGAGCCTTTGACGTCATTTTCTCCTCGATCCAGCTCTCTCAAGAACATAATGTTAGTAAAGGCGGACCATTAAATAGGAAAATTACAGTTAAAATAAAGAGGTGTCTTTTTGAAATCAAGGCTTAAAACCTGGGTCACTTAGTGTTTTGTTAACAAAGTTTTGAAATCCAAAGAAAAATATGAATTGATTTTTTGGTCACAGGAGCACTTTAACCCTGGGCATAATTGTCATGGGAATTTTAACATGATGTGCAAATGCAACCAACACGTTATGCTCAGCAGTGGGTATCATATTGATCTTCCATTCATTACATGTATGTGACCAGTTGCACAATCCTGAAAATAACTTGCCTAGTGAATTGTTGATGTATTGAATTTTAGGTGATGGGAGTGTCTGGACGTGGGGATGGGGTAAGGTTTACTTGAATTTTCTTTTCCCTTGTTTAACAACTCAAATACATAACAGGTTTAACATTCCTGCGCTGATCCCACTGCTCCCACGGTGGTTTTCTTATTTTGGTATCAAATGTTCTTTAATCAGTCCAGGATATCAGGCAGTTCATGGGTATTTTTATAGTACATGTAGTCTTAGTATTGTATGGTACATTGTATATCAGTGTTTTGTCGCCATCTTGAATTTTGGAGCAAAGGAAGGTTAGGGAAGGAAAAAGTTAAATTCCTAGACCCAGGTAGACACAGGCAAGGGAAAATGTTCCCCCTGACAAAAAGTTTAACATGGCAACTTTATAGTGACCTGTCCTGCACTAGTAAAGTTGTAAACTTGCTCTCCTCAAAATCCATAATGCCTGCATCCTGGAAATTCAACCAAGAAAGTAAGAGATAATGAAAATGATTTTAGCCCAAACAAAATATGTTTTATTCCAGCATTTCCAACCATTTGGCGCTACAATATAATGAGCTTCAAGACTGGGGTTTTACTTTTAATTAATAGCGTAGTGGCTTCTTAACACTTACAGCTGTAAGTATAAAAAGTCACTCCAGGTTGATGTTACAGGGAATTATGGTCAACTTGGACATGATGACAGTAAGGACAAAAACTCTCCCTGTGAAGTTGGTGCGCTTTCTTCATTGAAACACAAACCAAAGACCGTGTGTTGTGGCGACTGGTCCACCTTTGTCATTATTTCAAAGTGATATAGCCACCTGCTCAAATATTTGCGCCCACGCTCAGAGGATCAATTCAGCTGTCGTTTGAAGACGAGAAAATCAAGCCTTCTGGTCAAGCTACCGTTGCCGCTGCAAAAAGGCGTCTCAAGACACCTCTGGCAGGCTCGTCCGTAGCGAGGCGTGTCTCGTAACTGAAGAGGTCGTGAATTTCGTAATTTTGTACAACCTTCCTGGTGGAGATTCGTCCCTTTACAGAAATTTGTAAACGAACGACGAATTGGTAAAATCGCAAAATTTGTAATTTGTAGGTTAAACAAAGTGATAGTGAGAAATGTAATCAGCTGGAGACAGCAAGCGTAGGCTGGCGAAAAGTGATATCAGTTAGGCCAATGTCTATTCTTTTCACGGATGTGGATTATAAGTGAAAGGGCGTGTTTGCATTGAAAAATGTGTTCTCCCAATAGTAGAGAGCTGCCTCGTTCGTTCGCTTCAGGCTCACTCACTGCGGCAGCAATAATAGCTGAAAGCTGCTTCTTAGCAGCAGTCACGAAGTGAACCTCAAGGCGCATTTACACCACAGAGCGTGTCAGAATTGAACGGGAAAAGAGGAAAGCGGTTAAAGTAAATTTTTCTTAAGGCCAGTGACACACATTTCAACATTTTTGAGTTCTTGTTCAACAAATGTGTATCATGTCATGCTGAATGCTAAGAGAAACTTTTCAACAACTTGAACGTTTTTTGGCAAAGTGGAACGAGAGTAGAGGGAAGCTCTATTGCGTAATTGAACGGCCCTTATCAGTCGCTTTTCAGTTTCCCCGAAAAATTAGATGACGCACGGTTAACCTTTTTTTGATTAACAAATGTGTGTTATCAGCTTAAGAAACACTGAACTTTTATCCTTTTACAACCAATGGCGGATCTAGTAGCGCTGACCCTGTAGTCGATAATCTGTTTTGCTTGGGCAATTCTTATTATGATGATGAAATGGTATATGAAATGAATCATATATGAACTGCGGATATGAAATCAAGTGAAGCTATGATCTTCGCAGTTATGAACGCAATTTTTACAATTGCGTAGAGAAGCCTGAAAAATTCAGGACTTCATCTTGGCTACACTGGAACGTTTAGGAGTCTGGGCTGATGGTGGGAGATCTTTGAAATCTTACTAAGATGGGACTTAAATTTACGACTCGGAGGCTAACGAGAACACCACCAAATAATGACATTAAAGAACAAAACAATAGTTCTGCGCGTGCGTTATGAAGTTTTGAACATTTCGTTCACTTTCTTTACCAATGTGAAAGATGAAACGACCCAAACCTCCAGTTCCATGTAAAACGCGAGCGCTCATCTGCAAATTTTACTTGTCTTTCATAGTTCAACTCCGTTCTTCCCAAGATAGTTCCTGCAAAGTTCGGCCAGTTTGTAGAAGTAGATAGAACTAGAATACGAAGGAATAAGTTTAAAAGACGAGAACCATTTTTAACTTTTTATTTTACTTGGGCGTTGGACATCTTAACACTACTCCCTCTTATGAGCCTCGATCGCATGCTCGTCCCAGTCCAAAACCGTAATTCAGCCTTTTTCCATCTCGTAGATACTTCTCGTCTTCGGCCAACGAAGCTTGATCAGAAATACACAAAAATTTGGCCAAATTTGCCAAGGTTTTGGGTTACTATCGAAAAGGTAAAACAATGACCTGCAACGAGTGACCTGTGGAATGTGACCTGTGTTTCAGACCCACCGATGGCTCAGTGATTTACCAGTGATTGACTGAAGTTTATGTAATCCATTAAACCGTTCCATTACCTTGCCTTGAGTCTTCCTCTGAATGACACGTTACCCTTTACCAAAGTTAAAGGGGGGGATGAGTGATGCCCGAGGAGTATAGCTAACCAGTTCCCTGTCGTCTCTCTCTCTCTCTATTTTTCTCGCTCTATTAGCTCCAAGGTATTATTCGTACCAGCTCTTGGGCGTTAATAACACATTCTAGTGAGGTGCTCGCTTTTTGAGCTAAAACTGTGCATTCCGGAAGATCAAAGCCTCAGCTGCAAACTTAAGTGTTTACAAATACGGTACTACTCCGTTATTTCGAGCAATCCAGTATCCAGAACTGTTTGCAATTTCCACGCCGAAATTACCCAGAATGTGTCTTATGAATTCCGAAAAACTGTTTTGTCCAGTCGGTGGGCAAACAATATGGAGCCCACAATCATTATCTCCAAATTACTAGAGGTCAAGCATGCGCGACATGCAAAACAGTGGGGGTTTTTACATAAGTGAGATTTTGAAAACTGCGAGATAAATCTGCTGAGTAAACATGCTCATTGTCCTTATGTGAACAAATCGCGTACGTTGATCGTCCCTTTCCGTTGTTTTTTTCTGAAGAAAGGCTAACGCTCGAAATGGCAGATTTCTAATAAACCATTTTTCAGTTGTGTGCTTAGTTACCTGGCCTATGAATAAAAGTAAGGCTGGAGTTGACCTTGTTTTGATAGAAACCTCACTACTTTTCTTATCAAAATTCTTACTAATTAGCATGACAACAACATCATTAATATAAGAAAAGGAGGGAGGTCTGTATCATAACGGTCAACACTAGCCTCACTTTCATTTAAAGGCCAGGTAACTAAGCACACAACTGTAAAGAGGTCTATTATCCCATGTGATCGTGAATTAAAGCTCTTTAATGAGAAATGGAAAGGCCTTATGTTAAAAGATTTTGTTCCAGAAATTTTGCCACCACCAACGTCTCAATAGGACAAATTAATTTAATTACTTTGTGTCAATATCATGTTTTCAAAATTTCTAATCAGTAGCGCCTAGCATTAATTTAGTTGTATATCTATACACCTCTTTCCAAAATGGCCGCATTGAGATATTCTTTTGGTTTTATTCCAATTAGACCTTAATGCCTCGTTCAAGGCAAAATATTCTTTTGAATTTTAAGCTTAAAAACGAGGCATCAAGGGCTAATTTGAATAAAAACAAAAGAATATCTAAATGGCGGCCATTTTGGAAAAAAGTGTATTGTAGTCCTCAAAGTATTGTAGTTTTCTTTTTGCGTGGAGTCTACTTTACTCTATGTTTTATGAATAAATAAATAAATAATAATATATATATATATATATATATATATATATATATATATATATATATATATATATATATATAAAATCGTGAATTTACGTGAATTTACTTTTATTAACTTAATAAACACAACCAAATTTCCGTACTTCGCTCCTCCATTGACGCAACACCACAGTTTCTGTACAAAATAACCCCATCTTATAGCCTTATGCTATAATTGTTATTATATTTAAAGCAAGATCTTTACATTTTGCCTAAGGAGCAAGGAGCAACATTCATTGAAATGGAAGTGTATTCTTTGGTTAGCTTCACAATATTGATTGAATTGGTGGGGTTTTCTTAGCCTGAGGTTCAACTGCAATATAATTTATTAATTCATGTTCAATTCAATTCAGTTCAAGTATAATTCAATACAATTCTTTTCTAATTCTAATTCCGTATCTCCAAACAAAGAAAGAAAACAACTTACCATAATAAAGAAAGACCTGTGCAAATACACAGGGCTGGAGATTTGGAAAGTTAAACGAGACTTACCTGTAAGTTGAAGTTTGGCTTGAATTCTATCTCATAAAGAGTATAGTAACCGAAGGTTTCTGACATGAAGAAGGAACGTAGTCTGCAGGGAGTGACGTCACAATCATTGTTTCAAATCCTCCTCCTCATAGTGGAGGAACATTTGAAGTCAGAACGCAATTCCAGGAATAGAATAGAGGAATAGTAACCAAGGCCTGAGAGCTCGAGACATGCACAGGGAAGGAGAGGTGGGCATGTCAGACACCTTCGGTTACTACTCTTTATGAGATAGAATTCAAGTCAAACTTCAACTTACAGGTAAGCCTCATTTAACTTTCCAGTTCTATCTCATAAACTGTAACCTCCGGTACTGACATGAAGCCTTCAAAGCGTGTGAGGACACTATGAGGAGCACCAACCAAACTCCAAAATTACAATGTCCTAAATGGGGAATGGGGTCGCGATTGTATATAAAAAATGTTTCAAAGCTAAGCTTAATTCGTCGGTTAATGTGCGTAGCTTCGAGCTCATTGATGTCCAGCTCACGTCGGCGAGAAATCACAATCTAAGGCTTGCTGTTATTTATCGACCGCCACCTAGTTCTATGAACAGTTTTACTGTAGGATTATTTCTCGATGAGTTTAGTTCTTTCTTGGAAGGACTTGTCCTTGCTCCAAGTGCTGTCCTCGTCGCCG
>NC_090874.1:15033695-15048695 GCF_036669935.1 Montipora foliosa | reverse complement strand
TCATTTGGTCGGTGTTTTGTATAATATCTCTCCATTGCCGTCATGCTCATCCTCTGGAGTGTGTTTTTTTGTGAAATTCAATCGCTGATTGTTTCCACGCAGGTCCGCACTATTCAAGCGGACGAGGACGAAAATACTGCTCAATTTTCACGAAAGTAAAGGAAAAGAACTTTAAAAACATGCATTCACTTTGAACTTAAGTTCGTTGGGTAATAAAAACATTTAAAAGGAACAGCCCCATTAAATTTACGCAACGGTTCGTCCTCGAGTTTTCCAAACTTTCAGCCACTAGTCTACTCGATCAGCTACCTTTTGCAGAGCTTTTCCATCCCCCCGCTCACTTCTCTTTGACGTTTCATGATGATTCGGAAATAAATGTGCCATTCTTTTGCAGGCCTGGAACTTCTTCCTCGGGGTTTCCGTCGCCATGTTCATGCTTGAAAATTTTGTATGAAAGTCAAGTAGACTAGTGCACGACTGGTAAAACCTCGCGAATATCAGTTGTGCAGTAGTCTACTTGACTTTCATAAATATTTTAAATCAATTTTGACTGATCACGATCTTCTCTGATCCAACGCTGTGCAAGACTTATCGTCCACGGTTTTTGCAAAGGTTTTAAAACTGCTCGAGGTAATGCGTGACATATTACAGTCGCGTTACCTGCGCAGTAACGTTGCGCACAAACAATTAGCGCGAACGTCCTTAAGCTTAGTCCGTCGGTTTCTGTATTTAAGAGCAGACTAAAGACTCATCTTTTCAGAGCTACTTATGATTATTTTTTTGTGTATTATCTTTTTATGCATTTTAAGTTTTTTCTTTTGTATAGTTTTTAATTTGTGAATATTAAGCGATATAGAGCTTTCTGTATATATCGCTATATAAATAAATCTATTATTATTATTATTATTATTATATCCATTTATTCTACAACTTAGTAATACGTCTAGCCTACCAAATACTTCTAAACAACCAATGAGTAAAGTTAAGTTAACGCTCCTTACAGTGGAAGCATTGCTAATATGACCACCAAGAAACAAACACACACTCATCTTGAGACTTCCAGGTAAATATCGCTTATATTAGGTCGAAGCAAAGTACTGTTGCTAACGCAAATAACATGGATGGCTAGTATTAACGCGAGTTTCTTTTAAGGCCCTTGAGAGGGTGGCTTACTCCCAAAGGCACCCTTCAAGAAACGATGAACAACTGTATGTTGGCCAACTAAGGTATTCTCAGCGCTAATCATACCAGACAAAGCTGATCTAGTAGTGATAAGTGCCGAATGGCATAGAGGGGAACTCGGGATAGGAAATTATCTGTTTAAAAACATTGCTCTTGTCATTCAAATGTGCCATCCGCAGGAACAAAAGACCCTTTGTTTTGACCGCCAACGGTGCTCTGCCGGTTGGCACATTAATGACAATAGGAGACGTCAACGATATCTTCCCTATATAAGAACTCAAAAAACAAGGGCTAGACTCGGGGAGAGTGAAGGGAACTCCCTCTGACTACAGAATACAACCCATTTCAAAGAATAAACGCTGTACTGAGTGGCCCGTGCCGTCACCACTCGAATGCCCTTGGCCTGATCAGCCTTTATCTTACCCAAACATTTGGGAATTGGAATTACTGTGCAGCGATTCCTGCTCCCGAGACTGCAAGAAACATTAGTTACACTGGTAATGCCGAAGCCACCAGCACTCGCAACAGTTTGAAAAATCAGTATATACCACTGGTGGATGACCAATGTAACGAAACGCCTGGTGGACACTCTCAACCCACATTCGTAACTCAATGCCCTACTACTTATTTATCTTCGTTCCTAGTGGAACATAGGTCCTCAACTAGAGCGCGCCACCTAACCCTTTTTTGTGCTGTGCCCTTTGCCTCTTTACACGTGAGATGTTTCCTCTCCAAGTCTGCTATTCTCGTACGTCGCCAGGTGTGCCGGGGTCTCCCTCTCTTTCGCTTCCCCTGTGGGTTCCACTCCAGTACCCTTTTGACTACATGTCCATCTGGTCTCCTCAACGTGTGGCCAATCTATCCCCAAGCTCTTTGTCCTATACCTTGCTCTATCGGTCGCTGCCCTGTCTGTCCCCAAAGCTCCTTGTTGCTGATTTTTCTAGGCCACCAAGTCCGCAAGATGTTCCTCGGGCTCTTATTGATTAACACCTGCAACTTCTGCTCCAATCCCTTAGTCAGCCTCCTAGTTTAATTAAGAACCATACAAGAGCACCGCTTTCACATTTGACCAAAAGACTCTCAGCTTGGTCTTGGTTGTTAGTGCTGTGGATCGCCATATTGGTCTCAGCATCGCAAATGCCTGTCTTGCCCTTCCAATTCGCGCTTGAATATCCTCGTCAGTGCCTCCCTTCTTGCTTACAATGCTCCTAAGGTATGTGAACTCATCCGCGTCCTCAATCCGCCCCCCTGCAACCGACACACCATCGCCACGTTCGGTGCCAATACGCATCAACTCTGTCTTGGTGGCATTTATCTTCAGGCCTACCTTCGCACCTTGTACCTCCAAGCTTAAAGCCCATGTCTTATCCCTCATATCCTATATTGTGTGCGACAGTAGGACCAGATGTTGTAAAGGTCCACTGAATACCCCTCTTCCTTTCAAAGGCTGTCCTCGTCACCCAATCCAGGGCGACCAGAAACAACAGGGGAGATAGCAGGCAGCCTTGTCTTACCCCAGTCCTCATATTCATTGGTCGGGTCCTCTGTCCATTGTGTACCACCTGTGGGGAAAGACCTCTGATGATGGTGACCACCTTGTCAGGCATCCCGTAGTGCCGCAACAACCTCCACAAAACCGCTCCGCTGGTACTATCGAAGGCCTTTGCGAAATTCTATAAAGTTGATATACAAGGAGGACCGCCACTCGATGCTCTGCTCCACAATAATCCGCAGTGTTGCTATTTGATCTGTACAGCTTCGACCAGCTCGGAAGCCCGCCTGTTCCTCTCTCAAATTTTCATCCAGTGCGATCTTGATGCGCTCCAGGAGCACTCTGCAAAACACCTACTTGCCATGTTTAGCAACATGATGCCACGCCAGTTTTTACAGTTGCTCAGATCACCTTTCTTGGGCAGCTTGATTAGCAGACCCTTCTTCCACTCCTCTGGTATCTTCTCCTCACTCCATATCCTGTTGCAGAGGTCCAAAAGAACCTCCTCTTACGTGTCCACTTCTTCCCTCAAATCTGTCGTGCAGCGCTAGCTTGAATGCGAAGTCTTTAAGCATGCTGACCTCGAAACGCACTAGGCCACTTTCCCCTTTTCTCACTTTGGCAATCTTTAGCCTGAGGTTTGCCATCAACATAGGGTAGTCCGACCCAATGTCTGCCCCACGCAACACGCAAATGTCCTGCAGCGTGCTCCTCCATTTCTTATTAAATACCAGGTGGTCGATCTGGTTACCAATAACAACGTCAGGAGACCTCCATGTCCGCTTATGACACTCCTTAGGGGGGAACGGCATTCCACCGATTACCAGCTCATTTGCCTGACAGAAGTCCGCCCACCTCTCACCATAATCATTCATCTCAGCTCTTGCGCCATGCTTACCCATCACCTCCTCTCTGCCTGTATTGTCCATTCCCACCTTAGCATTCATATCTCCCATGACGATCTTCACATCTCTGCATGTCACCTGCTCCAAAACCATCTGTAGCTGGTCGTAAAAATCGTCCTTCGCCTCCTCCGTTGCCTCATTTGTTGGGGCATAGCATTGCAAGATGGTGACCTGCTGCCACCTTGAGTTGAACCTAGCTCTGATTATCCTTTCAGACACCGGTTACCATTCCAGCAGGCATTGTGCACCTTTTTTAGACAGAATGAAGCCAACTCCCCTCTCATGATTTTCACCTTCATCCATTCCTGAGTACAGTACAGTTTCTTTTGTAGCTATCCTCAACCTCCCACAAGAGTTCCATCTCATTTCACTTACTCCCAGAATACTAATACCATATCTCTGCATCTCTTTGATCACCTGAGCACAATTACCAGTCTCAAACAATGTCCTTATATTCCATTGCCTGATCTTCACCCCCACTTTGGTGACAGCAATTTCATCGGCGATTTATGCGTCATTCTCTGCTTTACACGCTGCTCCAACGGGGAGTTAGCATCCTGTACCCCTGCTTCCCGATAGGGCGCAGTGGGAATTCTAGTTTCGGTTTCTATAATGTGCTTCTTTTTCCGGGAGTGGGTTATCGGCCCGCCGCCCAGCCCCCAACCTGGAGGCCAAGGGGATGTTCTTCGTCTGGCCTCAACCCTTCGAGCAATCCGGCATAGTTAGACCTGCCAGGGACCAAAGCCCCCACCGGCAGAGCTCTCTGGGTCCTTGAGACACACAAGCTCCACCACCACGACAAGGTATCTGCCCAAGCTGCCCTAGCTGAGCAAAATAAAGACACGAGAGCATCCCTTTCTTTTATCGGATAGTTACACCCTCATCAAGTCAGAATCTAGAGTGAGAACCAAGAAAGTGATTCCCTTTGTGGGGGTCAAAACAGTTTTAATGATAATTGGACTGACTCTTATATAGCGAGAAAAGGAACCAAGAACATCCTTTCCCGGCAATAAAAAACCATCTACCAGAGAAACAAAGTCACAGAAAGTCCTTTGTGCCCAAGGACCTCCAGGGGATGTTTCATAACCTTGGTGAAAATCCCCGGAGAACACAGACGTCAAACTCGTGAGTAACGACTTAAATTCATAGAGCTGCTCATTAAAAGAAACTTAAGGAACTTCCTGTTCGCTAAGGCAAAGGGACAAGCATGATAGGCAAGTTTAAAAACTAAGAAGGCCAAATAAGCTCCCCACGGGGTAAGCAAAATGAGGACTGCGTTGATGCATCCAACTTAAAATGCCGAAAGCGAAGAGCTGCATTGCAGTTCTCAAAACGAAAAATCAATCTGTGCGAACCATCCACCCAATTTGGTAAAATAGGGGCCAAGCATTCCCCGAGTTCACGCAGTGACCTCGGATCACACCAAATTCCTCTACATTTGTAGCTTGAAAATCGTCCTTAGACATAGCAAACTGCTGATGAACATTAAAAATTCGTGTGACAACGTTGTACATACTCCAAGATTCCTGGATCTGAGGTGACCTTCAGCCACTCAGAAAAGCAATTTTCAGTCCGTCCCACCATTAAGGGTGGCTGGTTTTTTAACAAACTGTTGACTTCCTCATCTGGACATACATACCAAAATTGTTGGTTGCTTCGGGAAAGGACCTTGGCCTTCACAATAACAAGAAATGGTCTGTTATCATCTCTAACTTAAACAGCCTGACGGGCATAACTAGTATCAAATTGATAGGCAGTGTAAGTCGGCAAAACGGTCATTGAGATGTTTAAGACCGGCCAAAAAATGGCTTGATTCATCGAAGCCTGGTCAACAATCATTGAGGATAGCAGAGCGCTCTCTGGCTGGTGACGAGGCTGCTAAGTGCCCACCCTGGAGTCACTTGCCTCGAACATGATCTAAAAGAAGCTAAAAGCAGGCTACTGCAGGCTCTGCTAACGTAGATGCTGACTGTCTAGACAGCATCATTCAGATCATAATGGCGACCTGATTCCAGGTCTGCTCTCATAGACGCCTTTACTAGGTCACAGGTAAATGAATATTGTAATACACTCCCTCCTATTGAGGATTGCAGACCGCTCTCTGGCTGATCTTAAGGCTGTAAAGCGCCTCGACTAGATAACATCACAAATGGTGAATGCCTTAACAAGGTCACTCTAGGTAAACGTGCGATAAATGTGACTATAACGTAGATCACTTATCCTTTGAAATGTATCGTACAGTGGAATTCGTTCGGTTCAAGCTGCCGAACAGGCGCCACGTGGTACTAATGCGAATGCCTACACGAGGTCATTCTAGGTGAATGTCCATAACGTAACTATTACATAGACAATTCACCTTTGAAATTTATCGTACAACGGAATTCCTACGGTTAAAGCTGGCGAACAGGCGCCACGCACGTGGTGCTAACGCGAACGCCTACACAAGGTCAATCTAGGCGAATTTTTCATAAACGTGACTATTACATGGTTCACTTCACCTTTCATACGTATTTTACAAACTCTAATAAAAGACTTTCCGTCCAACGACAAAAGTGGCAATGTCAGAGGAGGGTTCAAATCCTAAAATACCACATCTGGATACAAAGATCAAGAGTTTCCAAAATGGCGGACACACGTGTTCACCAATCCGGTATCAAAGAACGCCATAACAAGGTCATTCTAGATTCAAATAAACACAAGTAACTCCTACAGAATTCACTTCACCTCCAGCAAAGAAACGTCAAGGGGAAAAGGAAAAACACTTACCTGGGACAGCGGAAAAAACTAAAAATTTTCGACAGAACACGATGCGATTAAAAAGCACGTAAACTCCCTTCAAGCAGTTACGGTTCAGTGATTGTGACGTCCCTCCCTGCAGACTAGGTTCCTTCTTCATGTCAGTACCGGAGGTTACGGTTTATGAGATAGAATTAGAAAGTTAAGTCGAAAATTTGCAAATAGCCTACAAATTTTAGTTGCGACGTGCACATTTTTAGTAGCAAAAATTATTAGGCCATACAGCTTTGCGATAAAGCTATTGTAAGTTAATTTCTTGTTGTCTTTGTTAAAGCCACTAAAAAGAGCATATAAATGGGAAGACAAGTGTTTTCCAGAAAAGATTCTTTGAAGGCATATCGTGGCCAGCATAAAAGTAGCATTGGATAAATTGGAAGAGCATTAAAGGAAATTGCATTGAGTAGTAAACCAGACTTTGTAATTTTAACAGAAATTTATTTTATCAAACGAGTTGATAAAGGTCAAATAGTCACTGTGAAAGATTTGGAAAGCTGACGTTTCGAGCGATAGCCCTTCGTCGGAGCGAATAGAGGAATTGTGGTTGTTGTAGGTTTATATGTGTGCGGAGGAGATCTACATCGGCGAAACAGGGAGAAGATTGGCGGACCGCTTTCGCGAACACCTACGAGATGTAGAAAAAAACGACACAGATGCCTCAAAACCAGTCGCACGCCATTTTAATCTTCCTAATCACTCCCACCATAACATGACTATTTGCGGCCTATCCTTACACCACGGAAACACAGAAAGCCGTAAAAATCTCGAACAAAAATTTATTTTTCAACTGGGCACACTCTATCCACACGGAATCAATGAACGCCTCTCATTCCATTAATCTATTTACAAATTCACGTCACCCTATTTCTACCAATAGCAAGCTCCTCCGCACACATATAAACCTACAACAACCACAATTCCTCTATTCGCTCCGACGAAGGGCTAACGCTCGAAACGTCAGCTTTCCAAATCTTTCACGGTGGCTATTTGACCTTTATCAACTCGTTTGATAAAATAAATTTCTGTTTCAATCTCCCACCGACGCAGCACCACAGTTTCTTTAGAAACTATACTTTTTGTTTTTTGTAATTTTAAGCTAGACATATAAACCAATTGCAAAGTTTCGATTGATTGCAGTCTTTTAGTCACAAAAGCGACTCATACAGGGCCGGCGCAATTTCCCAGCAATGATACAAATTACCTATAAGTAGACGGAATAGGTAGGCGCTGCCCTCTACCAACCAATCTTAGGAAAGTCTCGAATTAACAGACTGGTACTACAAATAATAATTATTGTTGCATGTGAAAATGACTAAAATGTGAGCACTTCTATAATCATACTGGCTCAGCTCCATTTAATCCTACACCAAATGCAGTACATTTTAGGAGGTGCCACCCACAATGTGAGCACTTGCAGTTACTGACACTATTTATTTGGTAAAAAAAAAAACAGTGAAAAGTGACCCATTAAAATGCTAATGATATAAATTAAGCATATGCATCAACTAATTATAAATTTTCTTCCTTCCTTTTACGTTTTGTCTCTTTCTCAGGAACGTGTCCCACCACCAAACACAATTAACTACCTTGCTGACGTGATGTACAACGCCTACTATTGTTTTGAGGCCTCCACACTTCGTAACATGGATGATGTGGCATGCGGATTGTGTGGAGTTGTTGGGACAATATACCTGGGTGATGGCAATGCAAAGAACTGTTGCATCATCGCTGCAGTAAGTACGTTAATGAATGATTAATCATCACTGCATATAATCATCATCGACCTTTTTTTTTGCCTTTTTATTTACCTTTTATCATATGGCTCGCCTTGCTAATATCGTGGTTAAGTCTGCTAAATCATTAGATATTCGCTACCATCTCACCCGTGGCGATGTGGCGAGTTATTACTTCTCATGGCTTATTAGTCACATTTAAGTTACAAAAACGATTCAATTTCGAGAGAGCCGTCTTCACATTCCTTTGCTTAGAATTGCAGGTTCGCCGTTATGCCCTGTTTCTGCTTATTTACACCTGATTCGTTTAGTCCCCGCGCGCCGTTCGTGTCCCGTTTTTCTCATTTCAGGTTCCAAGGGTCTTGTTCCCTTACAAAGCGTACTTTTGTTTCTTCTTTCCATTCAAATTTGGTCCCGGCTGGGTGATTTTTATCAAGTGATTAACTAATCCTGGTGCAGGTGCTTACAACACAAGGTGCAAATGCAAGGACTTGGACAGTATCTTAATACTGAAATCTCATGGTACTTTAACAATAATTCACATATCTTTAGTCTGTCATGATATCTTTAGTCTGACTGCTACTGAGGTATCAAATGATTGAATTATTTTCAATACTCATATAATTGAAGGAAGGAAAATGACATATCGACGTATTAGAGTCCAAGTAGTTTTTTCACGTTTTCGACATCGTTTCTGAAAAAACAAAAAAACAATAAAGAAATAAACAAATAGTGAGTTAAATGAAAACTATATTCATTCATAAAACTGTTTGTGCGTAGTTAATAGCAGCAATTCCTATTCAGTGTCAGTTTGACATGTAGACTGTAAGACCTCAATAGCTAACTTTACTTTCCACACCTAACTGGCAATCAGCGATCAGTTTCACTGTCAGTCCATCATAATACGGCTCAAACAGCTAGCTATCTGCAAGAAGGCCCAAGTAGCCGACCTGATAAATGCAGACAATGTTTATTTCAGGTAGTAGCCATTTCTCTGTAAAGAACGTACCTACTCCTTTCGACAACTTGCTCATTAATAACATGTACAAAGTACAGCGATTCAGTCATTAACGTTGTATTTAAATAGCACTTACCATTCATTTCGCGCTTGTGTTGCCTAAATTCAAAGGTGACATCATCGCCAATTAGCACAAATGGCGCCCAGTATTTTGTGGCGGAATAATTCTTTGTTCCCCGAAGAGATTTCATAGCATGGTGAAGAGCAGTACTTGCACTTTTTCTGTTTGTCAAGTGTTGGTAAAAACTCTTCATGAACATAAAGGTCGCCTCGTCATCGATTGCCCAGAGTGACACTAGAACAGACCGGGCACCAGCGCAAAGGAAAGCCCTGGCTATTCCCACAACACCCTCAGATTTTACCTCTCCCTGGCCACTATGACAGCAACTCAGCACAACCAGCTTTGCCTGAAGACGAACTTCATGAACATCGCTCATTGTTAACATATAATCTTCCTTTTTGGGGATCTGGGATGAGCGGTCGGGATTTGGAGCTAAAACAATTTCTCCAAATTCGTCATCTCCATGAGCAGCAACGTGGATTAAAGCAACTGACTTCATTCTTTTCAGCACCTCAGCTTTCGTTGCATTTTCGCCAATGAGAGGTGTGGTCTGCAGAAGTTCTCCGATCATCTCCACTTCTTTTTTTGCGCACGGCAACTGTTTATACATGGGTTCATTGATACCCCAAGTGATTTCCTTCAAGCACGGATCACCCAAAAGGAGCGCTCCACTCTTACTGTGGAAGCTATCAGGTGCACTAGCGATCACTTTTAAAGCGGTCAATGACGGAATTGCACGGATCCTGACAGTGTCACTCAATGCAGAAAAAGGAGCCAAGCAAAATGGTCCATCAGGCACAAAGACTAAGTCATCACCTTGAAGCAAGTCTGCAATAGGACTGACTAAGACATCATACAAGGGCTGCAAAGAGTTCACAGAGAAGCCCAAGGACTGAACGGTTTCCTTGACAGCTCCCCCACTGCACGAGAAGTTGCTGTGTTGTCTGTCAAGCGAACGATTCTCGCATCGTTCAACAGTCCCCGCACTGATCTGTTTCAAAGTAGTTTCCATCAGTGAGTCGGCACTTCCATTTTTTATCTCCTTTTGTCTAAAATTTATCCTGCTACCTTCTCTTAGCAACCAGAAGCTGATCGTGTTCACGTCAAGTGCTATGAAAACAGTTTGTGAAGGTAGATCTTTTATTACAAAAGAGATAGTTTCCTTTATCATAACTGCTGAAGAGGGTTTCTCATCAATGCCGTACTGCATCTTCAAAATGTCAGCCAAAGCCTGTGCTCGTCCATGCTCAGCAGCATACAAAGCCTCATTAACCTCTCCATTCTTCAAGAGTGCTGTCCACAGGGCATTGTACGCAAGTCGATTTGTTTCACGAAAGCTTATTTTCCATGCATCCTCTGACTGAAGAAGACACCTTGTTTCATCATAATAATTTATACTTTGACGATAGTAATTGAGAGCTTTGCTCAAGGAGTCTAAAATTTCATGAACACAACCGAGCTGATAACATGCCATTGCCTGCCCTATGGGGTCCTCGGTCTCCTTGGATATACTAAGCTTTTTTTCGTTAAAGAGAAGCCCTTTTTGAAACTCACCCATATTGTAATAAGCGCTGCCAAGATTTCCATAAGCAATTCCTTTTCCGGCTATGTCCCCTACTTCGTTCGCAATACTAAGATGTTGATTGTGGTACTCTGTGGCTTGCTTAAGACTGCCAAGACTTTGATAAGCGCTGCCGAGATTGCCATAGGCACTTCCTTCTCCAGCTCTGTCCCCTACTTCTTTTGCAATACTAAGATCTTGATTGTGGTACTTAATGGCTTGCTTAAAACTGCCAAGTCTGTGATAAGCACCGCCGAGATTGCAATAGGCTTTCCCTTCTCCGGCTCTGTCCCCTACTTCTTTTGCAATACTAAGATGTTGATTGTGGTACCTTATGGCTTCCTTAAAACTGCCGAGACTATGATAAGCATTGCCAAGATTGCAATAGGCTCTTTCTTCGCCTACTCTGTCCCCTACTTCTTTTGCAATACTAAGATCTTGACTGTGGTACTCTATGGCTTGCTTAAGACTGCCAAGTCTGTAATAAGCATTGCCGAGATTGCCATAGGCTCTTCCTTCTCCAACTCTGTCCCCTACCTCTTTTGCAATACTAAGATTTTGATTGTGATACTCTATGGCTTGCTTAAAACTGCCAAGTCTGTAATAAGCATTGCCGAGATTGCCATAGGCTCTTCCTTCTCCAGCTCTGTCCCCTACTTCTTTTGCAATACTAAGATCTTGATTGTGGTACCTGATGGCTTCCTTAAAACTGCTGAGACTATGATAAGCATTGCCAAGATTGCCATGGGCACTTCCTTCGGCAGCTCTGTCCCCTACTTCTTTTGCAATACTAAGATCTTGATTGTGGTATTCTATGGCTTGCTTAAAGCTGCCAAGTCTGTAATAAGCGTTGCCGAGGTTGCAATAGGCTCTTCCTTCTCCGGCTCTGTCCCCTACTTCTTTTGCAATACTAAGATGTTGATTGTGGTACCTTATGGCTTCCTTAAAACTGCCGAGACTATGATAAGCATTGCCAAGATTGCCATAGGCTCTTCCTTCTCCGGCTCTGTCCCCTACGTCGACTGCAACACTTAGATGTTTATTGTGGTACTCAATGGCCTGCTTAAAACTGCCAAGACTGTTATAAGCGATGCCAAGATTGCCATAAGCTGTTCCTTCACCAGTTCTGTCCCCTACTTCTTTCGCTATACTAAGATGTTGGTTGTGGTGTGCTATGGCTTGCTGAAAACTGCCAAGACTTTGATAAGCATTGCCGAGATTGCCATAGGCTCTTCCTTCTGTGGCTTTGTCCCCTACGTCTTTTGCAATACCAAGACCTTGATTGTGGTATACTATGGCCTGCTTAAAACTGCCAAGACTTTGATAAGCGCTGCCGAGATTGCCATAGGCACTTCCTTCTCCAGCTCTGTCCCCTACTTCTTTTGCAATACTAAGATCTTGATTGTGGTACTTAATGGCTTGCTTAAAACTGCCAAGTCTGTGATA
The DNA here is from genome assembly GCF_036669935.1 of Montipora foliosa. Taxonomy (NCBI): domain Eukaryota; kingdom Metazoa; phylum Cnidaria; class Anthozoa; order Scleractinia; family Acroporidae; genus Montipora; species Montipora foliosa. The sequence continues at coordinate 15,036,504 of NC_090874.1, read as the reverse complement.
AGCACCGCCGAGATTGCAATAGGCTTTCCCTTCTCCGGCTCTGTCCCCTACTTCTTTTGCAATACTAAGATGTTGATTGTGGTACCTTATGGCTTCCTTAAAACTGCCGAGACTATGATAAGCATTGCCAAGATTGCAATAGGCTCTTCCTTCGCCTACTCTGTCCCCTACTTCTTTTGCAATACTAAGATCTTGACTGTGGTACTCTATGGCTTGCTTAAGACTGCCAAGTCTGTCATAAGCATTGCCGAGATTGCCATAGGCTCTTCCTTCTCCAACTCTGTCCCCTACCTCTTTTGCAATACTAAGATTTTGATTGTGATACTCTATGGCTTGCTTAAAACTGCCAAGTCTGTAATAAGCATTGCCGAGATTGCCATAGGCTCTTCCTTCTCCAGCTCTGTCCCCTACTTCTTTTGCAATACTAAGATCTTGATTGTGGTACCTGATGGCTTCCTTAAAACTGCTGAGACTATAATAAGCATTGCCAAGATTGCCATGGGCACTTCCTTCGGCAGCTCTGTCCCCTACTTCTTTCGCAATACTAAGATCTTGATTGTGGTATTCTATGGCTTGCTTAAAGCTGCCAAGTCTGTAATAAGCGTTGCCGAGGTTGCAATAGGCTCTTCCTTCTCCGGCTCTGTCCCCTACTTCTTTTGCAATACTAAGATGTTGATTGTGGTACCTTATGGCTTCCTTAAAACTGCCGAGACTATGATAAGCATTACCAAGATTGCCATAGGCTCTTCCTTCTCCGGCTCTGTCCCCTACGTCGACTGCAACACTTAGATGTTGATTGTGGCACTCTATGGCTTGCTTAAAACTGCCAAGACTATGATAAGCATTGCCGAGATTGCCATAGGCTCTTCCTTCTCCAGCTCTGTCCCCTATTTCTTTTGCAATACCAAGATCTTGGTTGTGGTACTCTATGGCTTGCTTAAAACTACCAAGACTTTGATAAGCATTGCCGAGATTGCCATAGGCTTTTCCTTGTCCGGCTCTGTCCCCTACGTCTTTTGCAATACCAAGACCTTGATTGTGGTACTCTATGGCTTGCTTAAAACTGCCAAGACTTTGATAAGCATTGCCGAGGTTGCCATAGGCACTTCCTTCTCCAGCCCTGAAATCTATTTCCTTAAAAATGGCTAATGCTTCTGTGTAATTTGTTATGGCCTGGTTTAAGTCAGCTACACTATGGTAGTAGTTACCAAGATTATAACAAGCCAAACCCTCGCCCTGTCTGTTTCCCTCCTTTCTTGCAACCCTAAGCTGTTGCTTGTGCCACTCCAAAACGTCCAAGTTTCTATCCACCATCTTGATAATCAGAACCAGGAAGGTTTTATCAGAAATCTGGGGTGCACTACAGGATAAATGAACGAAAACACAAAAAGTTCAATGCCCTGACTGCAACATGCGAAGCTGGCACAGCAAGATTAATTGAACAGTGAAGGAATAACTATTGTAAGTCAGTATTTTTTTAAAAATGCCTTTTTTCATCAGCGTTTACCAAGGAATGTTTTTGGCTTACGGAGACTGTCATTCTAAGCAAACAGGAATATAGCCTGTAATATGATAAAATACTTGGGTATTTAATGGGCTAAGACCGTTTTATACAACAACAATCGACGAACATTAAAATAAGAAATTATATTATGCAATGAGGAAAAAACAGCTCATAGGAAAACGATGGCATCCCATTTCATCTTTCTTATTTAAAGATAAAGGTTTTAAGATATGCTTTGCTGGCAGGAAATTTGCTGCAGGTATGTAGCCGACACCAAAAAGACAGGATGTGATGTAATTATGAGTGTAATATCCAATTTTCTGCGATTGGTGTCAAACTCAAAATGTTTTTATTTCGTTTGTGTAGGCCTTTGGTCCCATTCTGGTCTAAACTTTAGACCCAGGCCAAGAACCCTCGATTGCCCCTCAGTAGTCTTGAGAGAAGTAAAATTATGGATTTCCCAATTCCGTGGAAGCAAGTTGTAAAGGGGTTGTTTAGTCATCTTGAACAACCATCTTTCGTGCACAGAACGGTTGCCTATCTTACATGCCCTGAATCTTTTCCTCGGCCGTTTTTTGACGAAGTTCGAGGTCGATTCAAGGCCTTCCACGTGGCAGAGCTTGACCTTTGGCGTTGCTTGGCTTGATGTTGCTGTGTTGGACGGTTCATGGATCGAATTTTACGTAACTTGCTATTTTGTTTACCTCCGTATTTTGGCCCGACAATGGAGACTTTCCGTTGTCAGCTTCAGAAGCAAGACGGATTTCGTGGCGGATGACTTGTCTTACAGAGTCCTCAGAGGGGACGAAAACATCGCCGTCGTCCATCCGAGTTTCAAATGCGAACAAGGAGACTGGAAATAGGCTTTTTCGGTGTCAACTCTCATACAAACTGCCTCTCCGCGAACACTTTCGACGCTGGAAGAACTTGACGTACTGGATTTGGCTCTGAGTCCAATGCGTGTGAAGAAAGACGACATTTAGGACCTGAGCGACTATTACCAGTCTCGTTCGCCATGTGGCCTCCATTCTTCTAGTGTTAACTTAGACAGTTTTAAGAGACTTAACTAGTGAGCAGCGCTCTGCGAACTGTATTTGTAAAACGTTTTATTTTCGGACGCGTTTCGTCTAGTTAACGTAGACTTGTTCAGGGAATTTTACAATAATACATTAAACGCCTGTATTCAAGCCATAACTGATGGCAAAAAATGTGGGGCACAAACCTTCAGGTTTGACCGGATTTTCGAAAGGGAACAGGCGTAGCTGTGAAATATTAGACGTGATAAACAATGTTTTGGCTTTTGCG
>NC_090874.1:14991195-15013695 GCF_036669935.1 Montipora foliosa | reverse complement strand
AGTTCCAACTATCATTCACTATCATTGACTATCATGTTTGCGATCAAACGGTCCATGATAGTTCATGATAGTTGACGAAATCGCGCAATGTGCTGGCGTAGCTAACTGGTACCTAGTCTCCCACCGCGCGCGATTGTAAACAAATATGGCGGGGATTTGAATTTCGTGACGAAAATGGCTGTGTATCAACCGAGAAGAGCAGCTATTGCCACAATTTTAGTGGCTGTAATGCAGGATGACATACGTGAAGAGTTGCTGGGCCGCCACAAACGAGGAAGGACGAAAGAGTGGATACGGAGGAGAGAAGAGAAAGGGATGTATCGATTAGTTGAGGAGTTGCGAGCGGAAGACACGGTAGCGTACAAGGAGATGATGAGGATGAATTATGAGACATTTAGCGAAATTTTGATGGCTATTGAGCCCGAGATTTCCAAAGGACGATGGCAAACTTGCGGTAGCCATATTGCATTGAACCCGCCGCTGACCGAAAAACTATCATGCACTATCATCCGCTCGGTCAAACGGAAAAAAACTATCATGAACTATCATGTCGAATTTGAACATGTCCAAACTGCATGATAGTTGATGATAGTTGATGATAGTGAATGATAGTTCGTGTTCAAACGTGCGTGATAGTTGAAACTATCATCAACTATCATCAACTATCATGACCGTTTGAACGGGCCTTAACGCGTTCTTGATTTTCTTCCCGGGATTAAAATATGCATCTTGCATCTTTCAAAATTATTAAACTCGGTTTCGTACATTGGACAGTGTCACTGTAAACAACACAGTTAAGCGATTTGAATGATATATCTTTGCATCTTGTATCTTGAAAGTAACGAGTTTTATAGGCGACAGAATTTTGTACACAATGAAATATCGCGGACTACAGTCACATGTAACATATTCCTGACTTGGTCAACGCGTTCTTGATTTTCTTAGCGGACTTAAACTATGGTGACTTAATTCTATGATATTCATAAAGAAGACAGCTAACGCTTTCAAACAGTACCACACATGACAGGAAAATTTTAATTCACCGTTTTTTAAAGACGTAAGATCGGATTGAAGTCAATTTGCAACGCACGCGTAAAATATAGCTCCCTTTTACAAAATTATTTAACAGGGTTTCCTTCACTAGACAATCGTAAAATTGGTATCAGAGTGAATTATACAGTTAACCGATTTCCATGATATATGATTGCAAACTGTATCTTGACAAAGACGAGTTTTGTAAGCGACAGAATTTTGTAGACGATGAGAAAGTGCTCACTAAAATGGACAAGTAACGCAATGCAACCAAGGTAAACATATTAAATGCATATGTCAAAATTATTTAACACGGTTTGATAGATTGGAAATTCTTCAAATTGGTATCACTGCAAACTAGGCAGTTAAGCAATTCCAAGGATGTATGTTTGAAACCTGTATCTTGCAGACAATGAATTTTATCAGGCCATGAAACTCAATTTTGAAAACGGAGAGTGGCATCGTACAAAATTTGTTGCACTTTCCCTCCTCCATGAAACTTCCACGTAACGCGCGCGGTAACATTATCCGCGCGAAAATTGATATCACCTAAAAATAACCTAAGAGGGATTACGATGGGAATAGGGCCAGTATGAGGGATTACTTCTCTTACCTTTATAATCTCTTGTTTGTTCCTATTACAATGAAACGGATCAAGAAAAACACTTAATTAAAGGCGAGGAAGTCTCAAGAAGCCATGGAGGCTTATAATAAGGAGGACTCCCTCTTTAATTACAGTAGAGATTAACTAAAAACGGGGACAAGAGAGACAAATTAAAGAAAATACAAAAAAGCGATAAAAAACGTTGGGAGTAATGTTATGAAACTAATATGATGTACGGATAGTGTTGATCATATTTCACATTTTCAGTACCATGGAATGGTTGTATTTCAATATTGGATCAGGTCTCTCATTTATTAGTTATCTTGTGTTCTCCTTATTTCTTTGCTGAACGGTCTTATGATATCTTTTGCGCTTATTTTCTTTTTTATCTGGTGCCTCACCACGTAATTGTCCCAATAGACCTTATTCGCGATGGCCACCATGTTGGATTTGCTATTATCATGCAAATTAGCTACACACTTCTTAGGGGGCAAACAACACAAGTTCGAGAGGTTATAACGAACACCTTAGCTACACAGATGATTTGTTTCACGCTTATTGAATGTTTTTCACCTAAGCAGTAAAATACAATCATTACACAAGTTACTTCGACGTTTTTGTAGTGAAAAATGAGCAGATAACGAAGTAGAAAGTCAAAATGTCAAAGGCAATCAAAACATAAAAAAATTTTATAAAAGGTACTTAATTCTAAATACTAAATGGACTTTTTGCAATGTTATTTCAATATTTCGTTGAGCCGATTTTTCGCAATTTGCTTTTTTTTCAATGTTTGCCCCCCAGCATAACGCATGGCTAATTTGCATGACAATATGAAAACCAACATGGCGGCTATCGTGAATAAGGCCTATTGCTTAAGAAAATTAAAATCACGTTCTTTTTTTGAGTGGTGAAACTCTTCAAAATCTTTGTTGAACCATTTGGTTCATTTGTGCAACTAAATTGTCTTGTGGTTGGGCAGCCATTCCTATATGACTATTTAAGTTTTAATGATTCATTTCATATACCATTTCATCATTATTTAAGTTTTCTCCAGTATAGGTCGCTTCGCTTACAAAGCAGTGCGGTCATATTTCCTGTCTCAAGTTGGGTTGTCCTCCTCAAGTAGTATAGGGTGGGTTAGCAATTTGATCAGTTTTGAACAATTTTTTGACCCGCCGAAAGCTCGTGAGGCGGGTCAAAAGATTGTTCAAAACTGATAAATTCTGACCTACCTTGTACTACTCAGATCATTTACACGCGAGATCAAATGACTGTAAATAAAAAAGCTCAAGGTACACCACGTACTTACTTTTTCGATGTGCAAGGAAAGAACAAAGGGTACTATAGTTCAGTATAGTTCGATCACACAACCGACAAATAACTTATTACACCCAGCAACCTACTTACTATTATTCAACACCTTGCAGTGTTCCTCTTTACAACCTTTTGAACAGGGATAATGAATCCGGCTGCGAATAAATTAATGGATAAGCAATATTTTTACTGGCGAATCATTTGGATGCGTCATTCGCAACTGATCATGAGTGAGGGTGATCACTTCAAAAAATAAACATAAAGAAATTCTGACATAGTAACTAACTTGATCCAAAGTAAAGAGAAAACAACAGAAACTCAAAAGTCATCAGTACTGGTTTATCACATATAAATTACTTATTCGTGTTGTTAAGAAGTGAGTAACATTGAGCAACTTACCAAATGGATGCTAATCAATGCGAGGTCCTCGACGACAAGAAATGACTGCAAAATATTGTGAGTGATTGTGGTTAACATGCATTATCGAATCTTATACGAAAACTTTTAACTTTCATTTATGCCTAGTATGCAAAAAGAGTAGAAATGGAGCGGAAAGCTGAAAATTTCTCAAGAGAACTAACAAATGGAGCAGGAAGAAGGAGAAGAAGTCATTTCACATTGGAGCAAACTACGCAACTGATCAGTGAATCAGTTCAAGTTGAACTCGGATCGAGATAAAATGACCGTTCCATTGCTTCGAACAACTCAAGTAGTGGTTTCGTTCGGCGAGGTTCAAAGTTTTAATGAGAACGCATGCATACGAGGATCTGGTCTTGCTTCACTTTAAGTAAGACTTTAAAGAGAGCAGACATTAAGGGTATGTTATGGTTATTAAAACTGATTGAATGCATTCTTAATCGTCATTTGCTTTGTGCGGACCCCCTCCATGTTGAATCTAAGCGTATTCAGAAAAAAAATAGAACCTCTGTTCAGGAACAAGTCAAGATGCCTCATTTACTTTCTCGATGTGTAAGGAAAGAATGGAGGGCAGTATATAGTTCCATCACACAAGAAACAAATTATTCATTACACCCATCAAGCTACTGAAATAATTACCTTGCAATGTTCCTCGAGTCGTTACAAGCTCTTAAGCAGAAATAATGAATTGATGGATAAGCAACATTGGTTAATTGTTTGCGTGTCAGTGCGTACGTAATTCACAACCAGCAGAACCTTCTGAATAAATGCAAACAAATAGATAAAAAAGCCTGATGTGTACTGACATAGTTGTGACGGTATTGAGTGTCACACCACAACCCCGCTTGTGATTATCATGTGATTATTTAGTGATCTCTTGAGCTGTAACACGACACCAGAAAAAAGTGTAGTCTGAGCCATGTAGATATAGTTGTGTTCATTAACAGGATAATTTTTCTGCCCAAATGTGAAGTGCGTCAGATGGATAATATTCAGCTAATGGGGATATTGAAGTTTATATCCTCCTCTGTTTGTGAACCAGTTTAAACGTTCTGTGAAGTGCTGATCATCTTTTTATCTCATTAGGCCATCCCCTTTTTTTTTCTCCGTTTAGCGTCGTCCGACTGACCCAAATTTTTGGCATTTTCAAACTATATATAACTAGATGCTTCTGTGAAGCATACACTGCGTTGCCTGTGGTACGTGCTACAGAAAATCAGAAGGCACTGAATTGTGTGGTATTGAAATACAGCATTCCAGTCTCTGAAGAATAACAAATAAAAGAGAAGTGAGAAACATTGGCTTCTGGGCTGACATGTTGATAATTTTCAAGTTCCCTCACAACTTCTTTTCACCACAAGTGTGCCCTCTGAGCATCTGAAAGCTTTGTAATACTAAACTTCACTGAAGTCAAGCCCTGTTTCGCGGGGTTAGTGTTAGGATGGGAGACCAAAACAATAAACCTCTCATAAAAACAGAAACATCTGACCGAAAATACTATTAACGCTAACAAATGCGAACTCAGCAAGGTACAGATTCTGTTAGCTTGCTTTATGCAAAACAAATATTGATGAAAAAGCAAATAACTATTGATACACAGTTTTCAGAAAGAGCAGAAGGAAGTTTCCCGGACGACCGATCGAGAATAAAATATTTACGACATGAAAACAACATTAATTTTGAACCGTGAATATAGAATATAAAAAGTTACGATCAGCGACAAACATTTTGGGAGATTTTTGCTACGTTCAAGTAAATTGCAAAATCGAAAGTGACATGGCCGGAATTCAGCGGGCGCCGTGATTAAGTTACCGCGGCATGTTTACTCGCCAAACAGTGAAGCGTCTGTGTCAAATGATGGCAAGATACCGGGTTTTTGTAAGTTTCTTTTTCTGTCAAGTGTTATAAAGTTTGACAATGAAATGAGCGAAGTCAAAACAAAGATCACAATCGCCCAACTCTTGTTTATGCAAAGTCAAGACGCGTACAACGTTATTTATCACCAGGTAATTCCATCATTTTGGAAATAGCAGCTACTTTATTATTCATCTGCGTCACAAGTTTTCACTGATTTTGGGGCTCATTTTGTTGAAACTCAAGCACGCTTCCAACAGGCCTGTGAACCCTTCCTGCTTACAGAGCAATACTAAAATTCTTCTCCCATATCACATTTGAACCTTAAGCTCGAAAATTCAATACACAACATGATATTATAATTCACAAAGGCAGAAAATACCACAGAATCCTTTTCCAGCGAAATATTTATTGAAACAAACAACATATTTGCTCTTAGAGGCGAAACCTCTTCCTATTTCATTGCGTGCGTGAAGACAAGAAACTCAATCGTGTCAAATTACCATGTACTTCAGGTAAATATTATAGCTCACTTTGATTTCGTCTTGACGGGCGATAGATTGTTGTCGAAGTCCAGTGCTCGTCGCTTTTGAGATTCCTGCCTATTTTATCCAACTAACTTTCCATTATTGAGCTCCATAAGGGTATATTTTGTTTAAGGATCCACTAAAACGCCATTCGCGTTACATGACTTTCGACGCCATTGCAGGCTAAGTTAATGATTCTACTGTGTCCACCAGAGAAATCTACGCAGTTCCACTACCCTCGCGATCCTAAGAAAATACTCGCAGAAGGCTCTGTCCACAAAGACACCACTTACCAGGGGAGTGACAGGCAAGACTTTTACCGACACGGAAACAAAAAAAAAAACTTAAAAAAAAAAAAAAAAGAAAACAAACAAACTAAACGCTGACCTTGACTGGGTTTGCCATGAGGCAACCCAGTAAAAAGAGGTAACGACGTTTTTAAACCATTTTTATGTCGCATAGGAGTTTCGGTGGTGGATCCTTTCTCCAACACAGTCTTCATTTTGCAACAATATCCACCAACTCTTCCGCCATATTGATTTTGGGTTCACGTTTTGTTGTTTTCCTGGCTCCACAGCTATGATGCTGGGGTACCAGGCCTCCGATTCCGAGACTGCTTATGATTTTTTTTTTTTTTTTAGTTTTTTTTTTCTTTTTTCAATCCGACCGACCGATGCAATATCAGAAAACATATTCGACGCTAAACGAAAGAAAAAGGATGTCCTTATCTCGGTTAGTTTTATCATTGTGAACACCTGCCATGGGTGGCACAAATTGTAAGATTAATAAATCGAAAGTGGTTCAGCGTTGTCTGTACGTACTCTTATCGACAAAGATATTCGCCATCACAGTGGTCGAAATTTGTTGTGTGCGCCTCGTGAGTCCACAACATTTTGACCACTGTGATGACGAATATCTTTGTCCATAAGAGTACAGACAACGCTGAACCACTTTCGATTTGTTTTTTACCACAATATTCAACGCCAAAAGAAGTTTTTATTTTAGAGCGTGACCAAAATCATGACACGAAGAAAGAGCAAGCGGTGTCTGTAACTTTCTCGCAATATGATTGGTTTATTTCCCAGAATGGGCGTTCCTGATTGGCTATTTCATTGCGTGAGAAATGGACGCGTAGAGCGTTGTCTAGACTCTTACCGACAACTGCAAATTAGCCAATCAGGTTGGGAGATTACAAGCAATTGTGGTAAAAATAATTTTTGAAGTTTTCAAAAATACTTTTCCTGCGTATTGGCGGTAACTGATACAAATCTCCTACAGCTAATATGTAACGAGTAGTACGCAAGAGACTGGGCCAAGCCCGATGCAGACTATTAGGGGATGAGAGAATCCCGTGTGCGAAGAGAGAAAGAATATTTTGATGTTTTGGATTAGTTTGCACGAATTAAGGCAGATAAAAACGGACTTTCCTTTGGAGTGTAACATTTGGTGACCCCGACGTGACAGAAAACAAGAAAAGGAATGGCGGAGGAACTAGAAGAAACGCAGATCGAGTTAAGGGCCACCGTTTGCACCTTGGACGAAGTGAGCCTTCGAGAGCTATGTACAGAGCTACAAATAGAGTTGTAGCAGGAGACGGGCCGCCTTGCCCTGATTCAACGGATCACGAAATATCTGGACGCCGAAGAACTGAATGTCGAAAAACTACAGAAACTTACGGAAGCGATCGCGGATAAAAAGAAACCGCCGGCAAAGATCAAGAGTGAAAAAGATATGGAACAGAAACCAGGTTTCCAACGTGAGGCGAGCGATAGCACATTGAAAGGATCCACAACGATCCCATCATTCAAGAAAGAGTTTAAAATATCAGGACAGATTGGAGATTCGCTTCAAAAGGATCGACTCAGCTTTACAAGCCTGGCCCACCAAATTAATGCTGGGTTGAATCGTGGCTGTCAGTAGAAAGAAGTAACGGAAGCGGTTATTCGGGCAATTAATCCCGGGCTGCGATTGCGAAGCTACCTTGAAGGTAAGCCTGACTTAACACTAGCCACGCTACGCAAAATTCTCCGGTCACGTTACCAAGAGAAAGGTGCGACTGAAATGTACCTACTTCTCAGCTCAGCGGCGCAAGAGGGTGGTGAAACCCCACAGGAGTTTCTTGTCCGCCTCCTCGATCTTAAGCAGAAGGCACTCTTAGCCTCACAAGAAGATGGTTTTAATTTGAAATATGACCCTAAGCTTGTCCAGTGCATGTTCCTACACTCATTGCTAACTGGTTTACGGAGTGACAGTATCAAATTGTAAGTAAAACCTTACCTACAAAGTACCGAAGTGACAGATGAGGAACTGTTCGAGAAGCTGAATGTAGCAGTTAGCAATGAAATGAAACGGTGGCAAAAACTTGGCACTCGGCGTGAACAGCCCACAAGACAGGGCGTTGTGCAACAAGTCGCTCAGTTGCCCTCTTCTAGCGAGAACCAAAGCTCGGCGGAGGGTAAGACCCCAGAAAAACCAGTCAAAGTCAATCTACTTACTGAAGGTAGGGAGATGAAAGCGGGGCTTGCTGCCATCCGGGGCATCAACGTAACACCGGCCCAAACCAGTACAGATTCGTAGATCGGGAGCGGGTACGCCCTAGGAGTTGTCTGAGGTGCCAAAGGGAAGGAGTGGAGTACCGTTGTGACCATTGTTATAAATGTTTAGAGCGTGGGTACTTCATCTATCAGTGCCCCCAGCCATGGGTTCAAAGGTCAGAAAACCTTCAGGGAAACGGCCGGGAGTCGTTCCCGCGGGACAGGGAGCAGCCCAGGGGACGCAGGGACAGTCCCAACAATGTGTGAACTGTGGGAAGTGGGAAGAATGGGCTAATCAATACTTACGGTGTTTATAGTGCCATGCCAGCCATTATTGTTCAAACGTGTGTCAAAGAATGCATTGGGGGGAATATAAGAAACTTTGCCAAGCCATTAGACATGTGGAATCTACAATACTAGACATATTTAGTTGGAACACTTAGCGAATGGTCAGAATCATCGTGTTACAAGATCGTAGCTTATACCACATCCCCCTTCCCCCATTCAGGAAGGAGGAAACGGCGATGAGTGTTCCAACAAATGTGACGAGTATTGTAGCCTACCAAAAATATTAAGATGCTGGTTAACTTTTGACAAGGAGTTGAGATTTCGGTTGATTCTACAGGGGCATAAACGTAACGTAAGAATCGTGCGTGTCTAATCTTCTCGAGACAGAGGTGAGAGATGATTTCATGCAGACTGGAACGCCTAAATTGCTCTGGTGTAAACATGGCGGTTCACAGCACCAGTGAAGTTGTCTCTCTGGCCTTTCTGTGTTCGAATTCCAGGACCTACCGATACAATTTGAGCGAGCTTTGAAAGCTAAAAACTTCAATCGATGCTGTATTTTGCCGGTAGGACTGGGTGGCTCCACATTCATAAGAAAATCTATGAAATGAGAATCGGGGGTCTTCCCTTATCATGGAACGGCCGAATTACCCAGAATTCCTTTTGGGCATGAAGGAGGCAAGCGGAAACTGGTCCTCATCAAATGAGGAAAAAGTAACGAGAAGAAGATTTCTAGGCGGATACTAAGAAGTAACCAAGGTGCGTGCTGTTAACGGAGACTTTTTATCATAGGAAATTCGGCCTGGCCTTTAGTAATTTCTTCTCCAAGAAACGGTATAATGTAAATAAGAGAGTAATGAGATTTATATTTGCGATTACCTGTCCTCTTACGTACCACTTAAGTCAAACTCTACATCTCTATGCAATAAGTGCATTCAAAATATCCTCATATTATTGTATAAAAGTAGTTAAAGAAAAAAAAGGCTTGTCCTGCATATATGAAAAATACGTTTTCTCTCCCGTTCTCTTCTTACGCATGATGTTCGTGGAAATTACATTCTGTCCCTCAATAAACCTAGAACAACCAGTTATGGTCTTGGTTCTTTTTCTTATGTTTTTACTAAGTACGTTGCGAAATGCGCTACCTGATTTTCCCTTACCACTGAACTAATCCAGGGCCGGATTTTGTACAGCGGCTTTTCGTTTTGATTACTATATCTTTAAATATTATTTACTATTTAGTTATGTATCTGTATATATCATGTATGTTAGCTGTAATGTCTCGAAGATATTATTCTGAAATTCGAGATGAAATAAAGCTTTATGCATGCATGTATGTTACCTTCGGCAGGGCGCATGCGTGCACTTTGTAATCTGCGACTCCAGTGCTTACCATATGACAGATAAAATGACTATTCTCTTGAATATATAAGCCATCGAAATCTTACGTTAAATTGTAATGACAAGAGCGGTTTGGAGCTGTGAGTAGGCGTGGGATTTGTCTCATATGGTTTAGGGGCCGACATATCCCTCCCTCAATGCCATACCGGGAGGCGAGGTCGGTAGCAGAAAGCAGCGAAGGGCCAACTGCGTCCAAAAGCGATCGCACGGGCCGAAATCCCGGGATGACTCGTATGGTACGACGCTCCAGCGCCAGGTCTGGAGGTAATGCATATTTTTCTCGTCTCGTCTTCAAACATTCCGTCAGCGCATGCGTGCGTAAATGTTCAGCCTCTCCGATACCTACAATACTAGACATATTTAGTTGGAACACTTAGCGAATGGTCAGAATCATCGTGTTACAAGATCGTATTTTATACCACATCCCCCTTCCCCCAATTCAATGTTGTGTGAGAATTTTTCGGGCGACTTCTATTAGTTGTGGAAATCAACATTGGAGGAAGGGGAAAACGGGGATGGGTGTTCCAACAAATGTGAGGAGTATTGTATTTGCCTCAAGGAAATTGGCAAATCTGTAGAGGCGTAGATCAGAAGTCAAGTCTCTTTAGAAAAGAAGTCAACTTGTTACTAAGATAAACGGAATGTCTCTTCGCATGCTTTGTATTTAAAAAGGTGGGCAGTTGGTCTGAACATGATGATAATCAAGGAATATGTGTTGGAGAGTTTTAGAAGGCCAAATAATTATAAATACTATGTGGTGTGTAAAGGAACATCTTCAATATGCTGTGTACCGCATTTCCATGTAAAGTAGTTGACACTGTGTACTTTGATTAACGTAGCGTACACATGACATCGAAGGCTTTAATTATTATCGAGACGAGAATCGAGCAAAATAAGGGCGATCTTCCTTGCACTGGTACTGATGTTGGCATTTGAAGGCGTGACAACGGTTAGTGAAGGGAATAAAGCTAGAGAGGTGGGGTCGCTGACGTCTTGTGAGGTTCGGTTAATAATATATCGAGTGGTGCCGATGTGGAGCTGGTACAAACTCAAGAAGAATTTACATTTTTCGGGCGACTACTAGTAGTTGTGGAAATCAAAATTGGAGGAAGGGGGAAACGGGGATGGGTGTTCCAACTAATGTGACGAGTATTGTAGACAGTCCAGGGAAAGTGTCGACCAAATGAAAACGTCATTCCCCTCCCATCTAACTCCACGACCGCGTACAAAACTAACAAAGTTGGTGGGAAGAAGATGTATGGTAAGCTGTGTTCTAGAAGGACAAAAGGTGGATGCCCTGTGGGATACTGGTGTTCAGGTCTGTGTTATGTCAAAGCGCTGGAAAGAGATCCACCTACCCGGTGAACTAGTAAGAGACGTTAGTGAATCACTGGAGGGGGAGGAACTGAATCTTCAGGCTGCGAATGGTACAGAAATCTCATATGATGGTTGGGTTGAGGTGGACTTTCAGCTGTCTGGGGATGTTGAACAGTCAGAACCCTTGAAAGTTCCTATACTCATAGGCAGTCAGGATAACCAAGAGTATCCCGTCATCGGGTTCAATGTCATTGAAGAGGTGATAAAGAGGAAAGGCAATTCTGATACCCCAAATGTGCTTACACGAGTAGTGAGTGATTCGTTTCTGTCAGTAGTAGGGAACAGGGCGCAAGCACTTGTTAACGTCCTCCAGACTAAGGAACAAGAGGCTGACACGGGGTGCTTAGGGTTGGAGATTAACCTCAAGGACGACAAACCAGTGCAGAAGACGTACAACTCCACCCCAAAGCCCCTGTATGGAGAGGTGAAGACGCACCTGCAGGACATGATCTCTCATGGTTGGATAAGCAAATCGAAATCACCATATTCGTCACCAGTGGTTTGCGTAAGAAAGAAAGATCGTAGCCTAAGACTATGTGTCGACTATCGTCAGCTGAACAGTAAAACCCAGGATGATCGACAGCCCATCCCCCGCATTCAAGATATCCCGCTCAACAGCCTTAGTGGTGACATTTAGTTCTCAGTCCTTGACCAAGGGAAAGCCTATCATCAAGGATTCGTAGCGGAAGAACACCGCCATTTAACAGCATTCATCACACCCTGGGGGCTGTACCAATGGAACCGCATACCATTTGGATTGAAAAATGCCCCAGCCGCTTACCAGAGGTATATGGAGAACTGCTTGCAGGGCTTGCGGCACGAGATATGTATTCCCTATCTTGACGATATCTTGGTTTACAGCAAGACGTTTACGAAACATGTAGAAGACGTGCGACAGGTGCTAAAACGTATGCAAGAATATGGTATCAAACTGAAAGCGAAGAAATGTAATCTGTTCAAGCCGAGAGTTCGTTATTTAGGAATGGTGGTCACAGCGGATGGTTATACAATAGATCCAGCCGTTGTAGCATCCGTGAAGGCGCTCAAGGAAACTAAGCCAATGACTGTGGGTGCCCTACGCAAACTCCTCGGCTTCATCAGCTATTACCAGCAGTACATAAAGGATTTCTCCAGATTAGCGAAACCACTGTATGCTCTGTTGTCATCAGCTGTAGACACGCGTAAACAGGCCACCAAAACTAGGAGAAGGACACCTTTAGGAGGACAACTGTCATCAAAACAACAAATAAATTGGACCGAAGAACATCAGGAACGATTAAATCTCCTCATTGACATACTAATGCGACCAGGAGTAATGGCCTATCCTGATTTCGAGCAGCCATTTGTGCTACATACCGATGCTTCGTCCGAAGGCCTTGGTGCAGTTTTGTATCAGGAACAGGGAGGCAAACTGAGAGTTGACGGATATGGCTCTAGAACACTGACGCCAGCAGAGCGCAACTATCATCTCCACTCTGGGAAACTAGAGTTCCTCGCTCTGAAAAGGGCGATCACTGACAAATTCAAGGACTACCTCTTCTATGCTCCGACGTTTGTTGTATTCACTGACAACAACCCGCTGACGTAAATTATGTCATCAGCCAAACTGAATGCTACTGGCCACAGATGGGTGGAAGAATTAGCAGACTACAACTTCACTATTAAATACCGACCTGGCAAGATGAATGTTGATGCAGATGTCTTGTCACGGATGTCTTTAGACATGGACAGTTACATGAGAACCCGCACCGAGGAAGTATCTCAGGACGTTTTTGGGGCTACTATTCAAGCGGTCAGGGAACAGTCCAAAGGCTCAACCCCATGGATAACAGCGGTGACTGGTGATGCAACAACACCTGAAATTACACAGGAGGATCTGAACGTGAAGTTATTTAGCCCACAGCAAATTAAGGAGGCTCAGTATAAGGACACTATTATTAGCCGAGTAATTCACTACAAGTCTCATAGAGCCAGACCATATGGAACCCAGCTGAAGCATGATCCCCGTGATGTTAACACTCTAGTGAGAGAATGGAACAAACTGGAAAATGACGGTCAAGGTATCTTGCGGGGCCGAACCAGCTCTAACTTGCAATTACTTCTACCGAAGCAGTTCATACCATTAGTGCTAAAGGAACTTCATGTCGAGATGGGACACCTTGGAGTGGACCGAGTAGTTGATCTGGCGAGATCTCGATTTTACTGGCCTCATATGTATGATGATATTGAACAGTTTGTCGAGCGCAAGAGCAGATGTATCAAACAGAAGAAACCAAAAACGACTACCAAGGCACCGTTGCACAATATAGTGACATCAGCTCCCTTTGAACTTGTATCTGTTGATTTCCTTCATCTGGAAAAGAGCAAGGGTGGATATGAATATGTATTGCTGATTGTTGATCATTTCACTAGATATGCACAAGCTCATGGGACACGCGACAAGACTGCCCGTACCGCTGCTGAGAAGATATGCAATGAGTTTATCCCCAGATTTGGTTTCCCGGCACGTATACATCACGACCAGGGTGGGGAGTTCGAAAACAAATTGTTCCACCACCTTGAACGTATGAGCGGAGTGGCTAGTTCTCGGACTAACTCATACCACCCACAAGGTAAAGGCCAAGTGGAGCGGATGAACCGTACCCTGCTCTCGATGTTGAGAACCTTACCTGAGGAATAGAAAACAAGCTGGAAAGACCCCTTGAACAAACTCATCCGTGCTTACAATTGCACAAGGCATAATTCCACTGGCTTTTCTCCATTTCAACTAATTTTTGGAAGTTCTCCTCGCTTGCCAGTTGACCTGATGTTTGATCTGGGCAACGACGAGCAGACCGTCAATTACCCGGACTATGTGAAGAAGTGGAAAAGAGATATTATATGCAAGAAGCATAAAGCCCTAGCCTCCAGACAAATTGTCAAATCATCCATCAGAAGTAAAGCCTGCTATGACAAGAAAGCTTCAAGCGCCGTTCTACACCCTGGTGACCGTGTCCTTGTGAGAAATCTATCAGAAAGAGGAGGACCTGGGAAACTCCGTGCTTATTGGGAACAGCAAATACATGTTGTTGAAGAACGTATGGCTGACAGCCCTGTTTATCGAGTAAAGCCTGAGCATGGTCGTGGCAAACAGAGAGTTTTACACCGTAATTTGCTTCTCCCTTGTGATGGCTTACCCTTAGATCTGCCGACCCACAAGAGGGTGGCGCACAAAACGTCCCAGCCTACACTCACAATACCATCTCACACCAGCGACAACGGAGAAAGTTCTGATGATGAATATGGTATAGCCATACCGTGCTCTCCTGCTGTTCATGACCCCGGCCCTGTAACTGAAATGGACATTCCGCCTATTGACATAAAAATCGCTAAAAAGTTTTGTTACATTTCGAGGAAATAAGAAATGTCTCTCAAAAGCTTTTCGTATAATTTGTCCGTTCGGTGCCCTTACAGTTAACTCATTGGCCGTTTTTGCACTAGAGACACATAACCCCTCCAGACGAATTATGTGTCTCTCATGTTATCCGTCTAGTGTAAAGACAGAACGAACCATACTTTGCATAATCCGTCTGGGACGAACTTCTGTTAAACTTATTATAGTATACGGGCAAAGGACAATGTGTGTGGACGAATTATCCAGTTTAGTGCGTGTGCATCTTGGAAGACGTACTAAACTGGATAGTTCCATTCTCGTCCCCAGAGGCCGCGATTTTTTCAGTCAGCACCAAAAACAACGAGCTCTGGCTGGTTCCGAAATACGCGCAGGTCCTGTTGGGGTCTATTTTGGTCACCGTTGACAGCTACTTCAAATTTCTGAGATTGCGCAGACGAGTCGTAAGTCCGTGAGTCGCGGAATTCCTGCTTCGAAGCCAGCCAGAGGTCGTTCTTAAGTTGGTGCTGATCGAAAGAATCGCGGTCTTGCCTCCCCTTCTTAATTCACCTTTTTTTCCGTTACCAGAATATTGATGTCTTTCCTAAGCATTTTGATATCTCCTTCAATCCTCCTTTTCCACCATGGCTGCTTGCTCTGCCTCCGTACAGTCTGTTTTAGGCGTAACTATGTAGCAACATAGATACTTACTGCATTAATGCATGAGGTTGTTCGTTTCTGTAATAGTTCTTGTTGGTATTTTGTCTAGAATCTTGTTGACCCTGTTCGTAATTTCAAGCTGGTGTTGGCTTGCCTTTTTGAAATTTACCGGGTAATTGCCTCCAGATTTTAGAATTCTCAATATTTCTTCGATTTCCATGCATATCACCTCCATTCCCATTTCGAGAATCCAGTTCCACCTCTTCTTGTTGAATTCCATTATCATCCACACTTCCATCTGTAGTTGTATTTCCCGCTCCTTAAACATTTATATCCTCAGCCTCCTCCTGGCTTATCTTTCTAGCCTGAGCACAAATCCTCTGTTCCGTGGATTCAAGGAGTCCTATCTCCGGCCACGCACGAAAATCCCCTGTCTATATCCTCTCAATGGCACGCCATTCTCATTGACAGGTTTACTTCTGAAGTAACACTTCATAACAACCTTCTTGGCTTCCTTACTCCACTTCAATCTAGCAGTAGCAGGGTGACGACCGGGCCTGCGCTGCTCACCCACAGGACACCTGCCGGGCGAGGCACCTTCACTAGAAGCTCCAGCACCATTCACGCCGTTATTTGGAAAATCATTTGCAAATTTCACCCATTTAGTGGAAATGCCATTTAACCCACTGGCCGGGGAGCTTTATTTTTCGAAGGCATCCACTCCCAGGAGAGCTGTCCATCAAGACTAAGGGGTCCCTCCTAACCTTTTGTCATATCCCTGACGAGGGTGGCTAGGTGTTATTGGTACCTACCAAAAGGCACCACCCCAGACTCTGGTGGGCGGGGTCGTCCATCTCCCCGTTGTAGTCTGTCCTACACCAGTGCCCAAATTATTATTATTATTACTATGATTATTATTATTATTATTATTATTATTATTATTATCATTATCATTATCATTATCATTATCATTACCATTGCCATTATCATTATCATTGTCATTGTCATTGTCATTGTTATTCTTATTATTATTATTATTATTATCATTATTATTATTATTGCGTTTAGACCACATCTTGAAAATGGGTGTCTCGAAAACAAAGACTTTAAGACCCCGGAAACTCGAAACAGGTAACCCAAAACCTTCAACTTCGCTAACCCTAGGCCTAAAGTTGGTTTTTAGGCCTAGTGTGTCACAGGGCCAATTTATACATCCGACGGGAAATAAAGATGTCCGGCCACAAGTAGAGCGTGGTTACTCAGTTAAAATGATATGTCGGATCACCCAGCTTTCACTTTGAAACAAGTTGTAGCGAACAAAGGACTTGAACTTCTCTTGAGCTAACTCAAAAAGCCAACTCTAGGCCTAGTATTAGCCAAATTGAGGGTTTTTGGTTACTTTTTTCGAGTTTTGGGGTTCTTAGGGTCTTAGCTTTCGAGACACCCTCTTGGAAATGAAAGTTAACTAGTGGCTCAGATGTAAAACTTATTCCGTATTTCACACCATTATTTTCCAGATTTTCGATAATTATAACCTAAAGTATTCCAATGTGCAGGTAACATTTCCTACATTTTGAAACAAAATTATTTCCGTTCATACCCCCAGCGAAAATAAACCCATAGAAAACCCTTTGAACTAAAGTAACTCCAGCAGCATAAATTTTTGGGCATGAAGAAATTCTCCAGAAGAGAAGGTTTTGGACAAAAGAGCAAACCTGGCTCGTCCTAATCCAATTTAGTGAAGTGGACAAGCGAGGCTTTGAAAACAAACATTGCGTTGCCGCATCCTCATCATCGTGGGAAATGAAAGAAGCTCACAAATAAAAAGGGAAGTTTCTAAAGAGAGGTTGAGACAATTTGTTTCCTCAGGTAACAAACAACTATTTGCCCTAGAAAATGTATGAAAAGAAAGCAGGCTCGTGTCGTATTCTGTCGTTCCATCGCAACACACACACATCCTGCAGGCTTCCGTAATTTGCATATCAAGGGGAAGAAGTAATATAAAAAAGGTTCAAACAACTTTTGTTAAAAAGAATATTGAGCACATAAAAACTTTTTTTTTTGAAAATCAGCCGTCATCGTTTATTCATCTTTTCTCTGTGATTATTTGATGCCCCCCCCCCATTTTTTTTGTTTTGTTCAGGAGGGGGCTCGCAACATATTTATGCACGAATAGTCTTGATTTTGGGGAGGGGTCGCTTAGTAACTGCATGCGAGGTTTAAGGAGCCAATGGCACCTGTAAAATATCTTCTCAAACTGCGAAATGCTCCCAACCTTTACCCCACAAATTCTTTGCATGTGTTAATAATAATAATAATAATAATAACAATAATAATAATAATAATGATAATAATAACAACAATAATAATAATAATAACAATAATAATAATAATAATAATAATAATAATGAGTATATTTACATAACGTTATTTCACTAAAGCCCTGGCCAAACTATCGAACAAAGTTGGGTTCAACGCTCCAACTTTGCTCGATCCAACATTGTTCGATCGTTAGGCCACCCACGTTGGAAGATCTTCGTCCAACATTTTTTGTTCGATCAAGTGTTGGATGGAGTTTGCTTTTGATCAAACATTGCGACCAACAATTCTGCTCCACGCAACAATGTTGCAGTGCTTGGCCGCTCTGTGTACCGAGTCGAGTCACGTTCGCGCTGCTAGCCAATCACGTATCGATATATTATTTTCAAGCCTAGGCTTTTAGCACTATTTGCAACAAAGATGGCGGACAAGGATCAAGGGAACGTCTTGGATCTCGGAATTTGATGAACTCAAAATCTAGAAACCTTGATCAGTGAGTAGAAGCAAGGCGATGTTTTGGGGGCGCTTTTAGTCCCCTTAATCAGTATCATTCTGTTGGAGATTTCTGGTTAAACGTTTTCTAACTTCCTTTTGAAGCAGCTTGTGTTCATCATTGCTGATACAAAAATTCCTATTGTTTCCTCTGTACGACTTGTCCTTTGCTAAATTCATTACAGAATACCTCTGAAATACGAATGCGTTTCAAATTATACTGCAATGCTAAAGAAGAGGGAAACGACTGCTTTGGCTGTCCGTCGCTAACAGTGCTATAGACACGAGTAAAACTTCGTTTGCTCAAAAAAATCTTTCTTCTCTTGTAAACTTGAGCTAAGCCGGTCCGTTGAAATATCATGAGAGACATTATTCTTTGACTAGTGTAAGTAAGGGAAAGAGTTAGGACTGCAACCTAATTTGCTTTGAAGTGCTTATCGCCCTTTCTTTTTTCGGCTGTGCTGCGGATGAAGCTCGAAAAACGTGCTTTTTTTCCCCTTCGACCATTCGCGTTCGCCTAATCGCTGGTTGCCGGCAACCAATCAAGGTTTTCAAATTGCTAAGCAATCACCTCAAACAACAGTAATAAATAGTTTGTAACTCCGGCCATCCATTTAAAATTCTTAGTAAACCAGTCCCTTGGCGCGATCGTACGTATTTGGAGTTGGTAATTTAACCGTGACTTAAAACAGTTATCTTTTCAAACATTTTCAGGAAGTATCATTATCACTGAAATTGAAAGAAATTTCATCTTCGTAATCTGCTTTTGTTGTTAGGCTCTGGCCGATTGAAGAAACGATGTTGCATCAATAATTTGAGTTCGCGCTCGTTTCCAAAGCGTCACCCCGTCAAGCACCCGGCCGAGGAAACATTGTTACGGTAACAAAAAATGTTACTGAATCTCCCTTAGACATTTTTCAGGCCACCACATCGTTGCCTCTGTTAAGCTTACCGAAGTCTTAGGACGCTTTCCGTTTGTCAGAACTGGCCGGCCAGACCGGTCACTTTGCAAAGAAAAGGCGACAATATAGGGAAGATATCTGTTTACAAACATTGCTTTTGTTATTCAAATTTGCCAACAAAAGGAACAAAAGAACCTTTGTTTCGACAGCCAATGAGGCTCTGGTTGGCTCATTAATGACAATAGGTGACGTCAACGATATCTTCCCCATTTGAAAGAACACATGCGCATTCTTCTCAGTTGAGGAGAATATATCATCCTCAAAGTGTTTATTTCAGTGAAGGTGTTGTGAAGTTAGTCCTTTCAAATGCGCGGTCTGGCCGGTCAGTTCTGTCAAATGGAAAGCCGCAGTCCTAAGTCGAGTTGCTGATTCGAGATAGTTGATGTGAGTTCCGGGTTCTTAACCATGCATGGTTTGTTATTCACATTTGGAGGGCAATATGGAAACGTACAGGAGACGATTCTCATGCAGAGAATCTTCGAAATCTTACTAAGTACATAATTTATGATACGGTCGTCGCTAATGTGAACAGCATCAAACGTTGGTTTCGGAACACTAGGGTTGACACTACTCTAGTGTCAACTCTCCGGTATTTTGAATCCCTAGAGGAACAATTAACAATAAAACTTTAATTATCTCTAGTGTTAACTCCCTCAATGCGACAGCATCCAATGACATACATTTCATAAGCAAAACAATGGCTCTGCACGTGTGGTTTGAAGGTTTGTACATTTCGTTCACGTTCTCTACAAATATCATGAAACGAGAAGCTACCAAGCCTCCAGTTCCATGTAAAACGTGAGCACACATTAGTGACTTTAATTTTCTCTGCTAGTTTCAACACCGTCCCTGCCAGTTAAGTTCCTGGATAGTTCGGCTAGTTTTTAGCAGTAGAACGAACTGGAAACATAAGGAAAGAATTTAATTTTAATTTCCCACCCAAGCCCTCCTTCCCCAACCCCAATGAGCCTCGACTGCATGCTCGTTTCAGTCCAAAACCATAAACTGACACACTTAAGGACGTCTGTAATTGAGTCCATTGAGTCTGCACAAAATCACAAATAGAAACGGTAAATTCAGATTGGAGGAGCGAATAAGTGAAACAATAACGAAAACAATACCTCAGAAAGTCATTGTTTTAATCATAGTTAATCGAGGGACTGGTTATGAAACCTTAGAACCTTCAAAAGCGAGAACAATGTTGTCGCCATCGATGTTGAATTGACCGTGACCCTGCACAATCTTTTGTTTTCGCTGCGCACGGGTTTGCGAATTAGTTGCGCATAATTTAATCGAAGGATTGGATTGGCTATCTTCTCGGAAAAAGGTGTGTTTTGTGCAGGGTCAAGGCCAAAAATACGGACAAAAACATGACACAAAGGAACTTGTCGAGTTTCATAACCATCTCCATGCATTTACTATGTTTTAAAGCATCTCCCCTTCAAGTTAATTAATAAGCAGAGCTTAGCTCCCCGGGAAAAAAGAGCGCGCGTTTGATAGCAGCCAATGAAATTAATCCCAATCGCGTCCATTTAAATAGTTATGAGTGATACGACAATCTTGTGATGTTTCTTTAATTGCAAGTGAATGTTCTGCGCGATGTTTAAAATATCACAGCAAATTTTACAAAAGCAGTTGTTTTTTTTTCCAAGTGATAAATCAGAAACGTTCCAGATTCCCTTGTGTTCAAGGTCATCATCTTCTGTTTGCATGAGCTGTGTCCTTCATTGTGCAAGCTGGAAGCGGCATTCTGTGTAAAGTAAGAAAAGAAAACGTCGCCTCTGTAACGAAAATGATACACTTCACTGACCAGTCGCAAGGCTAAAATAACATTGGCGAGGTACCCGAAGAAATAACCTCCCGGAGCAGAGTAGAGGACCAATAATTTTAACCCACATAAGACATTTGAGTCCGCCGGGGGAATCGAATGCGAGCCGCATTTGTGGAATACGGGACTCCCACAGTTGTGCCCGCTCTGCTTCTCAAGGTGTGTATTTTCAATTCATGTTACATTGGGTTCCTTTTTGACACCCGTAAACTGTATGAGTTCGTAATCTTTGAGCTGGTAATGGACCAAAGCCGGAGAATGGTCTGAGGATAGGCAACCACTAGACTTCGTTGACGAGTGTTATAGTCAACGCGCGGCCTAAAGTAACAGCTTGTCAAACCATTTTATTTCACAGATAGAAATTTAGAATCTCTACAACCTGATGTTATAGTTGAATAGGGGAGTAATTAGGTAGGTCCTCTGGCATTATTTCCCATGAGGAGCGGACCTTTTCCTCAAAAAGTGTTCGTTATAGACAACAGTTACCTGCAGAGTGTAGAGGAAATTCTCATCTGTGTACAAATCAGTTAAGCTACTAGCAAAGAGACCGGAAAGCTCTTGGCTACTCAAGGAGTCGGCGCTGTTTGTCAGTGTCACGGGATTCTGGGATCCATCGGAAATTGTTTGACGAGGCGCGAAGTGACTCAAAGGAAGATGGGACAGTGGTGGTGGCTTTGCTGGGTACTGGGGCGGACACGGGAACTCCGTGATCCCGAGGGATACTGCTCTGGAGGCTCCGTGCTCAAAGTCAAACGCAGAAAGGTACATCAGAGCATTGACTGGAGAATTGTAACCATTCTGAAGCATATTTTAAAGGTGACCTTTCAAAGTTTTTATGTAGTTTGTAGCAATCAAAAGCAGCTCCAATTTCGTCTTTACTCGGATCTTCTCGTAATTGGGAATCGTGCTACGTAGTTCTTCGTAAGCGTCGTTCATCTTTCGGACGCGCTCTCTTTCGTGCTTGTTTGCTAGGATCCCCTTTTCCCTGGACATATGCCTGTTTCTTGGTTTCTTTGATCGATCATTTTTTGAACATTCCATGACTAAAACAGAAAGATGCGTTTGTTAAGTGGCTAATGAGAAAATGGTGGCTTAAACTGTAGGCCTCAGTTGTTCGAAGGGTGGTACCGCTCTCTACGTGCAGTGGATAACTTCATTGGTTTTGCTAATGTTTACCCGCTGGATAGTGATTTATCCGGTGAATAGCGTCGTCCACCTTTTAAACAACCGAGGCCAGAGGCGCACACTGTGTGATAGGAATACATAGAACGGGGTAGGAAAAGATGAAGTCAGATCGACCCCCCGCCTTCCTGCGCTAACTATGCCTGTCTACGTCCCGTTTAAACTTGTGATGAAAAGAAGTTGTGAGGGAACTTGAAATGATCGACATGTCAGCCTAGAAGCCAATTTTCCTCGATTCCCTTTTATTTTCTTCAATCTTTCTGGGTTTACTACCTTGCTAGTAACCACATGTCTTCTCAGGGGGCTATGTACCTAGGACTTCTACCATGGCCCTACAAT
>NC_090874.1:14973695-14978695 GCF_036669935.1 Montipora foliosa | reverse complement strand
TGATAATGATAATAATAATAATTATTATTACAATAATAATATATGACATTTGTATAGCGTTATTTTTATTACTCTATAGCGCTTCACAACTTGAGAAAAAAGAAAATCAAATACAGAAATAAAGATTGATATCTACAAGGATAAAATAAGTAAATAAGTAAATGTATAGAAGAGAAAGAGATAAATCATACACTTGTAAAGTGATCTCATGCACCAACTAATTAAAAAATAAGAAATCAGAAATGAACATTATGTATACAACTACTGCAAGTAACCCTCTTCAAATTGAAATGTCTTTAGTAGTTTCTTGAAGTGTTGATGTTCGTGTATGTCTTCAGTTCCTTTGGTAACGTATTCCATAGTTTAGGTCCCCCATAGCCCAATGATCTTCCTCCAGAGGACTTATGCTTGATGACGGGGATCACCAAATCATTATTGCCATCGGCGCTTGTTCTTTCATGGGTTTCCTATACCTAAGATCCTCTAGGTAAGCTGGTGCAAGATGATTTAACGACTTGAAAGTCAAGATTAGAACTTTGTAGTGGATTCGTTACAGAAAGGGAGCTAGTGAAGTTGTTCAAAAACTAGTGTTTTGTGTTCGTATTTACCACGTTGAGAGATGAAGCGTGCAGAGAGATTCTGAACTCTGGTGAAGTTCTTTAGCGTTGACTCTGGCAGACCAGAGAGAACTGCATTGGCAATCCTGACTTATTGGCTATGAATGAAGACCAACTGAAATGCTATCCTTGCGTTCAAACGATAATTAATAATAGAAACATAGTTAATGGGCCACAATTTGATATTGTAAAACTAAATTGTGCTGAAGTAGAGGTACTCCGGTTTTCCCCTCTCCTCAAAAACCAACATTTGATTTGATTTGCGTTTATTTGTTAATTTCAATAGACCATTTTACAGTTGTAGCTAAGTTACCTGGCCTACGAATGGAAGCGAGGCTGCCGGTGACCCTGTTTTGATACAAACGTCCGTGCTTTTGTAATGTTAATACGGACTAATTAGAATTACAACAACACAATTTGCATGATAAAAGCAGTCGGGGCTGTATCAATGCAAGGTCACCGGCAGCCTCGCAGCCATTCATAGGCTAGGTCGCAGAGCAAACAACTGTAAAATGGCCTATTTACTGTATTTGTAAACACTTAAGTCCGCAGCTGAAGCTTTGATCTTCTGGAATGCACAGTTTAGCACAAAAAGGGAAAGCCTCACTTGACGCTGTTATTAACGCTCAAAAGCTGGTACAAATAATACTTTCGAGCTAAGGGAGAGAGAGAAGAGAGACGAAAGGGAACTGATTAGCTATCTCGTCAGGTATTAACCCCCAATTTCTCTTTCGATCAAGGGTAACGTGTCATCTACTGGAAGACTCAAGGTAGGGTGATAGGACGTTTGAATGAACTTTCGACAAAAATATTACGTACCCTGCAGCAACTGGCAAATTACTGGACAACACTGCGGATGAAGTCGAAGGTTCGTACATTGAACAGCGAACATTGAAAAGCAACAAATGTTAAGGCATCCTAAGTAATTAAGACATGGTGCAAGTGCAATTAGTAGCTCGTTGGACAAAACATTCGGCTTCCCTTAATTGTAAATTGGATTTAGAAACTGATACATAGGTTATAACCAGTTCCGATCATTTTTTGTTTTTTGTTTTTTTGTTTTCAATACACAACATTTATTAACAAATTAATGTTACTATACTTACAATACTAACAGTACAATGACTACAGTACTTTCCAAACAGTATTAATTTACACCATACAAAGCAATGCGAAGTAGAAAGAAAAAAATGAAATACAAAACAAAAGTTGCAAGTACTTACAATCGCTATAATATTGCACAGTATACAATACAAACAAAAACTGCAAAGGTTACTGAATACAACCAAAATTAAAATGCGGTACATTGACGGAAAACACTCTTATGTACAATCAACAAGAATGTGTGTAAAGTTCTGCCATTTAGCAAAGAAAAGTTTTTGTTGTCCCGAGGTAACTGCTATGTATTTTTCTAGTTCTATCTTATCCTGCACTAATCTTTTGAAATCAATAAGAGATGATTTATCGTTATTTAGTGCATTAACATAAAGAAAATACTTTCCGAGTATTATGAGATGATTGAGAGCTAAACATGGTGGACTCAATTGGCGAATAATTCCATATACAACTTCTTGGGGGGACAGATCTAACTGAAGGTTGCATAATTGCAAAATCAAATTTTGAAATTCAGACCAAAAGATTGACGTTTGCTCACATTCAACAAACAGGTGTGTAACAGTTGTATTGCGGGGCAGAATGGAAAGTGCGGAGACGAAACTTTTTCCAGTTTGTACAATAATGAGTTAGTAAATAAGATGTGGTGAATGATTTTGTATTGGAACATAATTAGTTTTGTTTCTTTTGTAGCCTTAAAAGGTAGAAGGTAAATCTTAGAAAAATCATCACGCTGAAAGTTATAATGTTCAAGCCTTTTTTCGGCGGTGGGACTGGGTAATTTTTGCCGGGTGGGAAGTTCTTGATATAAGGTCTTACAGGAGAGGGGTCTACTTGAAGTACATATGGTTAATGCAGGTGTTGGGTTGCTTTCATTTTTGAACAAACATTTTTTCCATTCACTCGGTATGGCCGATACAAGGCTGCGGTAGGTTAAAAAATGACATCTTTTTATATAAAATTTGTCGGCTAGCACTCCAAAGAAGCGATCTTTTATCTGCTTGATGCCGTTTTGGCACCATTTAGAGTAAAAAACGGATTTTCCATTAACCTTTATAAATCTGTTGTTCCAGATGATTTCCTGCAGCACAGCCTCTTTGTTTCCAAGAGTGCTTATCTTAATTTCTTGCCAGTAACACTTGACTTGTTTATAGAACGATGGAATGTGTTTGTTAAGATTAAGAAGTTTCGTGTCGTAATTACAATTAAACAGCTCTATTCCACCTACATTGGCTAAGAAATAGGTTGGAATATACTTCCACGGAGCATTAATTTCGGAACAAAGTCGTTTGACCCAAGTAAGGTTCAACGCTTTATCGAAGAGAGAGAAATCTTTCATGCCTAAGCCACCTTCTTTTTTACTTTTAATCAGAGTTGTTCTACGAATCTTCGCCGGTTTATAGTTCCAAATAAAATCAAAAATTAGTTTGTTAACTTCGTCTGCAAAATGCTCCGGAGTTTCCAAGACGCTGCATACAAATATAAGCTTGGACAAAGCTAAGGTTTTAACAATGTTAATTCTACCTTGTAATGAAATGTCTCTTTGAGACCACATATTAAGGGTCTTTTTTAATGTTTCCAATTTTTCTAAGAATTTTTTTTTAACAGCGGTTTCGTGGTTATAAGAGAAGTGAACGCCTAAGGCATATACTGGTTCATGACTGAGCCGAAAGTTAGAAATTGCGTCATTCCGGTGACTTAGTGATCCTAGCCAAAGCATTTCAGATTTCGATTGATTTATCTTTAATCCAGAACAACTTTCGACTTTGGTCAACAATTCGAAGAGATTCGCAACCGATTGTACATCTGCCAATAGAGCGGTTGTGTCGTCTGCGTACTGAGTTAGCTTTACTTCTTGGTTAACTTGAATCTTAATTCCCTTAATAATGTCAGAGTGTCTGATTAACTGCGCTAGAAGCTCAATAGCAATCACAAATAACATCCCTGAAAGAGGGCAACCCTGACGTACTCCTCGTTGTAAGAAAAAATGTTTTGAAGCGTGGCCGTTGTTGAGAACACAACTATAAAATCTAGCACTTCACATTACACTCTATTCAGTTAACTCTGTTTAAAATATAAATGCTACACGGCCAACGTTTGTATAAACGTAACCTTTCCTTGTACTTGTACATGTTCATTGCCGTGACTTTAACATCTTCACTTCCCACGGCCTGCTCCCGTCTGACCTTGTAGCTCAGTCGGTAGAGCGGCGGAGATCTAACCCGAAGGTCGTGGGTTCAATTCCCACCCTGGTCAGAGTTTTTCTTTGTCCTTGTGTGGGCCCATCTCCATCAGTAGGGCTAACGCTCACATGGTTCATATGGGATTGAAATCTAGCACTTCACATTACACTCTATTCAGTTAACTCTGTTTAAAATATAAATGCTACACGGCCAACGTTTGTATAAACGTAACCTTTCCTTATAAAATACTCCGACTCACTGACGTAGTTGGGGACCGAAGTTGAAGCTTGAAGGGCACTTTTGAATATAATCCCATTCGACAGAATCAAAAGCTTTTTCGAAGTCCAAAAATATGGCCATACCAGGAATTTGCCTATTCTTAGTAAATTCCATTATATCGATTATTTGACGAATGCTTTCTCCAATGAATCTACCCTTAATGTACCCTGACTAGGAAGGGTGAATTATGCGTGGTAACACTTTTTCTAGGCGTGTCGCTATTGTCTAAGTAGCGACCTTATAATCCACATTTAATAATGAAACTGGGCGCCAATTTTTTAAATATTCGGTATTTTTCTTTTTCTTTGGTATCAGAGAAATTATTCCTTGTTTTTGAGAAATAGACAAATGTCCCGATTGAAATGCGTAGTTGAAACTTTCTACCATATACTTCGCGATAATATTCCAAAAGTACCGATAAAATTCTACTGATAAACCACCCGACCCTGGGGTTTTGTTATTTTCCTTTTTTTTCAACACATAAGCGCACTCCTCAATAGTGATATAACCCTCACAGGTGCAAACCATCTCCGCCGATAGCACCTTTTCGGCTTGAAAAAATTGATTGAACTCTGGGAGGTTTGGATCTTTGTTGCTCCATCTGTAAATTTTTGGGAAGAAAGTTTCCTCTTCCTTCAAAATCTCCTTTGGACTCGTTATTTTCATACCACTGTCATTAATCAAAGACGTAACGTGCTTTTTCCTATGATTTGTTTTTTCAAGGTTAAGGAAATATTTCGAATTTTTTACACCAAACTCATACCACCTAGCCCTGCTTCGTATGATTGTACCGCGCGTCTTAAAAGCG
>NC_090874.1:14933695-14966195 GCF_036669935.1 Montipora foliosa | reverse complement strand
TTGGGCAGTAAATCAACGTGAAAAAACTCGGTCGGTAACTTACAGTACGGACCTCGAACTCGGTTGGTATGAGGTACATATTGAATGCAATTAGTACTGTTATTTTCTCAATTGACAAGTAAAATCGTCTGGCGTTAGACAGTAAAACTCTATTAAGTATCACTCCCAGGGAGCAATGGGTTAGTAAAAACTGGATTGTTTTCAAAAAGATGGGTTTTTTGGGCGTTGTAAGGCTGACGAAAAAGGAAAGCAGAGCAAAAAGGGCACATTTCCAAAGAGAACGCATTGGTGTGTACATGTCTACAACGGGGTGCAGGGGATGGCACAGTGGTGAGAGCGCTCGCCTCCCACCAATGTGGCCCGGGTTCGATTCCCGGAGTCGGCGTCATATGTGGGTTGAGTTTGTTGGTTCTCTACTCTGCACCGAGAGGTTTTCTCCGGGTACTCCGGTTTCCCCTCTCCTCAAAAACCAACCTTTGAAATGATTTGCTTTCATCGTTAATTTCAGTTTACAGTGTCCCCAATTAGTGCTCCAGCGCTAGAACGACTAGACACTAAAATAAAGTTCCTTACCTCCTTTCCTTTCCTTTCCCTACTTGGCTGTTGGTGATTTCAGAGGAAACATTGGTGAAGAATCAATCGATCAATCAATCAATTTATTAAAGTCATAGCGTGGGATTGAGGTTGACCTCAGTATCCGAGCCAGAGTCTCATGTATAAAACGCATGACAAAAACAGAAATACAAAATAAGAGTAAATATGACATAATAACAATAATATCAAAATTAAAGAGAAGTTACATAGTTTTACATGTAATTATAAACAATTGTTATCTAACTATAATAAACTAGATAATATATAGTTGTAAATATGTACACATCAAGCCTAAAATTATCACAAACATTAAAAAATTTATGATTGGCAATAATTACGTGGACAGCTAGGCCTTGATAGACTACAAACTTTCATAAAATGCATTTAAATTGGGTTACTGTTTAACATATGTAGGTAGCTTTGTTCCATAGGTGAGTAATCTTAAAATTAAAAGAATTACGGAAATACTGGTTGTTATAGGAGATTGCAACCACCTCCCAAGTTTTAACGTGAAACACTGAACTTAAAGAAATCAGAAATATGACTAGACCCATTTTCCCTTACTACATTTATATGGTAATTAACGTGATTGTTCATATCTTCTCTATTCAAAAGAATTCATTCCCGCTATGGAGTTGTAATCTACATCGTTTCCGACATTTAAAACACTCTTCAACGCATAATGATCAGCAGCTTCAAGTTTATTAGCTAGGGTTTTGTTTATTCCTAATAAAAGAATCTTTTTTTCACTGTGATTTGTGTTGTAACTTAGCTAATTCCAGTTCTTGTGAGTAGGAAGGAACTTAAGCGGTGACGACAAAAACCAGAAATCTATAACCCATCCTCGGAAACCCAGGGGCAGTCAGTCGAGACGAGACGAGAATCGAGACTGGCGTATAGTTTTCAAGTAAGGCGAGAAGAGCCCCTGGGAACATACCTTTAACGGACGAGTTCCAGAGCGAATTAAATTCTGATTTTCTGATTGGGCGGAAATTTCCGCTATGGCCTTTTTTCCGCCCAATCAGAGAACCTCATACAATGAAGTCAGATCGTGATTCCTTATATCAAGTGATAAATACTACATCAACGGTCGCCATACCATGCGGCGAAAATTTGGGTCGCAAAGGGACCCGCAAGATGCAAAATTCAACCAATTCTACCTAGATGATTTTGTTACGTGGGGGCAATTATCTGTACAAGTGTAAAATCAAAATGCTTGGTCAAAACACCCTCGAAGAGCCGACTAGACTATTGCAAAGCAAGGTACTGTAACTAATCGTGTTTTTGTGTTCCGCTTTTTAGATATCACCGTCGCGAATTAATTTTGGTATAAGCATTGCTATCGGCCGCGCAGACTGCAACTTGTTGTTTTGCGCGGGAAATTTATCTTGACGCATTTAACCTAAATGCAAAAGATTTTCGTATTGCCTCGCTGTTAAATAAAGTTTTGCAGGGATCAGCCTAAAAGTGTTTTTGTGAATTGTTGCCGTCTGTGCGGCATAGTGCGATGAAACAAATGTTAAACTGACGATTTCGTAAGAACTTTTGAGACGTGTGTAGCCAAACAATAGCCTGCGATGGAAGGCTAAACCCCAAGCTATTTGTGATGCTTGTAAGTATCGAGTACAACATGCTTAGAAAAATCATGAAAAAAGCGCGATTGCAGCAGCCCTGAAGCGGAAGTTTCATCCCTGACATCTTGTCAAAGCGACAAAGAAGCAGCTACTGTCGTACAACGAAAAAACCAAGGTTAAAGACTTGTATCTGAAGCACGAATAATTGGGCAGCATGTAAGGTTGCCTCAAGGCAGGCCTCCTCAGAATCCTCCATGTGAAAAGAATGATCAATATAACTCAAACAATTAAGTCCGTACAAGGTGCGTAGGGTGGAAAAAACTGATTTTAACACCCTGGTAAAGATGCAAGGACTACCTGTCACTCCCATGGGTAGGGCCCAAAAACGGAACAGAAGACCCCTCCATGCAAATTTGAGATATTTTCTGAAGGCAGGCAATATAGGGATGGCATTGAAGAAATTGGGTGGGTCTATAGAGGATATAAAACACCCAGGTTTCATCAACCTTATGGTAGATCCTAGAGTAACCATCCTGAACAGTAGGTCAATGCTTGATTTAAAAACTTCAAATTGAAAATAACTCTATGAACCCCAGGTTCCTCTTTTGGTCATAGGAATATCGGAGAAACAATTTCCCCTGCATCAATAGCTTCTTGCTCAATAACAGAAAATTTGAATTCTGCATGCCGGGGACTTGGAGGGGTAACCTTGTGTAGATAGATAATAAAATTCAAGTTCACAGCTAGCTATACACTGCAAGATAAAGGGGTCAGAAGCCAACCTTGCTATTCGTAATTGGCCAGCTTGCAATGGTGCAAATGACCTAATAACACTATCAACGCTACTCATGTAACCAACCTGAGGATTACAGTTTAGCAATTTGTCTCCTTATAGGACTGGGATCAGGGTTGACTGCCTTGCTTCTTCTTGGTTGTGGTAGGAGCCCCTTCTCCCCTAACAAAGACATTGCAAAATAAGACTTGCCACCTCTGGAGGAGCTAACTGGGCGTTCAGGTCTGGTTTCAGAGATTCCCGGCCACGAAGATTCAGTTCCCGGTTTACTGCCAATGCTAGAACAAGGGAATGTGGGAGAGTCGCCTAGAACGCGCCTGATGCTTTATCACAGGCATTGACGGTGGCACAAAATGAGAAAACAAAAACTGTCGAGCTTTCTGAAGAGCCCTGTCTGAGGATTTGGTATAGCGGATATAACGTTGACGTCACCTATTGTAATTATATGCCAATCAGAGCCTCATTGGCTGTCACAAAGGGTCTTTTCTTCCTGTGGTTGGCACACTTGAATAACAAAAACAATATTTGTAAACAGAGATCATCCCTACTTGGAGACAACCGATTACAAATAGCTCTGTTCACTTTTGAGGAGACTAGCAATTAGCAATTTTCTTGTTTTAGGTATTTTTCCACCAGCCCCTTTATCTTTGTTTTAGGGAGATCGCCTTCGATAAGGTGTTCTAGCATAATGGCCAGCTTGGCGTTAAGTGGCGCACCTGTTTAGTCACTTGCCGAGAATTCCGCTGCTAAGTTGTCACTTGGGACTCCCCTAAGTAATCTGCAAGGCAACCAGTGAGCACAGGCCAAACCTCTGAGCGTTAGTCATCACCATCAGAGGGCTTATCCTGATCACTTTCAGAGCCCATTCAGAGCCCTAAATTTGGCTTCAATCTCTTACTAAGCTCTTGTTTCAAGGAAGCGACTATTCCCGTAGCTCTGCTTTCCTCGAGGAAGGAAGCGGTGGGGAGGCCCCTCATCTAAGTTTTGTGTGGTTGCTAAAATGTAAACAACCGAAAAATATTGAGCTCTGAAGGACCAAGAACCCAAATTCGGGAAAAAATATTTATGTTTCCCTTCATATAGCCATTTCGCTAAACTAGAAGTGGCTCCTAACAGGAGAAGCCATTGCCAAGCACAGTTCTCCGGCATTCACGTGTCCGTTGTAGTCCACGTCAACTCGCGAGGTAAACTAGAACTTTCTTTCCCTCAACTGGACTCAAAGGGAAACTATAGCTTAAAGTTTCTTACCCTAACAACCGCCTCTACATTGGATAGGACGGCAAAAAGCGAGGCACACTATAAGGCTCTCGACCAAGCTCAGTCTTAAATGACAACTTGTTGTCAAGCACTGTTCTGCGGCATCCACGTGTCCGGTGTGGTCCACTTCAACTCGGGAAACTAAAACTTTCTTTCCCTCAAACGTTGAAAATGTTAGGACTCGAAGGGAAATTATAACTTTCTTTCCCTTAATAACCGCCTCCACATTGGCTAGGACGGCGAAAAGCGAGGCACATAAAGCCTTCGACATAGCTTAACAGCTTTTAAACGACAACTTGTGAAACGTCAATTTTTCCTCGTTGCACTTTCCTTCCTCAGGCTTAGTTTTCGAGATAAACTGTATAACACAACAAGAAGAAGTTAATTGAAGCGACATTATTTTCTTACCTGCAATAGTAAGGACAAATAAAGCGAAAAAAACCCGGAGACCACAAAAGCTCTGAACTCCACGGCTTTGCAATGAGTACTGATTATCCACGGCATCACGTGTGCATCTCATCTTAACCGGAACTGACGTCACCGGGATTTGGTAGAATTATCGGCTGAGGCCAAATGAGAAAGATCGACACTTCTGAGTTAATATGTGCTTCTACAAAAACTCAACATAAACGTTCGTTCCGAAAAACACAACATTACACCTTTTAAAGAACTTCGCGATTGTCCAAACTCGTTCAGCGTGTTACTTGTTGAAGTATCCAAGAAACGAATCCGAGGCTTTAGGAGCTCCGTTAGACAAGGCAAGAAAATGAAAAATTGTCCTTAGCCAACCAGCTGCCTCCTTCCCGCTGAGTTTCTAATTGAGCTGCACGTTTCGTTTATTTGAACGATATTTTCTATAAAACCCCCACGGACTTTAAGGTAAAGCAGCCCATGTACTTTCAGTTAGCAGGGAGATATTAGGCCGCGGTACAAATTAAATTTAAATTTAACTGTTTCGAGTTCAAGTTCAAGTTCAAGTTCAAGTTCAAGTTTATTATTAAGTCAATGTCAAATTAATACAAAACAACGCCTGCCCGCAAATAGCTAAAGCTAATCTAGGCGGGTAGCGAGTAGGACTGTTTACAGAGTAAATCTAAGTGTGAGTATTACATAAGTAGAGAAAAAATAAATATGTATGCACATTCAATACTCGATATTAAAGACTAATAATAAATAAATAAGTAAGTAAATAAATAACAAAATAAGTAAATAAATAAATAAAATGCAATAGAAATTGCGGTTAGATAAATCTACTTTTAGCAATAATTTTGAAATCTGATGATTAGTGAAGGTACGTCAACATAATCATCCTAGGAGGGATTTTTCTCCAGAGTGTACTTTTTTCCGTCAACAAACAAGAATTTGTAAATACGGTTTCGGTGCTGATTCCTCCTGGGTTACTTTGCTTTCTTTTCTTTGCCGGTTCAAATGTGGCAATCCGGTTTGGTTTTGGAATTGTCTAACGAGGGTTCACCTAACAGATATCACGTTTTTTACTCAATATGAATGAATCATTGTTGAACACGTGTGAGCCTTAAAAATTATATCTCTCAGAGAGCATGCACGTTCTGATTGGCTAATTTAGCTGGCCATATTCGTCGGTACGATCTGCTGTCCGGCCGGCTAAATTCGAAATTGGATGCAACGTTCCATTTTCAGGTTTTTCATGTTGTTTATGTGAATAAACTTGGCAAACTGTTTTGAACCTTGCTAGCAACTATTTCAAAAAGGCAACAAATAATATTTATTCGTCTTTCGGATTTTGATGCGTACCAATCATTTGTGGCAGTTGGACATTCCCCTGGACTTTAATTTAATGTCTTACAAACCTCGTTTTCTCGGTCAGTACTTTAAGTTACGGATCTTCGTTTTTAGTGTAGCTTAAATTTTCCAAAGTATTTATAAAACTCCAATGGTTGTTAAGTCTAGACACTGATTTTAAATGCTGAGCATTAAGGTTGGGGTTAGGCATACTGTGCATGATAACCCGCGCTTCTACTTTTCTATCTCAGAGCTTTTTAGAAGGACATTGTTCATTGATGAATCTCTTTAGGAGGGCAGGGGCCAACAGCATTGAAATATCTTCAAAGGAATAAAAGAACTTAAACATACATGATGTATTGTTGACTTTTAATTTGCTTACTTTTGCTTATCGCGAATTCGTAATAATTAAAAGCAAGTGAAAACAAAAATTTGGAAAGTCAGGAAAAAGGATTTCGTAATCTATTGATCAGAAGCCATTTTGTAGGTCCCAGTAAGTGTTATTTCCTTTGAATTATCAAATAAAATAATTAGTTTTTTAATTTTAATTTTACCGAGTCTGTTCGTAGTGATAAATCCAAACTTTGTGGTTATTTTGCCTCAGTCCCCTTGAAGTTCTACAATTTAATTAAGCAATTAGCACATTTAGATGACGGGGCGTTTCCTGTTCCTTTTTATTAATTACCAGCGTCACCTAACCTTGAGACGCGTTCTCGGATGTCCAATGGTGCCAAGGTTCGAATCCTTGGAACGGCATGAAATGTTGTGGAAGCTCAAGGTAAGTGGCATAGTCCGTTAGTAGTAATGTAATGAACAGCAAGGGCGAAGAAGGGAAGGGAGGGGAGAGACAGTAAGTGGAAGAAGAACGGAAGGCAAGGTAACTGCTGGAGCAGGAATTTAATCGATGTGTCTTTTTTCATTATTTTCGATTCCTTTTATCCTCCGTAAAAATTCCGGCCACAAAAGCTTTTTTAGACAGTTCATAATAACCTAGGTTAAAAAAAAATTGTCCTAGGTTGAAAAAATCAACATAGGTTGAAATTAAAACTAACGTGAATTTAAATTCAACCTGTAACAAAGAAAACCAACAAACTTGACCCACATAATCTCCGTTTCACATAACGTCGAAAAGGGACGTAAGCGCATGTCACTTCTAGATCTTCTGCACGTTATTTCCATGCGCAAGGTACAACAAGGGTAATATTGAAATGAACGCTCGAAGTTGGGGGTATTCATTTAATTTTTGCGGCTATTTGTCGTGTAGACAGTGAATACTTCCCATTTATGGCGAAATAGGGTTTTCTCGGTCGATATTCATAAATGATGTTGTATTTTTGTCTTTCTTCTAATGTCCGATTGTAGTATTGGAGACGCAGGCTCCAGGTTATGAGGGTCTCAATGAGGTGGGGGGGGGGGGGGTGGGGGCAATGAGGTGGGGAGGGGAGGGGTAGCTTTCGTGGGTAACGGTTAAATAATTTACTTTTTCACGGCTAATGGTTACCTTTTCTCCGTCAGGGTTAACCTATGTGAAAAACAAAGAAACGACGTCCCTTATGTTAGTTACTAGTAGGGTCTCAGTAGACATATTGAATAGTTTAAGTCATTGGTTATCACAATGCGACTCACGATCTTCGAGACCTTGTTGCCAGTTTTTCACAAAAGGTGGCTACCCTGACTCTGCTGTCACCACAGGCAAACATCGTGCACAAGAAATCGATCGAGAAACCGCACTACAAACGTCACAGAACAAAGAAACCAACAGAATTCCATTCAACCTCACCTACCATCCACAAAACCTTGCAGTCAAAAGTGACATTCTCAAAAACTTCAAAATTCTCCGCAATGATCCCGAGAGTAGACATACATTTCCTCTACTACCACTCATTTCATTCAAACGCGACAAAAACGTAGGTAACTTTCTAGTTAGGAGCGCATTCAAGTCTGTCGACCAACTGGGAACTTTCAAATGTACACGCACACGATGCAAAACTTGTCCTTCTATTTGTAACATGGTTAAGATCTCAGGACCGAATCGATCCGTTAAAGTCACTGACCACTTCACATGCATCCCGCAAATTTCTTCCATTGCATAACCTGCACAATATGTTAGAAGAGCTACATAAGCGAAACAGGGAGAAGATTGGCGGACCGCTTTCGCGAACTCCTACGATATGAAGAACAAAACGACGCAGATGCATCAAAACCAGCTGCGCGCCATTTTAATCTTCCTAATCACTCCCTGGAGCAGTGCCAGGAATGGCAAGCACCACTGTGCATTAACTTCGTTGACTTTTCAAAGGCATTTGACTGCATCATCAGAGAGCGACTTTGGGACATTATGGGGCAGTATGGCATCCCCGACATCTTTGTCAGGACTTTCAAGGCACTATACCATCAGAGCTCAAGCTGTTTTACAGAAGGCGGAAGGTATTCTAGCTGGTTTTAAGTGAAGAGTGGTGTGCGGCAGGGGTGCGTGATCTTTGGCTTCATCTTTGTCTTGATCATGGACTGGGTCGTGCGGCACACAAACAACAGGAAACGCGGCCTGAGATGGAAGCTTACATCAATTCTAGAAGACCTGATTATGCTGACGATGTTGCTCTGATCTCAAGCAGATTTGCTGATCTCCAGGAGAAGACTGATAGACTAGTAACCACCGCCGGCGTTGTCAGGCTCAAGATACAGATACGCAGACTACATAAGGATAGAAGGAGAGGAGGTGGAAGATGTGGAATCCTTCGTGTACCTACAATCTCGGACAAAACCTGTTGAGACAAAGCGGCATCTTTGGTACTCCAAGCACTTATCCAAACGTTCAGCTTAAAAGCCGCCCTTTCCCCTCCCCCCAAACTCAATGTTGGGAATGCCTTATCTTGGTCGGAAATATACTGTAGAACATATGACAATACTCAGCAACATTGACTGAGGGGGGAGGGGAGTGGGAAGGCGGGAGTAAGTAGGGGTGTGTCAAAATGGAGGTGAATTTGTGTCACTGTCTCAACAGTTTTGTCCGAGATGGTAGGTTCAGTACTTGACAAATTTGGTGGCACAGAAGCGGACATCAAGAGGCGACTAGCACCAACTAGAATTGCTTTCACCAGACTTCAGAACATCTGGAGGTCAGGCAGATTCAGCCAGAAGACCAGGCTGCGCATCCTGAACTCAACAGTCTGTCCGTGCTACTGTATGGAGCCGAAATGTGGAGAGTGACAACAACTGATCTCATCAAACTGGATGTGTTTCACCGCACATGCCTGAGGAGAGTGCTGAGGAGATTCTGGCCTAACCATCTTAGCAACGAAGAGCTTTATGAAGCAACAGAGAGTACGCCGGTATCAGCCCTTGTACGAGTGAGAAGACGGCGATGGATAGGACACATATTGAGGACTAGTCCTAGTAACATTTCGAGGACTGCACTAACATGGGCACTTGAAGGTAAAAGGAGGCGAGGCCGGCCGAGAGAAACGTGGAGAAGAACTGTGGAGAAAGAAAGAAACCAGCTGGGATGGCATTCGTGGGGGGCTGCGGTCGCATCGGCGGCAGACCGGGATGGATGACGCAATCTTCTGGCCGGCCTTAAGAGTCCTCATGGGCCCGATAAGGATGAGTAATCACTCCCACCACAACATGACAATTTGAGGCCTATCTTTACACAACGGGAACACAGAAAGCCGTAACAATCTGGAACAAAAATTCATCTTTCAACTAGATACACCCTATCCTCACGGAATCAATGAACACCTCTCATTACATTAATTTATCACAAATTCATGTTACCATTCATGTTTTCCACCGACGGCAAAGCTCCTCCACACCCGCATTAAAGCCAAGAACACCCATAATTCCTCTGTTCGGTCTGACGACGGGCTAACGCTGGAAACGTCAGCTTTCCAAATCTGTCACGGTGGTTATTCGACCTTTATCAACACGTTTGATAAAACCAAATTTTCCTGTTTCACTCTCCCGCCGACGCAGCAACAAAATGTTCCTTTAGAAACTAGAAATTTGAAATACTAATAATCTTCCGCTCGTGGGGAATCCAGTTCTTGGTGATCAACATTTTACTCTCTCGTCAACACCCAGTGGTTCAAGGCAGTTTGCATCTTGGAGGATTATCACACATTTTTACAAGTTAAAAGAGATATAGTGACGAGAAATTAAGGCTGGAAGATGTTACATAACCGTAACAATGCTTCTCTCGATCATCAGAGGTGGTAAATGAGGATCGCCCCGCTATATGATATCATGTTTGGACAAATACGGATATGATTGGAGACCTGGGCACGAGTCAGTCAAGAGTAGAGAGACGGAAACTCAAGGCAGTGATGTAACTTGATCAGAAACGTTCAGAGCCGGAGCTATAACAACCCTGTTAAACGCGAAAGGCATCTTAAGCAATCATATCAGCACAATCATTCAATTTTCAAGTCTTTTGTCCTCATTAAGGCAGCCATTTTTGCAGGTAAGCTCTTGTCAAATTAGATTAAGTGCACAACCAAGTTAAACTGTCAACGAATTGACCAAATTGGAACTAAATCGCTGGGTTACTACGATGCATTGAGATAGGAAAGCCGGATAAGTAAGCAAGGTTAGGTTATCAGTTTGGAAGTAGTGACATCAAAGCACTGGCAAATAGAACCCAAACGTTTGTGAGATTGTCTTTTAGAAGAAGGATTTTTTTATGTCAGGTTGAAAGCCTTTTGCACTATAAGGTCCACTTTCTATGAGCGGGAATTCACTCAACTTCAAGGTACCTTAATAATCAATAGCGTGCAAGAAGACTAACAGCTGTGGTAGAAAATCACGTTTAAGATGTAAACAAGATGTGTTTACTCGATGTTGGCCTGCGAGAATGGTGCGAAAATGAGGCCCAGCTTCATTCTGGAAGTGTCATATTCGGTTTTCTACACGTCCCTGTTGGCATTTAAGTCTGAAATGTGATTTGGCTCGTTGGAATTGAAACACAGGGATGAGAGCTGCGTAAATGTTGAAAACTTGAAAACACTCTAGGAGGCAGTTTCCGACAAGAGTTGAGGAAACTAGACCCCCTCTTTGAAGATATGGAGTCCAGAACACAGCTGAAAATCTCTTGTTTATTAAAGTAATGGATTTTCTTGGATTTTAACTGGTTAAAACTTATCTTCTTAGTCTTAAGCTTTGACAGCTTTTAAAGGAAATAATCATCAGCTTGCAAATGCTTTGTGTCACTCCAGAAATAACCGCAACGATGCGGACATAAAGCGTGAGGGTTACATTAATAGCCACGCCCAATCAAGTCATCCCTACCTTCTCGTAATCAACAACTCTTGCGCGCCCCAAGAAGGTTATTGTTTTGAAAAAATAGCTACCTGAAAACATTCACAAATTATACTAAAGAGTGGAAATGTGGAATGAGGATAATCAAACGCGCCGTTTTGCACCACGCTGTTTGCGCTCAGCCACGCATTTTCAGTTCGCCCAAATAATGGGCAGAAGTAAGGTCCTAAAACTACCTCGTGTGGGTTAGCAAGTAACTTTATAATTTCTACCAAATAAATATTTAAAGAGAGCGCAAAGGAAGTAATGAATAAGACGTTCCAGCAATAGCAGAAAGGACACAATAAATACAATTCTGGGTGAGAGGTAGGTAAGAGCTTTAGATGTTGTTGACTCAGGATTTGAAAAAGAGAGAACAAAATCAATGTGTACAAGCGTCTCATCAATTGCTTTTTTGTGAAGTCATTTTTAGCGGAATCCTTTCTTTTCCATTCAGAATCTCCGGCTACCCTTAGAAGCAGCTATAAAGGACACAGCACGTCTTCCTTTGATGTAACTGCTGCCGAAAAACTATGGAATTTTTTGAGGGCATTTATCAATCCAAAACAATTCTTTTCACTTTCTCTGTAAGGGAAGCGTGCAGTCGAAACAAGGCAAGCTGTGTCACGTTGCTTCAAAGGTTTTCCACTCAACGCAACGAGCCTACGATTGAATACAGACGTTTTCCCATTCGATACTGACGAAATCCTGCAGCCTAAAATTGACTCAAACGCACTTAAAATAGTGAATTGGTGTCTTCAAAGGGTATCGCATGACTGCTGACCCACTGAGAAGGTCAATGACGTTGGTCTATAGCCCAAACAAATTACACGGTTATTTGAGTCCCATCAAGATGCGCTCTTGCAAAATAGTTCCTAGATTTTTACAATTGCTTTCTGTTCAGAGTTATCAAACATGGCTGTCGTTACATGTAATACTCGGCATTATTATTCCATTATTACGCCATCTTACCATATTTGGTCAAGAGAACGCGCAAAATATGACACGGCAATAGACTGCAGTGTCCCGGTTTGACCGGTTTAGAGCAGAACAAAAACGGACGGAAAGGAAGTTTTTCAAGGAGAGAAATTGTTTTCAACAAGATGCAAAGCCTGAAAATTTAGCTTGTCATCGCTTGTCACTCTTCATTTTGTTTATCCAATCAAATAAAGATCTTTGGCTGGCTTTTTGTGCTGTTTTCATCGTTCGCAGGCACCCTGAAGGACAGATGATACATTTTTTCAAAACACTCTTACCAAATAAAACCATTTTTGTAGTGGAATAATAAATCTCTTATTCGATGGTTTAACATATAACACTCGCGGACATTTTGCTGATTGCTACGCAACTCGCAAAATATCCGCGCGTATATTATATGTTAAACCATCGAATGAGATGAATATCTCGATCAATTTTAACTCAAAAATTTTCATCGCTCTAGTGCTATACTTGACTTTGTTTACATTTAGTTAACATGGGTTATATATTTTTATTACCGAGATGTTGTTGTAAGATTCCAAAAATAGATAAAGTTGCCCAAAAAGAGAGGTTCTCTTTGTTGTTCAACTCGCTAAAAAGTGTGAAGAGAAGACACGCTAAAGAAACTTGGACATGCTACAGGCCACGTTTCGGGGACGGCCTCTCTCGCTTCTTTTGGTGCTATGAACAACGAGCAACGCGTTACTTATTCAAAATATGCGGTGTCAACCGATCAAGTAAGATCAGAAACCCATAAGGGTTGAAACGTGTAACGCGCGTTCACAGCTTCCGAATATTCAGTGCGAACTGATTGGTTGAATGTTTTCAGTGCTAAGTACTATATTTGGAAACCCCTCGCTCTTGTTGTTCCAAATATGGTACTTAGCAAATTGAATATTCAGAAGCTTGTTACCCAGCACACAAGGGGCCGTTACACGTTTCAACCCTTATGGGTTTCTGGTAAGATGTATTGCTTTTTTCACTGAGCAGAATCAATTGTATCATGTGTAATCCAATTTATTTTAAGTGCACGGATAGTTTTCTCTACATTGAACATAAATGGCTTAATCTCCTCTTTCATTGCTAATAACCTACGCGATATTCCTAGCTTGTAAGCAAGTACACAAATACGCTACAAGCGCTTCCTTCGCATTTCGCGTTGGCGGTAGCGTAAGAACAAGAGGTTTTTAAACAAATGGTTTGATTCACAATAGTCAAAATAAATTAAACTCGGTCTGCACGATATAGCAGCGTAGAATGTACGCAATCCTGAGTATTTGTGTAAAATTATCGAAGAAAGAACCTAATCTCCAAATGGGCAATTATTTGAGTGCAATAAGGCCTGAAGTAAGTGTACAGCGCATGTTATCTGATTGTTCGGTACTGTACAACCAAGCGGGGCATAAAATTTGCCATGGCCAATGAATAAACATTGCTCGTTTCAACATCAATTATTTGTGTCGTATTGTACCTCCCTTTTTTTTTTTTTTTTTTAATTCAAGACTCGTCTTTCAACATAAAGCAACGGAGGAATTGAAAACATAAGGGCTGTTTACTCTAAGGCCTAATCTTGAAAATAAGATGATTCCGAAACACAG
This sequence comes from Montipora foliosa, assembly GCF_036669935.1. Lineage (NCBI taxonomy): Eukaryota > Metazoa > Cnidaria > Anthozoa > Scleractinia > Acroporidae > Montipora > Montipora foliosa. The sequence continues at coordinate 14,952,345 of NC_090874.1, read as the reverse complement.
GTGGAGAACTACGGAAGTTTTTAAAAAATACCAACAGAGTCAAAACAGCTAAAGTGTCGCCGCAGTTGTGTAAAGCATTCTCCAAAGTCTTCGAAGCATACAAATACGGGAAAAAAGGAAAACGTATTTTGCTATTACCTGGTGTTCTGTGTTCTAGCTGGTTGCTTTTGCGAAATCGTCACAATAAAACGACATTTGTTGCGGAGTAAACAAAGCGTGCTAGAAAAAAGTAACATAATCATAGTTTAGACAATACGTGCCAAATATCAATGTTTTGGACTTCGCTGGCTTTTACCAGAATGCATCGCGCTTTCGACCAGATTGCACTGCTCCATGAAAAAGCGTCGTTTTGAGAACTAATGAATGGTAAGATGTCGTCACCGAATGTTGATTGTAATCTGAACTTCAGAATTGCCAGACAGTCAGACCTATCAAACTAACATTATCTGTGAAAAAAATAGTACCTTTAAACCTTTATCCTGCATTTTCATATTTTTATACTCTCCTGGTGTAACTGAGAACACTATTTACGTGGGATGCCATGCATACCACGTTATAAAAACATCGTAGCCACAAATGTGCATACCACAAAGATAGTAGATAAACCGCTTGATAAGAATCTCGGGCCATCAGGCTCCAGGGGCGAATGAATTCCCACTGAGCCATCGAAGCGACTGAGATCACGTGATGCTTTGCTCTATATTTAAAACTTTGGCCCGATTTCGAAAATGGCGGCCACCTTTGACCTCACGAAGCAAGACTTTGCTTTTTTAATTAGTTATTTCATGGACACTGCGGATGAGACATTGGGATGAAACAGATGTAGACAGAATTTGCGGTGGTGATTTCGCAGTTCGCATCACCTCCTAGAAAAAATCGAAATTAACTGCGAAGAAGTTGATCAGGAACAAATGTGCAAAGGAAAGAAATATTGTGCGTATATAGTCTAATAAATAGCATTAAATCACAAGTCTTCTTCTGGGAAAATTGTTTTCTGTATCTACTGTTTCGCGACATTCCGATTGCGTTGATCAGGAAATCACAACAGCATGCACGGGCTCAGAAGCCGACAAGTTCGCGGGGGTGAATCGAGTTCAAGTATTCATTTTCCAGAGTCCAGTCGAATTATATACAAGCTGCGAGGGTGATGAGCTTAGTTCACAGCAGCGGTACGCTGGAAAGCCCGAAATTTCTTTTTCTTTCAGCTGTTCTTTGTACGAGCATCATATGCGGATGTCAATTTTTTCATTAGTTGTTTCACGGTCTTCATGTTAGCTACCAGAGTCGAGAACCAAGAGGGAGGTCACCGTATTATTCACAACATTTTTAATTTCGGAACTTTGCAGCTGGTTGCCGGAATAGATGGTAAGAGGAGGGCTAAATTTCACTTAGCCACATAAATTACAAGAATGGTTTTCACAAGTTTTCTCTCTTGCTACGGCAGTGTTTCACGCTCTCTTGCGTAGATTCACGCTGTTTCCTATCCGACAGCTTGTACCAAATCAAACTACTACTTTTGCTCGGTGACCTATTGATTTTATTTGTAAACACAAAGCGATGTTCACGAATACATTATCTGTTGTTATGAGCCCTCCAGACTTCAATTGGCTGCAGAAACATTTACTTCTCTTGCTCCGTACTCAGCAAATTTGAACATCGCTTTACTATACTATTGGAGTTTGATTCTAACTCTTCCTAACAATCACCCTACTTCTGCGCAACATGGGTATTCGAAGTAAAGGCTTTAAAGAGCGTCTTGCATATTATTACGTTGTCTTAAAGTGAGATGTTTTGACATTGCAAAAGCAATGGTCAACCTTAGCAACAAAATAAATTGTGGCCCAGAGCACTCACCGGCTTTGAGACTCACTTGTCCGCTAACTGCACTGTTTCGGGATTCCATCGCCATTCCAATACGGGAATCAAAAACATGAAAAGAATATTAGAAAAAAAGCCTTACGCAAGCAAATACAAAGTTAAAAAAAAAAAACAGAAGATTAGATGTTTTGGTCACGGAGACTTCGCAGAGGTCTCCCATCCAAGAACTGACTCCATCAAAATATTTTTGAATGCCAAGTAGACTATCGTACGACTGATTCAACAATGCGGAAATATTTTATTGGTTGGCCAATACCAGCCTTCATCAGGTTTTTTTGGGAATCTGACGAATTTTACAGGATATATATACACATGTTATGAAGTAATTAAAGAAGATTTTAGAAGATAACGTAACGTGATATAGCTACTGGATAAAACAAACCAAAATTACAGAAGAATAAAATACCGTTGTAACACTATATACTGAATAACAAGATTGCTTATTATCCGTTACGTTTGTTTATTTCAAGAGCGTTCTATAGTTTTCTCGATGAGCTTCCCGAGCTTTCCTGAAAGAGTCAAGTTATAATAATAATAATACTACTACTAATAATAATAATAAATATATTTATATAGCGCCTATGATAATATTAGTGTTCTTTATAAAAAGAGTAAAAAAGCTTCTTTAAAAAGGCGTGGTTTTAGTTTATTTTTGAAACCGTAGAGGAAGATTGTTCCATATTTGTGGGCCCGCCACTGCAAACGCACGATCACCAAAAGCCTATTGCATCTTGTTCGAGGAATGATCAAAAGGTTTTCGTTGTTACTACGCAGGGAATAGCAGCTGATAGTGTGATGTAGGCTTAGATTGTAACATCCCACTCAGATAGGATGGCGCCATTCCTTTGAGGGCTTTCAATACTAGTAAAGCGATTTTGGACTTTACTCGAAAACCAATTGGAAGCCAATGTAGACTCTTCAGGCCTACGTGCAGCTGCATTTAAGACTTTTTGAAGTGTAGTAGATCTATTTGACACTTTTGTACACCATACAAAAGTGAGTTACGGTAGTCCAGGTGTGAGGTAAACGAGTTTTTAGATGAGTTTTTCCATAGGAATGAGTAACATATGACTGTGTAAATGGTAATTGTTGCTAAGAAAGTGTTTTGAGACTCAGTGCCGTCTGGATAACCTCTAGTGGGACTGATTATAGGGAGTCTGTGTTCATTAAAACGGTCTTAAGCCGACGTTTGGTTTCCGCGGAAGACTACATAATTTACACTGAATCATGCAACTAACATTGAAAGTGTTGCAAGTAATTTGAGATTTAATTTCATGGCTTTCTCCCATAGAATAAAAAGTGTATTCATTACGTGCCCTATATAGGGTCAAGTGATGCAACTGTTACTGTTGCACCGAAAAGAACCGGACGAATTGTTGTTGAAATTTGTTTTTAAATTAGTGATTTGGGGTCTAATAAGAATGTCACTAATATTTTTACCACAACGGTAAGCCACTAAAGGAGGTGTTTTGAAAACGTTTTTGCAACGATCTGTTGAGTAAAGTATGTTGGAGTGTTTTTGAATTTTGCTGTGAGGTTAGGTAGTGTAGCGTTGTACTCAATAACAAAAGGATTGGTTTCAGTTTGTCTTGTCATTAGGGAGTTTAAGATCTATGACGCGACGGCAACGAAAACGTCACAAATTTTGCATGTTTAATGAGCAAAAACAATAGCTTTGCACGCTGTGCACGTGTATTTTCATTTTTGTACATTTCTCTCACGTTTTCGGCAAATCTACGACGTGAAATGACCAATTTTCAAGTTTTAAACAAAAGGCAGCGAATTTGAGTTTTCTGTCGTAGATTCAATACCGCACCTCCTAATTCAGTTCCTGGGGAGCTACACTAGTTTTTAGAGGTTAGACAAGCCGACATAACGTCGAAAAAGATTAATAAACCTGAACTTGCAATTTTGAATGAAGTTTTCGTTACCGTCGCGTCGCAGATCTTAAAGTCCCTATTATGTTCTTAAGCGCGTCAGTCCGGGGAATGTCAGAGGCCAGCAGTATTTGGGTTTTTAGGAAGAAAACTGAGTAGAAACTTAGACTAGCATCAAATGGTATGTGATTGGTCAAGTGAAGGATATTTTGCAAAAGCAAGATATAAATCAATTCCTCCTAGTACACCGGGTTTGGGGGGGGGGATACTCCCTTATATGGGCTATATAGTTATGTGCGGCCCCAAAGGGCATGGCTTTTTTAGTCGTTTTCGTATGAAATAGGGTATCAATTTTAACCATTTTGGTCTGAAATAGGGTATGGTTTGTGCACTCATCAAATCTTGAATTGGGTCATGATGTTTTTTTGAAAGAAGCTACCGCCATATCATTAGGTGATAAGACCATCAACCAAAGCCGTTCTCGGGTCTGAAATAGGGTGTTGATTTTAAGAGTCAGGTCTGAAATAGGGTATCAAATTTTTGGTCAGGTCTGAAATAGGGTGGGGAAAATCGCAGATTTTAGTCTGAACGTAGGGTAAGAGTTTTAGGAAGCGGGCCGCACACCCCCACCCAATTATTCTGGGAGTATTCAGCTAGTACAGAAAGGTGTAATGCGCCCGTGAGAACGACAAACTACAAGTTGTATCGTAAATACTTTTGTTCTTGGGCCATCGTAGTTTGATCAAAAATAAGACACAAAACAGCAGTGATAAACATATTGAACTTGTTCATTTTGATTATGACTTATGTAGAGCACATACGAAACGTTCAATATGTTTATCACTGCTGTTTGTGTCTTATTTTTGATCAAACTACAAGTTGCTTTGGAAACGGAGTCCTACGAAATATCAAGCAGGATTCGTAGGTTTAGGACTTAGATAAACGACCCAGCTCTCCAGTGAGTTCTACTAGCTTAATAGAGAACCCGAAGGACTTGAATGTTCAGTGAAGCTGGAGAAGGTCACTATTCTTATAGCTTGCTTTTGCAATGTAAATAAAGGTTGCAAAGTTGACTGATGTGCATTACCCCAAGCACTTATACAATAATTTAAGAATGGCTTTACTAAGGTATGATACAGGCCTAACAACTAATATTTTAATCTATAAAAACTTCAAGGTATCTAATGGAAGTTTCTTCAGTAATGATTATTTATAAATAGCATAACCTTTTTGGGAATTCGTTTTTGTTCAATAAATTAAACTATTGCATAAAATGACAGCAAAATCTTAGTCTGATACAGTAAAACCCCACATGTAAAAACCTTCCATTTAAAATTTAGCCTAAACAGGTTCTTACTTAAATCGTAATTAACAGAAATCTAGGCTGTGTTGAACACGTTGCAGATGGCAGAATTTAGAAGTATTCGGCTTTCGTTCCCTATCCCTTAAATAAATTGGACAAAACTTAAATATAGAATGAAAATTCACATAAAATGACTGTATTAAGTAAAATCGAAAGATCACCTGACATTATCAGCTCTACCCTAAAGTAATGCTCCTCTTACGAAGAGGGCGTTTGGAGAGAACTGTAAATGTCGCTTGTTCGTATATGCCAAAGTGTAAAATTTTTCTTAGAGTTTAGAAAATAAGAACCAATGTCAAATTTTAGGGTTAACAGGTAACCTTCCCTGGACTTAACACCACCTTGACTTCCTGTTTCAGATATGGATTCCTTTTCTGAAGACCAGATGAGGAAGCCACGAAAGAGACAGATGTCGAGAGCTAAACGGGTGTTGGCCAACCGACGAGAGAGAGAGCGCGTTCGAAAGATGAATGACGCTTTTGAAGAGCTACGAAGCACGATTCCGAACCAAGAAGAAACCCGCGTGAAGACAAAACTGGAACTGCTGCGGATCGCTACAAATTACATCCAGTCTCTTAAGAATTCCATCAAGAAAAGCTCCAGCATGCACGATAGTTATAGCTCTCCGATGAATGCGCTTATGTACCCGATGCCGTTTGAAAATGAAAATATCGAACTCTCTAAATCGAGTTCTCGGGTCGCTGATCATTCTTATCCGCCTCAGTTTGTAGCTCCCCCTCCAACCCTTCCTCCAGGCTTTACCGAGCTGACTAGTTTCCAGTATGGTCCTCGTCAGCCGGCAGCACTTGGGCCCCAGTTTCCTGCGTCCATGACCGCTAGCGCCGAGAGTTCTTCAGCGGACTTTTGCGGCCTTTTGTCTGCCAGTCTTGTTGACTCGCATTCGGCAGAGAATTTGTTGTATAATCTGCAGGTAAAGAAATCATTATCATCCGTTGTTTCGTAAACTAGGATACTGCGTAAACTAGGATACTGAAAAAGTACGCTTTGAAATTAGAATGCCAGCTTTGTTTTTTGCTTTTGTATTAGTTTTTTAACTTTTGTTTTGTTTCGTTCAGTTTTTGCTTTTGAGATGTTTGCACCAGGTTTGCACTTTACCATTAACTGAGAGCCAAATAATTTGAAGCAATCACATGCAACCGGCGCTGAGCTTCAGAGAGACACCCACAAGCCCGTCATAAATGGTTTAGCTTTTTTCCTCTGATTGGCATCGAAAGTGACGCGGGTTTTTAGCCAATCCCTAAGCATGTTGATTGAAAAAGAAAAAAATGCCGGATTGCTTTGCTTTTGGATCGCTCAGTGATGCTTGTTGGTCGACACCTCATTAAAGCTGCACCAGTTTGGCTTTTGCAGCTAAGATGGAATGTTTCCTCTTTTTTGTTCATTGTTCTTCTACCAACCCTATAAGGTCCTAAGAATGGTTCTGACCATCCCAATTATTTGCTTAGCATGCTCGACCTGTTTCTTAGCCAATCAAAAGTCGATCTTAATGTTTTCCGCGCTTGGCGCCTGACTCTTGCGCGACGGTTTTCCTACGTTTTGCTCGTGGTCTGTAGCTTTGACGGCTTTCTCCTTTTGCCGAAAGATCAAGAAGATATGATCCAACAATTCGCGGCGTTCAATCTGTTTTTGATTTTACTTCAACTCCATTAGTGATTTCTCCTATTTTCAATGAATATCAAATTTAACGTCTGTTTCTTGTTTTCTGTACAGAATGCCCCTGGGAACTACTTTATTGAAGGTCACTGAGGAAAACAGAGTAAAGAACAGATGTTATTGACTTTTATGCCCACACATACGTCAATGATATGTTCTCTTCCAGGAGGATCCCATTGGCAGAAGCCTTCCTGTGCACTTTATCCTTGAGTCGACCTTTGCGCGTATCATTCTATTTTTAGAACTAACCCTTCAGCAGGAGACTCACACTTTGCATACATCGTTTGTGCTCTTTTTGTCTTCGTTTGACAATAACTTTCTTCTGATTGCCCGTTATTAACAGTGCGGGCAGAGCCGAAGAACTCGTGGCATTTCTACAAATAGAGATTGATTCATAGGATTTGAATGGGAGAGGTACGCTCCACCCCGGGGTGATACTGTTTTAGACTTATTAGATCTTACCAGGGTATAGAGCGAGTTTCAATCAAGTCTTTTCGTTTATACTGATATTGTTATTTCGTCTTTTGTTCTTTAGCATTTTTTCGTTAGCAGTGGTGCTAATTATACGTAGTCGTAACAATCGTTGATTTAGGTTATTCTAGTAAATAACCATACATAGTTTCATAAGAAATGTACCGCACTGGAATATTAAGCTCGCCGCATACATGAAGGAAAGAGTGAAGCGCAGTTAGCTTAGTTTTTTCCTCACATGTGCGACAAAGTTTTCGTAAAATTTTCGCTTTGTTAGGTCGTGAGATTCTTGCTTTCGTTACATATTGATTTGGAAACTAAGACTTGAAGAACATTAATCCTTTGAAAGCCGAACATTTTATAAATTTTCAAATGTTTAAAAGCTAGTTTAATTTAATTTTATTATAAAAGCTGTAAGTTCCCTTTCTTCAAGATAAACTTTTGAGTTTAGTAGTATTAAGTTTTAAACTATTAGTTTGTTCTTCAGCTCTTGTGAAAGTATTGGGATTAGAGATGTTTGGTAGGTAAGGCCGCATTGGTAAATTATAAGAATATATCCCCCATTTAGTTTTCATTAAGTTGTTTATTTTCGTCAAATCCGGCTACTGATTAGTGTTTTGCAAATTCGCGGGAAGAGATTCACATTCTTTTGGCCTCGTGTCCCGCGGAGCCCCAGGCCCCTTCATGACGGCCGCGACACAAGCATAAGCATAATTGTTATATAGCTGATTTTTTCCCCTAGCAGCGAGCGCTCTCATTGGTTACTTCGAGGTCACATGACATCTAACAATAAAACTGTTTCCCGCCAAAAGTCTCTTATCTTAGCGGGAAACAGTGCAAAGTCTATGACGTCAGAGGGTAACAGTGCACTGTTACCCGCGAATAGGGAGCTTACGAAACGAGGACGACGACGGCTACGAGGACTTCATTTAAAAATACGAGTTCGCGTTATTTATATCACTGCGAAACTATTTCATGTCGTTTCGCGTTAAAAATGTGTAGTAACCGGTGAGGAATTAAACTGGTACGAGTGGGTCGGAAGCGTAGAGAGAGAACTGAAAATTCATCGTCAAGTGCTAACGTCCTCCACAAAACCTTGAATTTGGTCATTTCACGTCGTCATTTAGGAGATGACGGCAAAGAAATGTACCAAAATGTAAAACGCACGTGCAGAGCGTGCAGAACCATTGTTTTTGCTCACTAAACCTATTGTTTTGTAGCGTCGTCATTGCCGTCGGCGTCGTCGTTTCGTAAGCTCCCTAATGTTGACCGACGACCGCCGTTGCTGTTGCCGTTCCACGTTTTTCTTTTTGTGCTATGTAACAAATCACTTAATGACTGGTCCTTCTGGAAACATTGCCTTTTGTTTCTCTCGGGACCAGTCATTAAGAATTTAATATAACGAAGTTTTCACTTATTGCATAAGCATAAGAGAAGTGACTTACGCAAGCGCAGTTAGCTTCAGAAAAGCTCGTTGAAGGATGGGACGAGCCATGTTTTCAAGTGGGAGACGAAGAATTAACAATTATTCTGCGAAATCGCGCGGAATATCGCCTGATACTAAGCCGACGAGGCCGTAGTCCGAGTTGGCTAAAAATAGGCGATATTCCGCACGATTGAGCAGGATAATTGTTTTATTATTATTAAACACATTGATGACAAAGCACAATTAACTACGTTTTCAATAGATTTACTGTTTGTGTAATAAAAACGAAGTGCAATTGCTCTAAGACGGCTACACACTTTTAACAGAGCTTGGTACAACAGAGGCTGTCTTCACTGGTCACCTTATGCACATCCACTATCTGACAGACATTGATCTCGAAGTTTGCTATAAGAAGTACCCAAGTACGTTTAAGCTTGGCGCACTACTTAAAGTGCTGATCATCATGGTTTGCTGAAGCAAACCCAGTTAATAACACGGATTTTCAACTTTAGTTCTATTTTTGTTCTCTTTGAAAAGTGACAGTATTCTCTAAAACTGTAAAATGCATACGTAATTTAGTCTCTGCGACAAAAAAAATAATCATTTTGAAGTTCAAAAAGTGTGGGAAATATCCACGCTTCAAAGTTCGCTTTTGGCTGTCTGTTTTCATGTCATACTGCCTTCAGAACGCACGAAATGCAGTCTCACAGAACATAATTTTCAAAATTTCCCCCGGCCTCCCTAAAGGCTCGATTCTCCGGCGCTCATTTGGTACGTCTCCTCGTTGGATCGCACCGTCCCGCAAAAAAACCTGGTGCCAGATGTCATTCTCAGTCGTAACATAATCGAGCAGGCTGCAAGTGCACCTAAACACAGATTTTTTTTTTTTGTTCCTAATATAAATCTCCCCATCCACAGCAAACATGCGTCACCATTATTGCTAAGAATTTGGGGGTGCACTTTAATGTTGTAGCCGGTGCAAGCCGCCCGGGTGAAAACGCCGACAAATAGCTATTTAACAAATTGATGTCAGTTTTTCATGCGTCTGTCCCGTTATTGATCATGAATTTCGTCATAACATTGTCAAAGTAGCTGTGGATCCACGAGGCGATAGCCGGTCAAGTGGATCCGCAGACTACTTTGACAATGTCATGACGAAATTCATTGCCAATAACAGGACAGACGCATGAAAAACTGACATCAATTTGTTTTTTACAATACCAAAAAGGCAGAGGGGTCAAAATTAAGGCAAAACACGAGAAAAACGCGAGACAAAAATGCGAGAAACTTCAATCTGACGCGAGCAATATTGTGTCATTAGCGCATGAATTATAAATTAATGTGTCTGTCCGCTTTATATTGACAATAAAAATTAGCCAATGAGCGCGCGAGAATTTTGCAACGTATTTGACAAACAATGCACAAAGACTGTGCTCTGGCTACCTATCCAATCGGACCATTTCACGCTCTTGATTGCATCATGGGTAATCAGGGCAACATGGCGGAAATTAAAGATTTGTATGGAAATTTAAAGCAAAATAAACAGTCCATGACTCTACTTTTCTAGGCTTTCGCCTTCATAAACCAAACGTATAAGTTCAAGTTCACAACTGAGTTGATTTGGACTCGGTATCTGTTCTCTGAAATTCCTATATATTGCCGTTTTTTCTTTATACATTTTCTGTAATTTTGTACCTTCGGAATTATAGGAAATGTATGGTAGAAACTTTGTCTAATAAGTTTGATTTCTACGATAGCTATTCCATCAAACTCCACTAAAGTCATGAGCGTGAAGTGGTCTATGGCAATGGTTGCATGTACTCGATTTTTAAGTCAGTTTTGCTGTAAAAAACACATTTTAGTTGTTTAGTTGAGAGTTTTCTTTAACCGCATCATTGTCAGTAATATTCTTCTTTTCTTGTCCTTTTAATTAAAATCAAGAACGGCGCTCTTGATCTTGAAGGATCCGAGAAAATAACAAAGAAAAATTGAGCGGAATCCGATTGTGTATTATTTGTATTAGTCTTTTGGTTCGAACACGCGGTGGGTTTTTGCATAATTTGTTGGCGAGGACTGAAATCACCTTACATTGCAGCATTTCTAATGTTTGACTTTTATTATGTAGCAATTCCCTGTGGTGCAGTTCAGGTGAAATGTCGTTGTTCTTGGAAACTTTGGATTTTCTTTATTTTGCATTGGAAATACGGCTGCTGGACACTTCTGAAACCAGCGCTCGAGTAGAAAAGCATACCACTCTTCTCGAAGTATATTGGTTAAAAATGAAAGTTTATAGGAGAATTTTTACACTTCACGAATATATCTTTCGCGAAAGCAACTTTTCGTACGGAAACATCAAGGTGACATGCCATTGTTAGGTGTGTGCGTGTTAGCGCTGGACTCAAAATGCACGAGTCACCTTACAAATTACCAAACAGCATGCTTCAATGAACAGTACGAAAGCTGCGGTTGTCACAAGAACAACTTATAAATTAACAAAAACATAAAAAGAGCTTATGTACATCACAAGGGTTTGTTGTTCTTTTCTAATCAAAATAATGTCCCATTATGTTTGCTATTCAATTCAACTTTATGAGCGCTATAGAAAACTACCAACTGTCTTAAAGTGGCTTCGATGGTGGATTGTTTTCTGTTCTCCTATAAGACTTGCACAAGACCAAAGCATTTCTTCCTCTTTTCAATTTTTAAGGGACTAAGTTAAAATTCCGACCTGGTCTCCTTTATAAAGCGAAAAATGGAACGCTGTCGTTGCCAAAGAGAGTGGTATTCGTGGATCAAGCCATTTTCGTGCTAACCGTGACACATCGTTTTTATTTGCTACATATTCATCTCAATTTTCTTTAACGCTACCCAAGGCGCTTTAACGCTTTCTTTCTAAATCATACATTTTTTTGCTCACCTCCGATAACTCTCTTTTGTGAAGGTATACATTTTCAGCTTAATTGCTTTGAATTTTAACGACCTCAAAGAAAATTGAAACACGCAGTTGGACGTAGTTTTTTGCTAAATCTTCATTCCGTCAACGGTTCAATTCCTCGGATTTCCTCTCTTATCAAACTCGTCCGTAATATTTTGGCGAATTATTTGAAATCGTCTAAGAATTTAATATACTGCTGTAAAGGCGTTTGCCTTCAAGTTGTTGAAAATCGCGGAAGTTATAAGTTCGTGTATTGAATAATAGTCTTCTAAGTTATCTTTAGAGCTTTGTATGAACGAAATCAATTTTATTGTCCTTAGCTTTTAAATAATTTATCGACCCCGAACGATTGATAAATAAATATTCACTTAAATCGATGTTCTTTCTCGAGGATTAAAACTTTGTGCACTTTTCTTATGCGGGACTTTGGCATAAATTTACGAAGGCATTAAAATCCAAAGTATTTTCTTCCAGTACTCAAGTTGCGTAAAAAAATCTCTTGGATTTGCTATGAAGAAATGTCGATCTTCGAATCAAAAATGTCCGTTCTACCTCTCTTATAAAATCACTTCAGATTAGTCTTTTCAAGGATTAATTGCGTTAACTTCCGCAAAAGTCTTAGAATTCCACATGGGTTCTTCTAATTTAAACCCAAACTTATTTTCGCTTATTGAAAGATGTACCGGCGGCTTTCATGCTTCCATCGACATTGCTTGCTATATTTGCTCGACCCTTTCATGGTCAGTCAAGTCGGAGAAAAGGAAAACAGCGTGATTTGAACGCTCCCAGCGGCGTTTTTAATTGCGTTGGCGCGCTTGCGTAATTCATTTTGCTCCTCCCATAATTATCTCAGAGGAAGTCCCCAACCAATTTAATGTATTCCACCTCTTCTGAGAGAAAACAAGTAATCAACTGGTCCAACGGGTGGTAATAGTTAAGCACATTAAGTATTGCACACGAAAATTTCTATTATCAGTATATTCCACCACCGGTTGGGAGACACTTTTGGGAGCGTGCGAGCTCTAATGAACTTTCAAAGGTTAATCATCTCTGGAGAACTTAAACAATTGAAGGCGCAGCGTGTTTTCGAAACAACTTTCCGGAATTGTCACTGAACCCATTGTGTTGCGGAGAAGATTCACCTGTTCTTGTTATTTTAACGGATTTGAACAAAAAAGAAAGAAACGATTTATGGCTTGATCTTTAAACCTTAATTCGTTTGATGAACCCAGAAGTCAATTTGACCAAGAAAAGAAGCGAATTTTTCTCGCAATTCTTGTTAAGAAATAAACTTGAAAATTAACTGTGGACAGAAATTAAAGGAACAAACAACTACAGATTTAAAATGATCTTGTTTAATGTACTCTTGACTTGAGTACCATACAATACAATTTATATTCACTGTACATTTATGGATTTGAAGGAAAGCAATAAAATTAGGTGTGAATTTATGACGGTAAAAGGGAATTTCTCATAGAGCTGGTTTCAAAAAAGTGGCCTTAGTCGCCTCGAAATGATCGCTTTGTCGTATTTGATGAATTAAGGAAAGGTAGGCAATGTACAAAGCATAAACGAAGAGAAGCTAAAGTGCAAGTAACAAATATCTCATAAACTTTGAATATTAATGAACTGAAATGTCTATCTTCTCCGTCAACTCTTAGCTCTGTGATAATTGTTAATTATGGAGTTAAAACCAAGTGCAAATATTTAATTTTTTAAGAAAATATGTTAATAGTTATTTGTGGATTCTTTGGCGTGCGGATGAATTTACAAATTCCCTCGTACTTGACTTGTGCAAACTGATCTCGAGTTTTTAAAAGGCGTAAAAGTTAGTAAATACAAGACTGAGGTTTGCCAAAGGAGTTTAAATTGAGGGGATCGATCGAAGGAAACGTGACTGTTTCTCTGACAATAAAGTCGTCGAGTTTCTCTTTGCCTTGCAATAGGTTAAGTTCGGGTTGACTAGCTTCCTCAATGCGCCTCTTCTACGTGTTCCTTCAATTCGGCCTTTTTCGCAAAGCGTTTTCTGCATGTTCTACAGTGGTACGGCAGATTATCCGAGTGGGTGTGCATGTGAAATTTCAAATTCGACATCTTGTTGAATGCCCGATTGCACTGGTTGCATCTGAACGGCTTTTCTCCCGTATGAATCATTATGTGATTGCGAAGGTTCCCCTTTTGGTGAAAACCTTTGCCGCAGATGTCGCAAATGAAAGCTTTTTTGTCACTGTGCGTGCGTAGATGCGTCTTTAATGTAGACGAGCGATTGAAACTCTTACCACATTCTTCGCACTTGTGTGGTTTTTTCTCAGTGTGGATGATCTTGTGGCGGCAAAGCGTGCTGGACAGGCGAAACCCCTTCCCACAAACGTTGCACACAAACGGCCGGCTTTGAGTGTGATCGGGCATTTTCAAGTGGATTGAAAGAGTGTATTTCGTTTTAAAAACTTTGCCACACTGGTTACATTTGTGAACAGTCGCCTTGTCGGATCGATTTTTTACGCCTGTGGCACTAAGCTCATTTGCTTTATTCAATTGTGAGTATTTTCTGTTTGCGTGAGATGTCAACCGTTTTAAATTAGACGCCAGCGTCTCCCCGATTGCCTCTGACGCGTTTCCAACTTTTCCCTGTGCCTGTAACGGGCTCTTTTCTGGAAGAATTCTGTGATCGGCAGTGTGATCCACCTCGTGAAGATTGCCTGTTTGAGTATTTCGCCCCGACATTTTCTTTTCATTATTAATGAAATCATCAGCAAACCTTAGAATCTTTCCGATGTCATTAACGCTCCCGTCAATCCTCACTTCAGCTGGGTAAGACAACTTTTTATTCTTCTGAAACGATCTGAAGATTTCCGCATCACCAGTATCTTTTTTCTTCGCTTTTGCCTGGCTCTTGCTTCGTCCGGTCCCTGGAAAATCATCACCAGTCGTCGATTTTTTTTCATCTGCAAATTAAAAAAATACACGGTGATTCGGAATGATACTCTTCCACTAAAAATTCGATAAAATTTTAAAATGAACACACAGCTCTAATAAGAAAGTGAACTATGACATGTTTATATAGGAACTCACTTTATTTTGAGACAATTCGAATTAACCAAGTCCAGCAAACACTTAAAAAGATTTCAATTACAGGTTGGAAGAAATACTAACCTTGCTGGATAAAAGTCAGCTTTCCTTCGCTGAAATAATTTTTATCCTCAAAATCTCTCTTCAACAGAAAAGCCCTCGGCATCGCTTCGAATTCGCGTTATTATGAAAGATGTGTTTAGGTCACAGCAATACCGAAATGTGTTTTTTAAAAAGAGGATATTTGCCGCGATTTGGGAACAGATCTTCACCCAAGCTAAACTCTGTACTACTGATAAGTGTTCCTTTGTACTGTCTCATCTTATGGAAAACCCAGTGAGCGCATAATCTTTTAACAGTCTTATGTCGTGGGGACTTCGAGCAGATCTCGCATTGTGTTGATTTCGGATGATGCGCTTTTCAGCCAATCAAACTTCCTTAACTTGGAAAACCTGCAAACATATTGAATAATTTATAAACTGCACATATGAAAATAACTCGGCAACACCTGCAATGACGGGCTTTAATTTTCCGAGTTATCATAAAATCTGCTGACAAATCCACCTTGAGTTCAGATAAAAGAAAAATTCTTGGCATAAACTGATTCCGTATCTGCGCGATTTGTTGCTATGAACATGTGGGGTTTATTTTTTTCTTTCAACTTTATAGCTTTTCGGGGGGAAAATCGCTGACTGGACCCGTTGCGCTGCTATAAAAATGCAAATATACTGAAACATTTGCTCTTGAAAATATTTATTTGGACCTCACTAGGGTGTAATAAGCGCCGTATAAAGCAATAGGCCCGCCTATTGGTTGCAAGCTAATAATTACCCAAGCTGTCTTTATTACCGGACCTCTGTCAGAGACTTTGTATGCGAAGGCTTTCTTGTCTTATTGAAAGGCTGCCTTCACGTCCGCAAATGTGTTACTCCAAACTTTGACTTGGGTAGATTTTATTTATCTGAAACACGACAGCGCAGCGTGTCATGCTTCATCTTCTGGCTTTGTAGGAATCTTGCTTGGCGCCTTCGCGGTTTTAATGATTGTGAAACGTTCCGCTAGAGCTCGTCAAAGTTCATGCCTGACAGAACCAAGGTTTGTTTATTTAAATCATGATAGAGAACCACCAGTTCGTCTCCAGACACTCAATAGCTATTGCATAATTGTTTTCGTTTCACTGTGTGTTTCGTCAACAAAATGGTTTTATGTGACAAGGGTCCATCTTTGTAATCGATCACCCACGTCCCATCGGGGGTTTTATTGGATCTTACTAACTCCCTACGGTTTTGTTATTATATCATTAATTCAAAATAATATGTTTTGTCGGAGCTTAGGTCTTAAAATCGATTCCACTAACGTTCCGAATTCATTATGAATTTTTACAAGCCAGTTTCAGTATGGTCATGATAAGCAGCAACCTCAAGATATAACGTCCGAAAGAAAATTTGAAACAATAGTATTACCGTCTATGCCTTACGTAAGGAACCTACAATTATTTGGAGTGGATATAAATTTATTTATTCGGAACGTTACAGCTGAAATTCGCCAATTGTTACTGCTATGACCGTGTGTTTGAATATGCGTGTCATTCGTAAATTGCACTTGTTTTCAGAGAAAGAAATATAAACCCTCACTTTCAGGCACTGTCAATGTTTCGCGGCAGTCGCAGAAGTGAACTTTTTTGACGAGATTTGGGCTTCGACCGACGCGCTGCAGACCGAAAAACTATCAGCACTTAACAAAAAGTCGTACAAAATCTTTTATTCCTTTAACTCTATAAAAGTCATTTGTTAGCGAAAACAACGAAAATAAAATTTGTATTCGTGGGTTACTCAGGCCCTACCGGAGGGGGTCCTTGTTTTCTTGTTCCCTTTAAATATTTGCTTGTGTTCCCCTGTTCCCCAAATTACTTTCAAACTTTTTCCCAGCTTTTAGATCCCTAAAATTGGTCAACATTGTTTTTGTTCCCTTGTTCCCTAGAAAATTTTGACATTGTTCCCTGTTCCCCAGTTCAAATTAGCCATGTTCTCTTATTCCGTAAAAGCCCTAGGAGGGCCTCACTTAAGCGCCCCGTATGACTCCTTTTGGAAGACCAACGAGTATCGAATGCTAACCGGTATTTTGAAGCTTCATTAACATTTAAAATCTTTCGTTTCGTATATTGGCAATATTCAATCCTTCCGGTGTATTTTCAAGCCCCTGAAATATTGCGAAAGACTTTAAAAATTTTAAATTTTCATTTGAATTCGAAAAACAAGGTTTAAAATGATAGACACGTCATGTAAGGTGGGTGTGTCGTTGTCATGATAATTTACACGAGTGATATTGCTAACGTCGCTTGCAAGGGTTGTAAAAACGTTTGGTACCGGTGTTAAAGCTTTTATTGTGATGCAATTCTTGATTCCGTATCGAATGTTATGGATGTTTGAACGCTTGAACAATTTTTGCGATGGAATATGAAACGCTCTACATTACCGTTGAAAATAAAACGAAACTTTATCCGGGTGCTCGTTAATCACAATTTGTTAACTGTAGTTTCAAACACATGACACCATATAGACTTTATTCGGTTAATAATGCAATTATCTTCCGATAAATAGATCTGAGTGCAACCAGCGAATGAAATAAAACCCAAGGCATATTTTTTTACCATTTTGTTTGTAAAGGCTGTCAAGTTTACAATTTAAATTTAGGATAGGTTGTTCGGCGTTCAATATCATTGAATATTATACGTTAGCTTATTGCAAGCAGGTGCTCGCGATCATCTAAACATATATTTTTCTCCCCAGTTGCTGACGAGCAGAAAAAATGATCAAATTTTCGGGAACTTTCAAAGTTTTCGACGGGATGCGTCCTTGAGGCAAGAGAGATTGAATGGATTTAAAATTGAGTAGTTTTCTTCAACCTATTATTTCTTTTAATTCAAAAGGGAATTCCTTTCTAAGAGAACCATTCGTGATAATCGAAACTACATCACACGTGACGTTTCAGTAAAATTCTGAGAGTCTCTTAGTTTAAAAAAAACATACTTTCTTTGAGGAATTTTATATTTAGAAAGAGATTTTGCCGCCCGTGAACTAATCTCGGTCTTCAGTTTTAGTGGCAGGTGCCAATTTTGACTTCAGGCTGTATATTGGTTTCTACGAATGACTTTGTGACTTCAACTGTACTTATATTTAGTCCATGCAGCTTCGTACGGTCGGCATCGACCGTAACCGAAAATAGAAGGTATGACTTCACGACTTTCTCGACCAATGAGTCGTTTTATGGTAACAAGATTTGGCTTGCCTGCCAACAGTTTTCTGCCTCAAAAATATCACCAGACAGCCGGCTAGTTGGTCAAAAAGTTTTGGCTGTATTGTCTCTGGGTGACGGGGGTTAAAGGTAACATGTTGATTTTTTTAAGAAAAACTGAAGAACAGGCAAAACACAACATTTGAAAATCGATCAAAACTTGAAATATGCGCAATCAATCGCGGGACTGGTGTTATCAAGCGCGCACAGTTTTTGAACGTTCCATTTTTTTTTTATTGTATCTCTCAGACAATACGCGCGCCATGATTGGTCAATTAAGCAGGTGTTACGTCATTGTGTTTTACAGTAGGGAGAAAAGGGAGTTCAAGCTACCAGGGGAAACGACGACGGCTACGGGGACGTTGTCTAAAAGTATAATTTCCCGTAATTGTAATAAACTTGCTATCACTCCGAGTCATTCGGCATGAAAAATGAGGAATAAAATTGGTATGAATGGTACGAGAATTGAAAATTTATCGACAATTGCTCGTGTCCTCCACATAACCTTAACTTTTTTCAATTCACAGCGTTCGTTGTCAGTACGAGACCAGGCATGAAATGAACCTCAAGGTAAAATGCACTTGCGGGAATAGCAAAAACATTGTTTTTTTCGGTAGCTTATTGTTTCATGGCGTTCTAGTAGCCACCGTCTTCATCCTTGCT
>NC_090874.1:14918695-14928695 GCF_036669935.1 Montipora foliosa | reverse complement strand
TTTCGAAGCTTTTCAGAAACAGGCTACAGGCCCAGGTTGCTCGAGGCATGGTCAGCGCTAACCAGTATTAAATACCATGGAAAACCGTAAAAACTATACGTTTTAACCAAGGGTTAGTGCTAACAAGGCTTTAAGCAACCGGACCCAGATGTTTATTAGGTGATGAAACAATGACTGTTTTGGTCATTGGTCGGAAAAGTGGAATAACAAAGAGATTTAACCTCGCGTTTGCGGCAAACGTCAAATGTCAGGATGAAATAAGCGTTTTTGAAAAAAATAAAGTTTTCATTATAGCTCACTGCCTGACTGTTACAATCAGTGGCAAAAGTACTTAAAACTCTTACGCCAGGATGGGCCTGAAAACCTCTCGGACGTCATCAACTAAGTATAATGGTCAAAATTCCACTAAAAGCTTCAAAATAGAATTCCCCGCCCCCCCCGCCCCCACCCGTTAATACTGAAATAGACTAGGAAATGTCTGTTTACTATTGTTGTGCATTGGGGGAGGGGAAAATTATTCAAACTAAGTAAGAAAACCCACTTAAAAGGACGAGTGTCCCAAGGCGTTTGCCACTGCTTGTGGCTACAGTTATAAGAGAAACGGCTTAAAAGAAATTACTAGTTAGAGCAAGGAAACTTTCCTGCGTCAGTATCGTGACAAGCAGCAGCCAATCAGTAGCCATTTCATGTAAATGCGGCTAATTCTGTCTCTAAAAAGTGAATATCACAAGACAAATAGCTTTGTACGCTTTGCGCAAGTGTTTTGAATTCTTATGCTACATAATTTGCAAATACGGTTTATGTAAGAAACCCAGATAAATGAAAGGCAAGGCTAACCTCTAAAAGTCTCTTTTCCAGCTCTTCTCGGGCCTTCAACAGCAACAACCCTTTATTAGCGTCAAGAAACTCGTCATCTGCATGATGCTTATTTGTGGTCAGCTAAGAAGCAAAGCAATTCCGGGTGCCGTTATTATCAAATGGAATATACATTCTCCTGAAAATAGGGCCCAGATTTTCCCTCCTAAATTTTTAAAGGTTCGTCAATATAATAAGCCCGATACGACAAAACGGAAAATTTAGGAATTTGGAAGTGGGATATTTTGTCCGATAGAAAGGTTCGATGAGATTTGGCGGGGGGAGGGGGGTGGGGTGAGGGAAGAGAGTTACTTCAAGTTGTGTTTTCGGTGCACAAGCTAAAGACTTTTAACAAATTCTTCTGTCGTCATCGTCATCGTCATCGTCATCGTCATCATTATCATTATTACCCGATCACTACTCTTAGAGCGGTTTTCAATTGAGTGTCGAAATTAGCTAGCGAATTGCATTAGCTTTGCATTACTTCAATCAGTGATTGGTTCAAAATTCTCGCGCCATTTTGTCAACCAATCAGAAATGTTTTTTCTAGGCTCGATTTCCGCAACTCTCTCGATTCCAGTCTTCTTCGGAGATGAGCGCAGGCTCCTTTCCCGAAACAGCGGCTGGTAATCGAGCCTAATGTTTTTCAAGCCATTTTCATGAGAGACCCTGTAGCTTTCCAGAAGCGGTCTGGGATTGGAGAACGCCGAAAGCAATAGATTATACGACAGAAACAATGCACCCAGCCCTGATAACGAAGGATGCTACAGGTCGAAGAAGTACGGGATAAGTCATTTTCATGAGGGTCGCATGACCAATTATATTTTAAATTCTTAGTTCTTTAACACAATAATATACGAAATCTCCTCCTTCAAAATGGGTTCCCTCAAGGAATAATCACATTTAACATTAACGATGTTCTAAAGAAGCATATAATTTCAGATAGAGCAAGCTCACGCTAGGGGTGCCCAGAAGGTGTACGCGTAGAGATGAAGTGAATCTATTAGTCTCTCTCCTCGGGGATTTTCAGGACTAATTTACAACGTTTTATGGGGTACTTAGCCAGACTGCTTGTTGCGCAGTTTACAATTGATTTTAGAAAGTGAAAGATGCCCCCGTCCAGATAAGGTCATACTATTAAATTTCCAACAAGGGCTATGAGACGGGACCTCCGGTTTACAGTCCTCATCCAAGAAGACTTGGAAGTCGAACAATTTGCAGATGTAATTACAAAGGAAGCACTTTCTCCTACAGTAAGTTATTTTAAGACCCAGAGTGTTGGTCCTGCCGGAGTCGAACTCACGACTTCCCACATGACAGCCCGATGTCCGATACTTATAAAACAAAACCAAGAGCTTTTGTTTGCAGATGACGCGCGCCTCATCGATTTGTTCCTACCTTTATTATCCTTTCTTCAAGTTCCTTTCTCGCCAGTGCAAATAAGACCTCTTGGTTCTCAGAAGCGACTGCTGATCCGTCATGGCGTAGCGACGTCGAAGCGTGATCCGGAACTTCCTTTTCTGCCTGCTGAATATCGATGTTCGTCTCTTCGACACATTTCTCTATCTCAGTGTGTCGACTGACTTGAGAGTCAGTTGCTTGGTTATGCTGATCGCTTTCCAACCTTGCTCTGTTATCCATGTCCAGCTTCCTCTCTACCGGAGGTTCCGAGGAGGGTGGATATGGTTCATTTTGAGCTGCGGTTATCATGCTCTGATTTGCTGATTGAAAGCTATTACCATGGGCTGGTCTTTTCTCTCCATAGCTGCCGCTGTTTTCGCTGCTAGACGTTTCTTTGGTGCTAGACACTCCTTGTAGCTGTATTTCTATAATGTTCTTTTCGCCCGCTGGCCTTTCCAGTGGGACGGCATTGAAAAGACGGTTAATAACTTGTACCTCAGCTTTTAATTCACATCTTACGTCCGACTGGGTATCTGGTCCAGGATTTTTCTCAGCAATCTCGTCAATTGAGGGGTCATTAGACTGAGGCTTGGAATCTAATCCAGGTTTTCTCAATTTGATGGGAGGAGGCGATGCAAATCTACCCAAGCACCTAATGTCTAGTTCAGAAATTACCTGGGTGGTTTCTACTGGTTGGAAGTGTCCTATACCTTCAAGATTGAGCGCAGGTCCATTTTTCTCTTCAGCAGAATCGCAAACGGCCTGCCCTGAAATTATATTCCCAAAAACATCGTAATGTGCTGCAATCTCGGCAACAAAAGGAAAGCGGAAGCCAGCTTTGGTATCAAGTTTAGGACTCTTCACTTCGGATACAGAAGGCAATAGAAATTCATCCAAGCAACTTGCGTCTGGTTCAAGACCCGTCTGTGTCTTTTTTACAAGGGGTGAATGATCGATGCTTTCAAGTTTTGGTTGAACTGCCTCTGATCCAATTTCCAACTTTGCTGAATCAGAAACTGATTTATCCGCAGTGATGAAGCCACAAAATTGTCCTGTATTCTCTTCTTCAACTGAATCATTTTTAGCTGCAGATACGGATTTTTGTTCAGTGTCCATCTTTGTAAGATTAGCGTCTGGTTCACATTCAGAAACAGATATGTAACCCGGGTAGGTTTGATCTTTTGCCAGTGAATTAACCGGTGTGATATTAACCACAGATTTCTCGACATCAGTTTCGTTCTTAAAGATGTCTACTTCCGACTTGCCCTCAATGGTATACAAAAAGTGTGGCTCACGTTCCTTGTCACCAAAAACGGAAGGACACGCTCTTTTGAACACATAATTGCAATCTTCGAACGTATGCTTTGCTGTCACGCTACTGGTCGACTTGATAATATCTACAGGCTGAAAAACTGAAACAGTGTCTTTCTCTAGAGACCATGGAATTGGATTGCCTTCAGTTGTAGATTCCCCAGCTGGTTCGGTTGTCTTCTGTTGCAGGTCAGAAGCCATGTCATGTCCAGATGCTAAGGGAAAATCTCGATTAGATTGCTTCCCGTAAAAGTCAGTAGCTGAGTCACATTCAAATGGTGATGCAGAATCAGATTCGGTTTTTAATTCTTTGGGCCCAACTTGTGATTCACACCACGCAAAACACACCTTAACACCCACAACTTGTTCAGTCTGCGCCACGTCGCAATCGGCTGCATAACTTGATTCAAAATTTGGGCCAGTCTTAGACGCTTTTAAGCCCCTAGACGAATCAAATTTAACTTTAAATACAGAATCTGGATCAGCTGTCTCCTCTTCGAGACAAGCGGCTGATTGGCATTCAGGATCGGAACTGCAATCCGGATCACTATAATTCTTTTTAGAGCCAGTTAAAACTTTGCACACATTAATAGAGCTATTGGACAGTCTCGATGAATTCGCTTTGAAGCCAGCTTTAGAACTGTCTCCAGTTATAAGTTTGGCCTCTTGTTCAATTTCCGTTTGTTTCATATCAGCGTCAAGTTCAGTTCCAGATTCCATTTTATCTTCACTGATGTCTTCAGTTGATACGCATACGTTCAAAGACCCAGGAATTATTTTGTCACATTCAGCTGTAAATGCGGAATCTAGTTTAGTAGTCTTTTCGCAGAGATAAATTGGTACTCGATATTCAAAAAAAGGACTACCATCGCCCACAGCATGATTTTCTTTAGGACCAGTACGCTCTTCGTATTCATTCCCATATCGGTGGGATCGAATGGATGAATTCTCCGCGAGGCCAGCTTCTGGATCGTCTCCAATTGTATTCTGCTCAGTTTTCACATGTTCTATATCAGCAGCTAAATCAGCTTTTGATTCCTTTTGTTTTCTTCTGAAGTCTTCTGCTGATCTACATACAGCTAATGACCCAGAGATTATTTTTTCGCATTGCGCCATGAAAGTGGAACCTGGTTTAGTCCTTTTCTGGCTGCAACAAGCTGGTAACTTATCATTAAAAACAGGACTGTAATTTGACACAGCAGGATTTTCTTTGGGGACAGAAATCTTCATTTTGTCTTTAGTCGCAGATCTGGTGGATGGTTTGGCTTTACTATCTTCAAGACCAGCGTCTCTTGCCTCAGATTTCGCATCTGGCTCATTTTCCACTTCTTCGATATTAACAGATGATTTAATTTTACATTCCATTTGCTCTCTACTTAAATCCTCAGCTGACACGCAAACATTAGAGGATACAGAGAATATTTTGCTCTCTTGGAGGCTAGAAGCTGTATTGCATTCAGTTTTGGACGCAAAATCTGGTTCCTGACTTGTTTCTTCAATAACTGATGCTGCTTCGCCCTCAGATACGATTCCAAACTCTGGCTCAGTTTGCTTCTCTTTATTTTCAGCAGTTGACGAGCGAAACTGCGTCTCTTTTGTGGCACCATCATAAGGCCTGACTTCCAAAATGTCACCTTTTGGCACATCTAAAACCTCGACACTTTGTATCGATCCTCGCACGAGAGTTGCCTCTCCTTCTGATAGACTTTCGTTAACCCGTTTTGTTGTCAACGATTCTGTGCTTAACACAGGGTGCACCTTATTAGATTTGTTTTTGAATTTAGAAAGTAACGAACCGCACATCTTATGAAATAATTTTGTTTCTCACTCTATTTGTCAAAACACGTATTGAATTAAGGCATTCATTTGGAAATTCAATTAACCACGTAGCCTTATTGTGACTTCATGATTGAGTTTAATTAATTGACGTAATTTGAGTATTAATTACCACTAGCTTTACGTTGCAAAACGTTTCGTCACTGACAATGTTTAAACTCATTCCAAGAGTTTCTTCGGCCAAATATTGAAGGGAGACATTGATGACTAGGATTTCTTCTTGTTTGATCTGAATTCATCGAATGAGTCGATGAAGGTAAATTAACAGTATTATTATACATTGTAGTCACCATCTGTCTTTTCATTGGCTAATACAGTTAATTCTGAGAAACAGCGCAACCTACAGATTAGTGAATAATCTGTAGGTTGCGCGCGCAATGCATGATTTCCAAGAGCAATGTGTTTGAAAATAAACTGTGATCGCTGCGATAATGCGTTTGTCGTCATTTTCTTCAAAACATCGTGTAATAAAACAATTATTATTATTATTATTATTATTATTATTATTACTTACCTCGACCTTGATTATTCCGGATATCACAAAAACCTCATCCAATAATTGTTTATTATTGATTCTTAAGTTGTGTATGTAACATTATTTCTTTGGAAGTGAGTTGGTAGATAGTTAGTAGTTGGTCCACGAAATAATACTTTTTATACTAAATTGTTCTTTCAGCACTGTATTCCTTATTATACAAATTATATTTTCCATTGGATCACCAACTGAATTAGTTCCCTGAACTATTTAGGTGTCCCAATCTTTCGCACAATTGTTGTATTTTAGTTATCTCTGATTACGTTGTTTTCAGATCATGAAATTGTCTTAATATTAATTCTCTGTAAATAATATTTGTGTGAGTTAAAATAAAAATTGACTCGGCTTGACTTGACTTGACTTGTCCATCGCGAGAATGACTTGTGAGCTGACGTTTCGAGTGTTAGCCCTTCGTCAGAGCGAAGCGAGGGAGCGAACGCTTTTACGAAGTGCGAACGCTCGAAAATTCAGCACACAAGCCTTTCTTGTGGTGGTTTTTTTTTTCTGTTTCACATGTACCGACGCAGCACCAAAGTTTCTTCTGAAACTAACCCCATCTTTCTTCTTGTTTGTTCCAGAAACTATTAATTGTTTGCTCCACTAATCCACTGAGAAAATCCTGCAAGTTGCGTAGGAATGGCACCCCAAGTGTTTTTCTTTGTGTATCGTTTATAGTACACTGTCCTTTGTACTACCCGAAAAAATATGAATTCAGTGAACATTAAGTTTGGCGATTAAATCAATTAAGACCGGCTATTTCAACGTGGCATGGAACTTGGGCTATGGCGCATAATTGATTGCAACGATCGAGATGGGGGATAAGCCATGAGGCCTCAACAAGAAAAGGACAACTATTTCCCCTACTTTGAGTGATCGTGTTTTCAGATCTATAAAATATAAATTTTTAGAATGTTATTTCCAGATTATATTAATAAATTAATTAATGCACTTGTTACCTAATCGAAAATAGAAGACATTTCATATTGATTGACTAAGTTATCAATATTTGGCGAGAGGAGTCGTTCTAAATATAGTTTTTTTGAGAAAACGATAACAAACAGAAGAATGTGAGTTCTAAGCCGCAAGTCATGAGCTCCTGCATAGTTTATCATTGGCCATGGCAACAATTGGCTGGAATTGTTTTTAAGGCCACATTTCAGCGTTACACGCACGGAAGATCTCTTCTAAATACGCCCTTTTCATACTGTGTCACGTGATCTTGTCAATCATAAAAAAATGGTCGTAGTACAAAAGAGATACCAGAAATAGAAAGAGCGTGATGAAATTAGTGAGAATGTCAATTTTGAGGCCACTGAAGTTTAAGTGCGTCATTTTAGAGTGGTTTGAAAGTTTGTAAAATTTAAGAAAATTGTGTGCTGGATGGCAAAGCTTGCCATCCAGCAACTGTTTTCCATATAAATCTTCGTAAATGTTTTAAGGATTACAATCACTGTTAAATCTCTCACATAAATGTCAGTGGCCTCAATATTGACATGCTAATTTCATCACGCTCTTTCCATTTCTGGAATATATTTTTTACCACGACCATTTTTTTTATGATTGACAAGCTTACGTGACACGGTCATGCAAAGGGCTTATTGGTTTCCGCTCGAGAGATTTTTTAAACTTTGTTGAGAGTTTTATCTTAGCTTGCTAATCACCACCCTGCAAGCAGAGCCTTTTCTTACGGTAAAAGAGGCTCTGCTCGCAGGGTGGCAAATCACTTTCCAGCAATAAAAAATGGGGGTACCTGAGTTCGTTTTTGAGACATAAGCGTTTAAAGACAAAAGAAAGGGCGTTTTTACATGACTCTTTTGTTTCTGTGGTAGCCTATTACGTCACATTGATGAGTGCATCTTATTAAATGTTTCATTTCGTACCATAAAATTGCTATTACGTGAACAGTGTTGTAGAGTTAATTCTTCTGATAAGACATTCTCTCCAAATTGTTCAAAGCGGTTTCGTGAAAAAACCCGTTTGGGGCCATCCTTAACTTTTTCCTTGCTATTTTGGGAACAGCCAATGCGCATTAAATTGTTACAACTCCAGGGCCCCATCGGCTTTTAGTGACTTCGTTTCCAGCTCTCGAGATAAAATTCCAACATGGCGGAAGATTGCAGGGTTAGTTTTCATTTTCCTTCAAGGATAGAGGCCAGTAAATGGTAAGCTAAATCAATGAACATGGAAAAGGATCATCAGGATAGTAGTGCGACTGTCGAAAAAAGTGATTCTGCTGACAAGCAGGGTTCGTTAGATTGCAATTCGGTGAGTTCCATTTCGAATTTAACAGCCGTCGGCTGGACAGAGTATTTGTTTTCTTAAAGCTTACGCCGAGAGTCATTTTCGTTTTGCTTAGTTAGTATAAGGCTAGGAGAGTTAATCGAGGTAAGATTCAAAGAAGTTTATTTACGACATTTAAAAATCAATTATTTTGAATAATCTTGACCTTAGTATAATTTTGAACTATACAATTGCAGTACGCAAGCAAGGGATACACGTACTGTACAATGCATCTTCTTGGTCACGATCATCATTATATTATCAATCATGCTTACCAATTTCCACGTATTATTCATTATGTTATGATTACTAATTAATTGATTCACCTTGTGTTGATGATCTAAGTTTATTTGTTGCTATTTTTGCTCCCACTTGGTTGAAACCATTTTGTCCCTAAATTTCGTTTTCTCCTTGTGGGCGATTGTCACAGTGGAACTATACAAAGGCTTTGCGTAGGTTCTTTCATTTTATTGGAATTTAATTTGATTCATCCTTTGTGTTCATGTTACATTCTACATATGCATTACATGATTTATGGTTGATGCATGCAGGGAGTTTTGCAATGTTTAGGGGAAATGTAACTCTATCTTCTTGAGTGCTATCCAAACTTTTCAAATACGTCATAAGCCTATAGGGATGTCTTAAATGATCTCAGTGTCCTCATCAATTGTGTTTAATGTTGCCTGTCAAAACAATGACTTCCTTTGGTGAGTATAGTTGGGTAATTTAAATATCAAAAGAAGAGTCAATTCTTTTAAACAATAATCAGTGGCTTGGGTTTGAGTCAAAAGTCACCAGTCAATGTCATAAAACGTGATGCCGTCAGTAGAGGATCCACAGGATGCAGAACCGAAATATTGTTATGATGGTGCACACTCGCACATACTGAATTTGTATGAGTACACTGTATATTAAGCCTTTTGCCTTGAATCCATTGACTCCTGCCCATTAGGACACCTCTAAGTAAATGCCTGCCGTGTTTCAATGCAATCACATGGCAATGGAGCTTGAATCTCCCATAGTTCTTAGAGTGCGCCAGTGGTTTTCAGTTTCAAGTCAAGGTTTAAGTTGCGGCATTTTCAAAATGGTGTCTTTGATCTCCATTGGTTGCATGTTTGTGATTATAATAATTGTCTCTTGCATTTTCCTATCTGACAATGTTTATCTGTAAAGCTGCAGATGAGTAAATGCTCAGCTGTGGCAAATTAATTGCTATTTCCCTCACAGTACTATCAGACAGTGACAATAGAAACCAGAAAAGTAAGTCAGGTGATGCTTATGATTAGTTCACTTTCTATTTTTTGCTGTGTTGTCACTGTATTTTCCTGGGGCCCAGGCTTTAAATTTTGCTAAAACTGGTCAATTGGCAAACTTATTGGTACTCTTGGACAAAAAGACAACCGCTAATTTTGAACACTGATTAACTCTCACTCCTAGAAGGCAATGGGTCAACCCACTGATTCCTACGAGCAGAACTTGATAACGCTCTAACGCCAGATGATTTTACTTGTTAATGGGGGCAGTCCAGCCCGGTTCAGGTGTCAATATAGGTTAACATCCACTCATCCCCGCTTAAAGTGATACTCTGATCAAAAGATCAAATCTTTTTTTTTTTTGGATTTTAAAACAGTTCTATGTTAACTAAACACTACATGTAAGTAACCCAAGTTTTAAGCCTTAAGTAATTAATTTCAAAAACACACTTGTTTATTTTAAGTGGAATTTTCCTATTTAATGGTCGATCATTACTAACTTTAAAATCTTGAGAGAGCTGGATTGAGA
>NC_090874.1:14893695-14913695 GCF_036669935.1 Montipora foliosa | reverse complement strand
CCACGACAAGCCTCATGCTGAAGGCCTCTAATGTCTCTTCGCTTTTATTTTCTAGAACATCAAGAAACTGCTAAAAATACCATACAGGTAGCTATTAAATATACTATTGGTAATAATATTATTCAGATTCCTGATCACTTTGTAAGTTATATATAGTTTCGCTAAGTTCTTGACACAAAAATCTGTGAGCAAACTCAAACTGAATCTGCTTGATTGACAGTGATAAAACTGAAGTGAGTTTGGCAGTCCATAGAGTGGGACAGACATTGCTTTTGGATTACCTTGATGTTCCAGCTGTGATCTCCTATGCTTCACAGGTTGGTTGGCCAGCATACATGTATTCTACTTGTTGCATTGCACTTTTTGTGCTTCATCTAATTATTGATCTTGTCTCTCTGATCTCATGCATTACTGAGGAACCCCTGGCCAGTATCATCCCTGTACAGTCACATGACTGCATGGGAGCCAGTTTATTGCCAAGCTGCATCATGCAGTGTGACTTTCATTATCACAACCAAAATACGTCTTTCCATAAAAATAAAACCAACCATACAGTGTACATGTATCTTTGGTGTACTGGAAAAGGCATCCCCAAGCATTTGTGTACCATTGAAAAAAAAAAAAGATTTCTTCAATTCTCTTGTTTGTAACACATATTCTTGGTATCATTCAAATGTACCAACCACAGTAACAAAAGATCTTTTTTCCGGTAGCCAATAACTCTAAAGTTGTCATAATTTTTATTTAATTTAGTAACAAGTAGATGTTCACTGTAGATATATCTTTATTGTACTGAAAAAAAATAAAACCACTCCCTGTAGTGTTTAAAGAAGATTTTCCTGAAAATTTCCATTTTTTTTTGTAGCAAAGAGATGACGGTATTCACCCCCAATGGCTTTATGATTTCTATTGTGAGCAGACAGGAATTCCAAAGGTATAACGTATTTTCACTTTAATTAAAACACCCATCTTTTATAGTGCTAATAATAGCTGTACCTCTCAGCTCTGAGGCCAAATTACAAATTTTAGATTTTTTTACAAACTAATGTTTTTAATAGTTAAAATTAAAGATAGTTCTGTTTATACATGACGACTGTTTTTGTTTCAACAGGATGCTAGAATACTCTTCAACAAGAAAAAAAAGAACAAGGATCAGGCAAAATTAAGGCACATGCTGTCAAAGTTCTTACATTACAGGTATGTTTAATGTAATCATGTTTGTAGTATCATTAGTGCTGTCTCTAATAAAATTAACATAATAGTAACATGCAGAGATTTTGCGAGTTGTGTATTACTCTGAAGGGGCGAGGAAAAATACACGCCACAAGCAAAATGTGTGCATGTGTTGGATGTGTTTATTATTCCGCCACTATTATGCCATTTTCTAGTATTTTGGCTTCTTCCTTCAGTGACCGAGAATGGTATCTATTGCATAGTAAGGCACGTACGAATGACGAAAACAACACAGACAAAACCATTCAAATGTCCTCTATTTGATTCGATAAAAAACATTATGACGATTGACAAGTGAATTGACAAACTAAATTCCTGGGCTTTACATTATGTTGAAAGCAATTTTCTTTTATTGAAAAAATCCAGACCTGTTCTGACTGTATTTTTTTTTGTTCTCAACCAGTCAAACTAGGGCACTACAGTGTATTACTGTCTCATATTTTGTGCAATCTCTTGACCAAATGAGATTTCTTAAAAATAGCGTCATGATGGAAAACTATACAAATTTTATTTTTGCTCAGATTCAGAGTAGCCTAGTGGCTAATATCTCCGAGCAAATACATTGTAACAGAACAGAACAACAACAACAACAACAACTGTTAAGAATCCCAACTGGCAGAAGCAACCAATTCGCTATTTGCAAGTGCAGTTGTGAAGTTGAACCAGGGACTACCAGGATCAAATTCAATGTGGGGTCAGAGCGGGCCTTGAACCCGGAATCGCTGGATCTCAACGCAAGCACCCTTTAACCACTGCACTGCCTCCTCCTGCCCCCAGCATGGACATGTGAAATGTCCTAAAATTTTGTTCAAAATACTAACTTATTTATGTTCCACTGTACGTCTCTCTATTAAGCATTCAGAACATGAACAACGATGCTCCAACAGACACCAGCTATGATTCTCCGCCTTTTGAACATTCAAGCGATAGTCAGTCATACAATGAAGACATCCCAATTGGTGCAGATTCCATGCTCGGCCCATCAGGAGTCACAGCTGGAAACACAGATATGTTTTCACCAATTATCCACGAACTTGATTCACAGGAAGACCATTTTGTTCTACCCCAGGTGACAATATTCACTTTGTTTTTAAAACTGTTGACCTCCTTGGGTGGGACGGCACGAGTTGATGAATGAAATCGCCTTGCATTGGACAGAGTAAAATCTGTTAAGTCTCACTGTAGCATGGATGTTCTCTAGATCACCAGTGCTCTATTAATTGGGAAGACTGTAACTACCGGTAGTATCAAATCAAACTAAAATTTTGGTTTTTGATGTCTGGGGAAAAACAAGAAGTATCCGTAGTAGAACAGTGCATCAGAGTTAACTGTTAGGAACCAACAAACTCAACCCACATATGACAGGAAGTCCAGGAAGTGAAATAGGGAGCCATTGATGGAAGGCGAGTGTTTTCACCAGTGCACCAACCTTGCTCCTGAAAAATAACAAAATATTTAATGATTAGTATGTTAAGTCTCCTCACTATGTCAGTATATTACATAATTATTAGAGAAATAATTTTAAAACATTATTATCAGCAAGTAACTGAAGAGAGAAGCACACACAGTGCATTTTTACCTTTGACACACTCATCCAAAAAATTGGTCTCTGCCTTGAGGGGGACTCGAACCCACGTCTCCCTGATTACTAGTCGGGCATGCTAAGCCACTACACCATCAAGGCAACCACGCTGGCAATGCAGCAGATTAATGGGGTGACTTAGCGACGAGGGGATCCTTAAGGCCAACCTTTTCTTCACTTGAGTGTGTATCCTTGCCTCAGTAACCCCAAACGGGGCTTAGAACAAAGTCAGAGATTTTGCAGCAATGGAAGGCTTAAACTTACAAGTAACTGAAGAGAGAAGCACACACAGTGCATTTTTACCTTCGACACACTCATCCTAAAAATTGGTTTGGGGTTATTGAGGCAAGGATACAGTCACACTCTAGTGAAGAAAAGTTGGGCCTTAGGGATCCCCACACTGCTAAGTCACCCCATTAATCTGCTGCGTTGCCAGCTTGGTAGCCTTGAAGGTGTAGTGGCTTAGCATGCCCGACTAGTAATCAGGGAGACATGGGTTCGAGTCCCCCTCAAGGCAGAAACCATTTTTTCGGATGAGTGTGTCAAAGGTAAAAATGCACCGTGTGTGCTTCTCTCTTCAAATACTTGTAAGTTTAAGCCTTCCATTGCAGCAAAATCTCTGACATTATTATCAGCTAGGGGATATTATCTCAATTTAAAACTAAATTTTCGTTACTAGCCAACAAAGAAATCAATCTTACTAGTGATGAGAATAAACGTTTTGATCTTGGCATTGAAGGGTTCATTCTCTGAGTATAGTTAATTGTATATATACAATTTTCTTATGCTCGTCTCACACATGTTTTTTGTTACGCTTATTTCTGGTCTGCACTGTACTATGAAATGATAAGGAGCTAAGTAATAATCAAGGATCAGTAGCAGCATTCAGCGGACTACTTGTCTTACGCTTACATGAATAAGCTTCTGGGTTATGTAAGTTAACTCCATAATATGTTCCTGGCATTTCTCACACATGCAACAACGGGATGTGCACATTTTAGTTTTATACCTCAGTGTTCTAGGAAAAGTTTTTCGGCACAGTGCTCCACATTTTCGCACCAAAACAAGTAGGCAAATTCATAATAAAATTATTGTTGCCACAAACACATAGCTATTGTACTCTGCCTTGTTAGGATTATTTCAAATAAGATGCTGGAGGTGCAGGACTTACTAGGCAATCTGACAAATTGTTTTCACCATGTAAACTTAAAGTACCAGCATGGGTTTATACAATCATGTATGCCATGATCCTTGGCAAAGAACTTGTGTCCCCTGAGTAATGAAGCAACATGAAGGAAAAGGAAGAAATAAAGATATCTGCTGTGAATATAAAAGAAAAGGGTGCTTTGCAACAAAATACAATAATTATTGTATTTTGTTGTGCCCTTTTAATTGATATCTGAGACTGTTAACAGCAACCTAAAATTCTCCAGTTTCATCAAATCACCAAACTTTCATACTCTCTCTTGTTATATACAGTTCGTGTATGTACTGACTTTCCCTTTTGTTTTTTGCTGTTCAAAACAATTAATGTGGAATCTTAGAGTTTTGTTTCTGAAATTTTTGAAAAGTTGCTTCCAGTACATAGAGAGACTTGTGTTTTAAGTGTGTCAATAATTATTCATGGACCGCCAAAATAAAGCTGAAAACTTGTTTTTTTCTTTCCCTTTAATAGCTTGAACAGGCCTCTTCGTTTCAGCATAACATTCTGTGGGAGTTTGAAGATATTCAAATGCTTGTTGGATCAAACCTTCCAATCTTTGGCGGTGGCAAATACCCTGCTGTTAGTCTCAGGCTAAGGTGACCTACGTGTAACTTTTAAAGAAGTGTTCTCCTACCTCAGCTGTCCTTATTAAAATTAGGTTGCATTTGATTGACTGATAATGTTTTCTGGAATAAGCACAGTTTTTCAATAACAGCTATGTTGTTTTGTTATTGACTAACAATAGTAAATAATATTGCTGTCTTTGGTCTTGACTGGCAGCTTTAAACACATGTTTTTTATGAGGCTTTTGTGGCGTAATAATTAAGTGACAACTATTCTTGTACTTCAAAGAAGACTGTCAAAGTATCAAGTCATTGGCTGGTCTCTCGAATCCACCTATATTGCTCAGCCTTCCACTCAATGGCGCTGTTATAAGAGACCAAAAACTTACTGATCACATTGCAGACTCATTTAGCAAAGTTGCAGAGAACATCCCGAACATCTATCGGTCCTGACTATATACTAAACTGGGTATTGAAAGCTAACTCCCCCGTAATTGCCGCTCCAATTTGCTCAATTTTTAATACATCATCTATCACCCAAGACCAGGTCCCACCGCTCTGGAAATGTGCAAATGTTCTCCCCTTGCCTAAAGTCAATAATCCAAAGGAAGCTGGTAAAGATCTCCATCCGATTTCTCTTACTCCCTTGCTCCGTAAGATCTTGGAAATTTTGGTTTTATCAACGGAGTTGTTTACTACCTGAAAAGAAAACACATCACTACCGTCTCAGGAATCCAAGAACATTCATTCCATCTTCTGTGCGTCAGTGGGATGATACTGACATTTAATTCAGTACTGATATGTGATGAGACATCCTTAGCGATATTATCTCCTAAATGGACTGACCAGTAATATAATTCTCATCGTTTTTAATAGTGTATCTATAGAATCTTCTTGTAAAATCATTTTTTTTAGGTCGGGCCCCCTTCGACCTTTCAAAGTGATTATTTTGTTAATGAAGATTAAAGTTTAAAGTTTAACTTTTCAAACTAATGTAGACCCCCATTGCTTGAAATTAAAAAAAATTCCAGGTTGTCCCTCTTTCAAAAGCTGGGAAACTGAACCCGTAAATTCGGTTGCCTATTAGGAAACTCCCTCCGATGTACGCCGTGTTGACATGCAATCACATGCCGTTGGAGCTGGGTATCCCATAATTTTCAGCGTGTGCCTTTGGAAGTGCACAAAACTTTGATTGACCTTTTGGAAGAATTCGTTTAAGTAAGTTCATGACAGTCATTCTTTCTGCTTTTTTTCAGGGAGTGTGGAAATCCTATCAACGTTCTGACAGGATTGGATTACTGGCTTGATAACTTAATGTGTAATGTACCTGAAGTGGCAATGTGCTATCACTTGGATGGCATTGTGCAGGTAATGCATTAAACAAGTACCTTGATTATAAGAGGGATCGCTCCTTTCCCCCTGTACTGTAACCCAATCGCTGCTTTTGAAAAATATGTTTGTTACACCTGTGGCACCGTTTAGAGATACTATACTATACTATTTAGCTATCTATCATCTCTTATAATCCATCAAATATTTTTGCTCGCACGCAAATGGTCTAAACGCGTCACGTGACCAAATATTCTCGTTAGTGAAATTTCCGTTGAAAAGGAACAAAGCCAGAGGAAAAAGGGCAGCAGAAGAGTTTTTATTTTACATGGAAAAAAACCAAACTCGTTTTCTGGAGTCTAGTGATAGCGACATTAAAAAGCTGGTCGCAAATGCTGTTCTGGAAAGTACAAGAAAGTTAACAAAACGTGCTTTCAACGTCTTTGAAGGTGAAGAAAGTTATGAGCAGACTTATGGGCCGATTTAATCCTACTTGAACACTGAGTCATTTTATAGAGTAGAGAATTAATGCACTGTGTTTACTAACGATAAAATAAACCAACCGTTCCAAGGAGAGCAAAATTCCAGCCGCACTTGAAAATACTGTCATCTAGACTTTACACATTTTTTCTTTCGTGGTTGAAATTTCTTTTTCAGTAAGCAAAAAGGGGGCTTGTTTTCGAATTTTCAACGCGCAATGACAATTAGAATGATTTGATTTTTTCCTGAGTCTGACACGCTTTCTTTCTAGTCAAATTTTGAACAATGCATGGAAAAAAATTTAAGACGAAGCATTGCCATCAGATCAACACTGGCTTTTAACGAGCGCTTTTTTTCGCGATATGAAAATTAATGGAAGGGTTATAAAATAAATAAACCCCTTTCTGGCTTGCTGGTGTGTTGGCTGATAATGTCCTCGTCTGAGAGATTTTCCTCAAAATTTCATATTTGCCCTCGAAGCTTCGCTTCTCCGCCAAATATTCATTTTGTCGAACGATCTCTCAGACGAGGCAAACAACACAAGTTCGATAGGTTATAACCAACATATTAGCCACACACAGATGATTTTTTTCGCGTTCTTTGAATGTTTCTCACATAAGTAGTAAAATAGAATGATTACACAAGTTATTTCAATGTTTTTTTTAGTGAAAAAGTAGGAGATAACGGAGTAGAAAGTCAAAATGTCAAAGGCAATCAAAGATATAAAAATTATTATAAAAGGTACTTAATTCTAAATTCTAAAATGTACTTTTAGCAATATTATTTCAATATTTCGACGAGCCGATTTTCCGAAATTTGCCTTTTTTCTATTAAATGTTTGCCCCCCCCAGCATAACACATGGCTAATTTGCATGACAAATTGAAAACCAACATGGCGGCTATCGTGAATAAGGCCTATTCGCTGAATACAAAATAAAGTATTGCGACGGGTGCTACGTCACGGACAAACGACGCGGACCAGTGATCCATCCGTTCGTTGGGAGGAGGATGTTTAACGGCACTTACAAAACGGCTGGAAATTGAGCCTATTAGTTAGCCGGCTACGTAGACTGTTGTTCGAGTGGCAGGGTATTCTGCAGTTTAAGTCAAAGCGGTTTTTCATTCGATAGTGTTTTTTTTTCTTTCACTGTTCACTGCTGTTTTATATACCTCTGCAGACACAGACGCGGGACAAAGCCGTAGCTTGACTCAATAGGGCTGTTTATACGAGAGAACACAAGCCGCGGCTGACTCAAGACGCGAACACCCTGTATAAATGGTACAAAATCTACGTTCACGGCTTTCTCAAGCCGCGGCTTATCCTGGCCTGGGAGTTTATACCCGTATAAATAGTTCCTTTCGCGTATTATTTACACCGCAGCCAGAGTAAGCCCACGACTTATTTTCTCTCGTATAAACGGCCCTACTGAATAAAAAATCCACATCATCACAATCTAAAATCATTAATATTTATGCGCTCTCTGCTTTTCATACATACCTTTAAAATACTGCACAACTTTGGAAGACCTTTTTTTTGCAAGCAAATTATTCACTCAGAAATGTTATATCTATTCCTTTGAACTCTTCAATTGCGTCCATACACGTGTTTACAGCTGATAGCGGCTTCAGCACCCAGAAAAAAAAAGGTTGAAACCTGGCGCTTCCGGTTCAGTATTCCCCACCCCACCCAGGCAAAAGTCAAATTCCCCACCCCTGGGAAGGCCTTACCCGTCAAATTTCCCACTTCCCGGGCACAGAAATAGTCAAGTGCCCGGGGTTTGCCGGGAGTGGGGAGGAGGGGGGGGGGGGGGGGTAGATGTTGAAGTTTCGATTTGATCGGCACATAAAGCGGTACCAGAAAACACCATCAACTTCGTACGCTGTAAACGGTTTGGTTCGTAAATGTTTCGTCTAATTTGTAAGCGCCAGTCTTGCAAAAATATTTGAAGGATAATAAGCACAATAGCCTCATTTGACTTTAAAATATTCTCAGATATTTGACCTTTAATAGATGTTATCTGTTCCTCGAAGTTCTCCGTTTTCTCGGAAGATTGTTCGCCTCTTGGAACAGATAACGTCCGCTGAGAAATATCTGAGCATATTTTCACGCCAAGTGGAGGCTATTGTTTATATATCCAACGCACGCTCATGGAATAATTATATAATTATTGTTAAATAATTTTGCTAAGTGGCTTGCACTTTTTTGTTTCTTTTGTGCGAAAACTTCTTTGAAAAAACTTGTTCTTTGAAATTGACTTTGTTTGAGTCTGACAGTTTGTTGTAAGGTGATGATATTACATTATTCTTTTTGCAGTATTATGACCTTTATAAAACAGAGGAACTACCAAACTTAGAAGGAAGCAGTTTTTCTCCCAAGGTACATCACGGAGCTATGTGATTTAATGATGGCAAAAATAATTAACTCCAGCTCGGACTTCTACCCTCAGGGTCTTAAGTAACTATGGAGGAAGTGCTACCTTTGTAAGGACATCTACAAAATTAATGTTTTAGACTCTTTTTGTCTGAGAAAGGGACAATAATATTGGTTAATATTATAATTAATAAATATTATTAATTACTGTGTTCTATCTCATATGACTTTAATGTTCATAATCCTGTGGGATGGTAGTTAGTGTTACCAAAGAGCAGGACAGAGAGTAAGCTTGGCAAGCTATCCTTCTTGGGTATTTTTTCTGGGCCAAGTCTTTTATCCGTGTAAGAAAAGGGTCGTTAGAGCTCCCATTTTAGCTCTGTATAAAGTGTTGTTCCATGTTGCACTCTGTTATATCACCAGGTCATCAAGGACATAGCACAAAACATCTTGTCCTTCATGAAGTCTAACTGTACCAAGGAAGGTCATACCTATTGGCTCTTTAAAGGTATGCAAAGTAACAAATTGATGATGATGATTTTGATGGGTATGATGACGGCGATTTGTGTTGATGAAGATGTCAATGACAAGTGAAGATTTGATGATGACTGTGGTTGGTATTTGCACTGGCTATTTCTACTCACAAATCATCCCTGTGTGCAATAACCTGCACGCTTTTCGCACCTTGGTGTTTTGATCCACTCCTCCTTTGCCGTTTAATCAAATTTCCTCGTGTTTTATCCCATTTATTCAAGGTTCGTTGTACGGGCCCAGGTACAAACATTTTACTCTTCAGTCACATCCGCCCTTTCCCCCATCTTCGGCGACCATTATTTTTCGTCGATGATCGTTCTTGCCCTCAGAGAATCGTTTCAAATGCGCAGTCCCCGTTTATACATTTTTTTATTCTTTCTATTCACCCTTACGAGCCTAACGATATATCTTCCTATAAACCCTTTGCAATGTGAAAATGTTTCCTTTAACTTTTTGAAGCCAGAACAGTAAGTTGTTGCAAAGACAGTGAAGTATTTTCTATGTATGCTTTTGGAGGAGCAAGCTTTGGACATAATTTTTTTCTTGTGCCCTTGCGTTTCAGCCACGGGTAGCGACGTAATAAAGCTCTATGATCTGACGTCAATATGCCAGCAGGTGAGATTGAGATTTAACTCACAAGACTGAAACACTTTGTATACCAGGCGAAAAGACGAGACAAGAAGACCTATATCTAAGTCTTGAGTTGCTGCAATTTCACACTGATCTCTTTGCTTCGGTCAGAAACTGTCTCAAGTGATGATTTGCCCACAGGCAGCCCATGCAATCATGTTTTGCAGTATTCATATTGAATCCAACATTTTTGGATGCGTTTAGCCAGGCCTTTCAGCTATCCATAGCTTGCATTCATATTACAATAAATACGTAGCTTGCATTCAGTTCGCCATAAATTTCTGGGGATGCAGATAACAGCATTCTTGTTAAGTCATTGTGCCATGGTGATGGTATTGTCTTTTGCACTGGTCAACGTGGTAGCGATGACGTAATATGCCAATCAAAGATAGATGAACCAAATAGAAGTGAAATATTCAGTGATGTTTTTTGTCAAGTAACGGTAAAAGCTATCATATCTTCACTTCACTGATAAAAGTCTTTAGAGAAACCTTTAAGTGTCAAAAAATTCTAGTACATTACAGTACAAAAATTGCCTCCATAACTGCGAGGATCATAGCTTTACTTGATTCAGTTCAGTATATGATTCATTTCATATATCATTTGGTTCAGTACTTATTGGGGACACTAAAACAAAGCTAGTTAAAATAACATAAAATCATCATAATTAAGACTCAAGAATCTAAAATTCTTGAAAAATATGAACAATTCATATCAATAAAATTCAAAACATTCCTATCACATAAAAATTCACATATCGATTTTTTTGGCCTGACGTTTGGCATTTCCCGTGAACGCAATGCTAAATTTCATCATCTTCATCATCGTCATTTGAGCACACTTTTCCTGTTTTCTACATATTTGGAAGAGAAAGGAGAACGACAAGACAGCCACAAGTTAGAAGAAAATAATTTTAAGGCTATTTTTGACGGCGAACAGGTGGCCGTTCCACGTAAACTCGGTGCTGAATCTCTCAATTTTTTTGCCATATTTGCGTTCAGTTAAGTGAACAACCTTTTTTCGGTGATATTTGGAGCTTGAAGCTTTTCCTGTTTTGTACACTCAAACTAGAGAGATTGAAAAAGAAGAATTGATATTTTGATCATAGTAACACTTTAAATAAAGCAACAACTTTCATTTGAGGCTCGATCCGCTGAATTAGCCAATTACAGCGCGCGTGAGAATAATAGTTCCACCAATATAAAGTGGATCCACAATGGTTGCCGCGATGTATCACTAGTGTCGCCCTAGGACACCTTGAGCTTTTGCAAAGTAACGAGTAATTTAGTTATCCTTTTTTTGTTCATGTTTCAAAACATTTCGATACAAAGAGGACGGACGACAAAGCAGCAAATTTATTTACTACACCAGTGGCCATGTTGTGTTACAGGTACGTCAACGTATCGTAAAATGAAATGAGGGAGTTAAAGAAACGTCGACGGCTACAGCACAGCAACAACGACGATACAGAACAATAATATTAAACACTTAATGACTGGTCCCGGGGGAAACATTTCATTTTGTTTCCCGAGAATCTCAATGTTTCCCGGAGGTGCAGCCGAGGGAAACAAAATCAACTGTTTTCCGACGGGACCAGTCATTAAGTGTTTATATAGCACAAAAAGAAAAGCATGCAACGGCGATCGTCGGTCAACATTCGCGGGTAGAAGTGTAGTTACCCTCTGACGTCATAGATTTTGCACTGTTGCCCGCTCAGAGACTTTTGACGGGAGACAGTTTTATTGTTAGATGTCATGTGACCTCGAAGTAACCAATGAGAGCACGCGCTGCTGGGGGGGAAACTCAGCTATATAACAACATTGGTTAAAAGAGGAAAAATAATCGTGTGGCACGTATTTTTGCGGTACTCTGCATAACTACATACTTAAGCACACAAATGTAAACCTGTCATTCTCTATTTTTGCCCTGAAACTGCTTGTACCCAATTTATTTTTAGGATACTTCTCCCATATTGTATGACATAAAAGAGATGGAGTTTATATTTCCAGTATGTGTGTGTCACCAGATGTCCCGGATGGGTACGAACGGAATTCCCCATCGACACAATTGCATATTTTCAAATGAACGATTGAGACTTGAAAGGAACTCATGCGCGGGAAAAACGCGATCATCTGGGTTCCGATTGGCTAATTAGCCGATTGGCGCCAGTGAAGCGCAAGCTTTTCTGGGCCAATCAACAAACACAGAATTCGTCGCAGGGTTACTAAATTAAATTTTCTTGATCATTTGTTCGTTCCCTAGGCTTGCCAAGAATATGATGAACCAAGTACCACTCAGTACTGGGTATGTGATTCTCATTAAGTTGT
The DNA here is from genome assembly GCF_036669935.1 of Montipora foliosa. Lineage (NCBI taxonomy): Eukaryota > Metazoa > Cnidaria > Anthozoa > Scleractinia > Acroporidae > Montipora > Montipora foliosa. The sequence continues at coordinate 14,901,442 of NC_090874.1, read as the reverse complement.
ATTTAGTGAGACCTTTCTTCGTTTGAGATTCAAGAGATCATAGAAGTACTTGTGTTTCGACTTGTCAACAGAGTTGGTAGAGCAACAGACCTTTCTTGGGCTATAGTGTCGATAGACACAGGCGCATTACATACACTTCACCCCTCCCCCTCCCCCCAGACCCTCTTTCCCCTGAGTAGAGAAGACATCTCCAAATTGATGCTACTGTCCTTGCGTCTTTTTTTTTCAGGGAGCAAGTGACCGTTCGTCAGTTACTCAATAACTGCCTTACTCTCCTTGATAATGACAAATTTCCAGAGGTGAACTTGATTTCTTTTAATTTTCTACAATTTTGGAACTTCCCGCTTGACTTATCTTTAGCGGTTTATTGGGCGACCCGGAAACGCGCACCCGGTACCGGTGGCTGATTTGGCTGAGCGCCAGACTACCATGCAGAGGGTCGCGGGTTTCGGGCCCCTGCCGGACCAACTGACATGGTCTAGAAAACTGCAGAGGAAGTGCTATCTTTGTAATTTCGTCTGCTAATGGGTAGATTCTTAAGTCTTCTTGACATGACACCGTGGGTTCCGCCTTTCTCACAAGCCGGGCTTCTGTGTTGACCCTGTGAGACATTCGGTTCGGTTTCGTGCCTACTCCCTCTAGCAATACGCAAGAGCAATTTAATAATGCCAATAGAGGTTTTGCACGGCAGCCATGTCGCATGGCAGGAACAATGAAAATGTTTTGCAGTAGAAAGAACATTTCTTCCCATAGGAAAAAGAATCTATTGTTCCTGCCATGTAACATGGCTGCCGTGCAAAACCTCTATTCTCCCTAGCAATACGTGGCCAGCTTGGCGTCAAGTCTTTGATTGCACTCACGTGATAAGACGGCCATGTTGGTGGCAAAACAATAGAAAAATGTAGCTCAAGTTTTGCATGATAATAGAGTCAAATTCCCTAAAGACGTTTTCGCTATTGTTCTTTCAACCAACATGGCCGCCGTGACGTCAGGTGCGATCAAAGAATGTCGGAAAAGGAACACCTTAGACAGCAATGACCAGAACCAAGGTTGCCTACCAGCGGTTTTCGTTAAAACAATGGTTTGCTGGGGATGCTCAGTCTCGCGGGCTCAGCAAACCTGGTTATGGTCGTTGTTTGAGGTTTTTCGTCGGAAAACGCTTATGGTGTATAAGAAACAGAAACAGGCAATCCTTTTTTTCGATTACTGGAATATCAGGATCAGGATCAGTCAATCTTCTTTCTCCAATTTAATTTTAGATCTTCTCCTCGGCAAGTTACTTGCTGTCCGAGTTGTATTCACCGGATGACGTACATGCATTGCCTGGCATTAACCTTGACGATGATGATCAACGGAGAAGTGAAGAAGAGGAAACCTACGACGATGAAGCAAATTCTACGGATTCTGTACATGATAAATGTGAAGGACAGGATACAGCGGTGGCTCTAAAGGTACACGATTTACGTGTTGACAGAGCGGTTTTTGGTTAACCCGCGAAAATTAAACCAGTAATGTGACAGCAGGCGTACAATCAATAGGCCACGTTCGATTTATCAATATTCACACATGGCTACGAGGCTTTATGGTTAATTAACAATTAGACCCTTCGCCCGCAAGGCCTACGCGTCAATAGCCCATGGGACAAAGAAAACAGAACTAAGGCCCGGTCCAAACGTCGAAATTTTATGAGTCGAATCTAATGCAAATGAGAAAAATCTATTGTTTTCGCTCATTTGCATTAGATTCGGCACATGAAACATTCGACGTTTGAAGCGAGCCTAAGCCGTGAAATCTGACCATAAAGCGTCGTAGCCATGCCTGAATATTGATATAACGAACTAGGCCTATAGGTGGTCATGTTACGTCATCGCCGCCATGTTGGTAGGAAAAAAAGAATAGATCTCTTATTATCTGTTCGTCCACCAGCAACTGTACATTGCAGCATAGTTATCTGTGTCTCTCTGGAGATTGGTTGCAAACCACCTATTGAACCAGCAATCTTGCAGAGCAAACACATGCGCTCGGCGCAAACCCATGCTTACATTTTTACATTGTAGAAATTTTGAGGAGACTGGAATAAGCGCGGGGATTGTGTAGGGGCTGTTAGGTACTGATGGGTGAAAACCGAGATTGTAATGCTGAGGGTTAGGACTGCTTGTTCTATTCGGGGGTTGAGGCCAAGACAAAAACAACTCTATACACGTGCACTTTCGGGGTATGTGATCTAGAACATCCACGTGAAATGCGGCATGTGTACTTACGTACAGGTTCTTTTACGACATGTGTTCTGGTACACGCAAATGCACGTACGACATGCGTCTTAGCCCATTTCTTAATTTGGCGTCCTCTGCAGAAACACAATGCTAAGAGTCTTATCTCGAGCGTTTGTGAGGAACGCCAGCTCTGACTCGACTGTTTAACACTATTTCATATCGAAAATGCTCATCCTAAAGGCCTGGAGAAACGGCTTCCACATTTGCCTCGACATCCGTTCGATTTTATTGAATGTTGCTGAACGTTGTTGAACGATGTTGACTGCCGAGGGAGGGGCAAACGGTTTTAACACATCAACATTTGATTCAATGAGCAAGGTTATGTATGTTTTCGTTGAATATGTAAGTTCTTATCAGTGGTGTCTTTTGTTTGCAGTCACTAGATGTTACAAAGTTATCATCTCCAGTAAAGCAGCAAGGTGATTGGATCAAGGTGAGTCCATGATTATTTGTAGTATTTCTTGCCCCAAATCATTTTTAGTTTTAGCCTTCAACGCCGTGTTTCTTTTCCTAACTTTTTTTTATTTGAACAATATTTCCGTACATTTGTATCAAACGCTCAGCCTCTTTCGGTAGGGACGACCTCAAGCAAGGACTGCTTCAACAAAACTAGAACGTTCGACGATTAAAGGTTGAAGATCATCGAAGTTAATCAGCAACTTAAGGCGCTGTTACACTGGGCATTTTTTCTTGCACTTTGTCTCGCAATTTAATTTTTGGGCCTCTTGACTCGGATGTCTTACCGTATTTATTCGATTAAGCGCCCAGGACTAACAACTCATTGTTCGGTTTTCACAGAAATCTCTTTAGCTACCACTTTCGATATATTAAAATTCAGTCCTAAACAAAAGGCATCATCTCGAGGCTCTGGGGAATACATATAAGGCTTTGTATGAGTTTATTCCCCAGAGCCTCGACATAATGCATTTTGTCCAGGACTGAGTGTTAATATATTCCAAGCGATCATGAGGTATGATCTCTTGGCTATTCTCAATCAACTTCAATGTCATGGTCGCTCAGCTCAATAAGTGAACTTCCTGGTGCTGCCTCCTCGACATCCGACAGCGTAACGTCAGCAAATGGGTCAGTCGCGCGAGAAGCTGTCTAAAAATAGCTCGATCTGTAAAAAGTGCCGTTACGTATAGAAGACCTAGTTATGGGGTTGTAGGCTTCTGTTAAGCCCCATGCAAATGGCCTTAACATTGTTGGCTAACATTGTTCCAACATTGCAACATTGTTCGCCAACAACTCCAAACATTGCAACATTGTTGGATAACAACTCCCAGCATTGCAACATTGTTGGCCAACAACTCCCAACATTGCAACATTGTTGGCCCACAACTCCCAACATTGCAACATTGTTGGGTAACAACTCCCAACATTGCAACATTGTTGGCCCACAACTCCCAACATTGCAACATTGTTAGGTAACAACTTCCAACATTGCAACATTGTTGGCCAACAACTCCCAACATCGTTGGGTGTTACATGTTGCGTCCGTTGCACACCCTCCATTTGCGTGTTGTTGAGAGTTGTTGCACGAAGACATTTCCTTTGTTCCGTGATCGCCGAAGCGTAGCGCAACAACCCTGGATCCGTTTGCACATTTCCTCCAACATTGCTGGGGCCACGCGCGCGCGTTACATATGGTCTCCATGGTGATAATTTTATAAGGCATTAACATTTTGAAAACAAGATGGCAGCCGACTGATTTGTAAGTTTACTAAGTCTTATGGGTCATATCCTTCCCATAATACACTGCACGTTCTTACATTGTTGGGAGCTGCCAACATCATATGTGGAGAGCCAACAATTCCATAACATTTTTATCCTGCCTCTGTTGATCAGGTTTCGAAGCCGTTACCAAGCAACGTCGAAGAACGGTGCAAGGAGGCTCTGTCGCATATCATTAAGGTAAGTGAAAAATACATGGTTACCTCAATAGGCCATTTTCGAAATATCAATATTCATCTTGATAGTGAGGTAGAGAAGACAAAAACAATTCTTGGTTTTCACATGACGTCACGGCCGCCATATTGGAGTCTCCAAACAATGAAAGACCATGAAAGGTAATGAAACGGAGGCCATGTTGGAGTCCAGATCCAATCCTCCGGGAATTGCACTCTATTATTATACAAACTTTGTATTTTGTTTTCGTTGTTTTCAAGTTGTAATGAATATGAAAGATTTAGCATATAATCCGCTTTCCTTTTTTCTGGATACCAAGAGCACTTGCTAAGTTATAAATGCTTTCTTCACACAGTGTTAAACCGCACAAAAATATCCTTGTATTAGCGAGCGCCACCACAGGAAACCCGAGTATCTCGAGATGCGCAGAACGTATGCGTGATAACAGTAGTAGGCTTGGAAAGAAAATATAGTCAGCAACGATTACTGTTTGTTTAGTCGTGAGCTTGTATAGCCCACCACTAGGCCTTGGCGGATTGTGCTCCTAAAAGTGGCATATTATGCTACTAGCAGTGCTCGAAATTTTGCCAAATAATGCCAAAATTATGCTCCTGATTTCTGAAATTATGCTCACAAAATGGCGTAGATTCTGTACATATAGGCGCGCAATAACGATACCAAATGTTGGAGTCGTATGGCAGTTGTGCTAGCTTACACAATCCTCACGTGAAGCCGGATGGGAAACCAGAGTACCAGACTCCTTCAAAAGGTTAACCGCGCACGCAGAATTCGCCAAAAGAGGCCTAGTATCTAAGTATGTCAAAACAAAGTCAATACTACTATTAACGTAGCTAAAACACGCATTGCAAGAATGATTTATTGAATTTTATGAATTTATGCTCCAAAAAGTGCTAATATTGGCTAATTATACCGTGGCAGTGCTCGTTTAAAAAATTATGCTTTTTTGCTCCAATTATGCCAAAAATTATGCTAGCACAATCCGCCAAGGCATACCCACCACAGGTTCTCTACTGATTGGGGTCATTGTAAATCAAATGTAATTAAGGCCGGTGCCTACTAATTCAAAGGTATTTTTGCGCGGTTTACTGAATATGCGGGAAAGGCAGATCTTAACAAGTTTTACTGAAATCCAAAAAGAAGATTGGGGGTAACCACGCATTTTTCGAAGATAATTAATCAACAATATTTGTAAAAAGCTTGAAAATACAAAGCAATGTTTGGCGTTCTTTTCCAAATCGAAGCTTAATTTTCTCAGAAAAATGCATGATTACCCCCAATTTTGTTCCAAGGGCACTTGCTAAGTTCTACTTTCTCCACATAATTTCAAGCCGCGCAAAAATATCCCTGTATTAGTAAGCACCACCCATAGGAAACCAGAGTATCTCGAGATGCGCAGAACGTACGCGCAATAACAATAGTAGGCACTGTCCTTAAAGCGTATCTTCTTTCCTCCAAAAGGAGGCTCTGTCAGAAGATTGTTTACGGGCTTTTACCATGAATATTGGATTGGAATCAGTAGACTATTATCTATTCCAGCTTGATGCATTATGCACAAATACTCGAGGCGTCTTCATCGCGAAAATTTCACCTAATCAATTCTTCGTCTAATTTTCATTGCCTTGTTCTCTGTAGGGCCTTGCATGTGTAAGGACGCATTTAGCAAGAAACAGCCAAGTCGGCGAGCAAGACCGTCATATCAACACCAACAACAGCTCCATATCGGAGTGCTCCTCCTCTCAACCACAGTCTCCACCGTGCGCAAGCGCGACACCCGACTCCAGTCCCACTCATGCAGTGATTCCATCGTATCAAAACCGCCTGCAAGCCTTCAAGAGAAAGAAAAGCCCGCTGATTCTAAAACGTCCGATTCGTTGGCAGGAGAAGAATGCAGGACTGCTTTTCCGTAAAGCGGGAGCAGTATATCACTCGTTAGCTTGTATGTTTAATTCCAGCGGCAAATTCGGCCGCGGGATGCGGAACTGTAAACTCGCGTTCAAGTGTCTCGAGGCCTCGCGGGTTTTTAGAGCGCAGTCTGACATTAAGCAAGGTAGTAAGTTTGTTTTAATTGTTTAAGTAGTTTTGATTTGTTTGGCTAGTCTTTGTTGTAACCTATTGGTGTTTTTGGCGTATTCGCCCTCGGCGACGTCTTCGTTGCTTAACGAGATCCTCCACTCCGATTAATGAATAATCTTAAAAGTTAAAAGGGAAAACAGGTCACTTCCGGTTGCCATGCGCGTCTCAAAATATGTGGAGGACGCGAGCATCTGACGATGAATTTTCAATTTCCTTTCTAAATATGCACACCGTTCTCACCAATTTTATTCTTGGGAAGCGGACACACTCTCTCCATGCCGAGCGACTTGGAGTAATCGCAAAATCATTACAGTAACGAGAAATATAATTTTTAGACAACGTTCTCGTAGCCGTCGTCGTCGTTCTTGCTTAAGGACGGTTCCTACTATTGTTATTGCGCACACGTTCTGCGCATCTCGAGATACTCGGATTTTCTATGGGTGGTGCTTATTAGTAGAGAGTTTTAAACATCGCGTTTACGTGAAATGGCAAACGCGATAGGGTGGGCTGCTGCTTGTGAAAAGCATGGAAAATATGTTATTCTAACTTGTCTTTCTCTTTTAAAAAGTTACTTGATACCTGCTGCTAACACGCAAGAAATGAGCTCATACTGGAACCCATGACCCGGAGCCTACAACTCTACTGTGTTCGTGTAACGGCGTTTTCACAGACCGATTTATTTTTAGATTGAATTTCCCGCAAATGAGACTCCCACAGGAGCCCGATGACCAATTACAAGAAATTAAGCTGACGTCATAGGGTCACCGAACCGGAACTGCCTTTGTTTTTTGACCTAATTCGCGGGAAGGGCTAGTCTAAAAATAAACCTACTTGTGAAAACGCCGTTTCACAGACGCAGTATGGAAGTTGCACGCTCCAGATGGGCTCCTGGGAGAAAGCAGTACTTACCAAGTGCTCTTTTGGTATCCAAAAAGAAAATTGGGGGTACCCTTGCATTTTTCAGAGATAATTAAGCTTCAATTTGGAAAAGAACACCATACATTGCTTTGTATTTTAAAGCTTTTTACAAATATTGTTGATTAATTATCTTCGAAAAATGCGTGGTTACCCTCAATTTTCTTTTTGGATTTCAATAACAATTGTTAAGATCTGCATTTCCTGCATATTCAGTAAACCGCGCAAAAATATCTTTGAATTAGTGGGCACCGTCCTTTACCTCGCTACGACCTCACGAGGGAGCAATTTACCGCATGAAACGGCAAGCGCGCTCTCCGGTGGCTGCTGCTTGTCGCAAAAGCATAAAAAATTTCCTTGCTCGGTATTTTTAGCCCACAATCAAGATATGAGCCACAATGAAACAAGTTTCATATATCTTTGGCAAACAGCAAATTTCACTCTGACGTTTGCCGTAAACACGGTGCTAAATCAGCCTAATGTTTACTGACGTAACGCCGCTGGGCCTCAGTTTTCGTAGTGTAGAGTAAGGACAGGTTAAGCCGGGTCTTTCGCCA
>NC_090874.1:14871195-14888695 GCF_036669935.1 Montipora foliosa | reverse complement strand
TTCTACCCGACCTCAACGTGGTACTTCATGCAGTCTCCAACGAAATTGGGTTATCGGATTTTTTCGATACACCACCGTCTTGCTTCTCTTTACCACAATTCCTACAGAAATCAGGTTGGTCGTCTTAGTCATAAGATCTGTCTAAGGGTTTGATTTTGCAACATTGTACTTCGTTCCTCTTTGCTTGAAATCGGTGACAACTTGGGTTTCATCGGCTTTATCGAGAGGTTAAACACAGAATGCTCCAGATGAAAGATTGAGTTTTCAATCAATCGTTGGTGAAGTGACAAGTAAATGTGCTTACTAATGATCACGAAGAAGACCGAGATAAGCGCGGCAACTCGACAAATGAAAACAAAGCGCGTTGAAGTGTGGGAAAAGTGAGACGAAAGTGTCCAGGACAATCTTGGAAGGGAGACAGAAAAATTTTCTTTTTTTTCCTTCCTAGTACCTTGTTTTTGGGCTTTTTGCGGTGAAGAAAAAAAACGCAGTGAAAGTCAAATACGTTGTAAACTAAACAAGAGCGACGTGTCATGCAGTTACATGGCCGAGTGTACGCACTTTAAAATAAACTGAAACACAACTCAGCTCAAGGGAGATTAAATGGAGCAGTCTGTGTAGTAGATCGGGGGGGGGGGGGGGGGGGGGGGTTGGATATTGGGCCAAGACGATCGGCTATAACCAGGACGTTCTTGATCATTGTTGCCCTTAGGTTGTTGACCAGTCAAAGAAAAAAGCGCGATCGCTCGCTGAGCTTCATTATGGCAAGGCTTCCTCGTGTGTACGAGCCGAACATTATCCCTGTGAGTACATACGAATCTGCTTGGAACAAGTTGCCATGTGTGAATACAATGTTACTCATCACGGTGGCTCAGCGGCAGCTATCCGGGCCTTACAATCCGCTTTGGAGCATTTGTTTGTATCTAAAAATGCTTTGAAATATGCGGCGACGTTAAAGGAAGACAAAGAACCTAAAAGCCCTTGCGAACGAAGCGCAAACATGGCGGGAACAGTAGAGGGTAACGAAAGACCAACAGACTGTAATTTGGAAACGAATTTCGATGAGTTGCGCAACTTGGTCCCGATCATTGAAACCCGTCTTATGAATGTCTTGAAAGAACTAGTGAAGGCGCACACAGCGCTGAAAAACAAAGGGAAAGGAAATAAGGACTTCGGAGGGCTTGACACGGCTAAGCGGATGTACTCTGTGGCTCTACGAAGGAGCGGTTCAAAGACAAACGAAGATGTTTTCGCGAAGTGTCAAATAATAGCAGAGACGATTGAGAACTTGGAACAAATTAAGAAAGAGGCTAGTTGATAGTTTTAGTTGTATTCCCTTGCTACAACGACGAGGGGGCTGTTCCAGAGCAATTGATGTCCGGGAGGTGTTAAAAGCTATGAAGCGAACTGGGAAATTGGAAACTGTCAAGTTACTTGTGTTATACTTTGGTGCTTGGAGAATTGTTTTTGGTACAAGGAGAAAGAGCGTTGCGTTGAAGAATATCGTTAGAGAGGAAAAGGCGATCCAGGGCGAGCGACCAGTCAATAAAGATATTTCACAGTACAACAAATTTGAGTTGAGTTTTCGGTGAAAAGTATCGAAGCATTCAGTACGTGAAACATTGCAAGAATATCGAAACTTTAAAACACGTGCCAGTTCTGTCAAGACACGTTTATCTCGCAAAAAAGCGATCCATATCTACAAAGAAGCAGTTAACATTGAGACTGTATTGGGTGACGAACATCCGATCTAATCTGATCACACGAATGCGACTTGCAAACAAGTCATTGAAACACAAGAGTGGGTAAAAAAGAAGAGGAAGAACAAGAAAGACGAAAAGAATATCTGCCCGTCCAAAGCGCTCAGGAGATGTCGGCTTCCCTTCCGCCCTTCCGGTTCCTAATGAAAACATGGAAAATACCTGTGAACAAGCGTTACTTTTCATATCAACTCCATGTTATGTGTGGTACACTTTTTTTCTTTATATATTAGGATATCTCTTTATATATTAGGATATCCTCTCTATGGACTCTCCAACCGTAAACCATCAAAAAGATACTTTTGTCCACCTATTACAGCCGCGAACGAGATTGTTGAAATCGTGAAATCACGATAGCAGAGATTTGCATTTCGTTGACGTAACCGTTGCTTAGTAGCGCGAGATTGGGGAAATTAGGAAACGACGACGGCTACGACAGCGATAGAGAGGTTTTCAATTGAGTGTCGAAAGTAATTAGCGAATTGCTTTGGTTTTGCATTACTTCGCTCATTGATTGGTTCAAAGTTCTCGCGTCACTTTTTCAACCAATCAGAAGTGAAACCCAAACCAATCGTGGCTCGCGCGTGCACATTTTCCCGCGCTTTGTGTAGCCTACGTGTAATTACTTCGAGTTTTGATTGGTTTACTGGATTGTCTCCGTCCTTTCTGATTGGCCGAAGTAGTTACTTTGGTTTTGGTTTTACGGCACTCGATTGAAACTCGCTCTAACTCGACAAAATAATAATATGATTGGTTAGAGGAGCACACAGAGCGCTTTTCAAATGACTGTCGAAAGTATTTCCTCGATTGCAATTGCTACGCTCAGTGATTGGCTTAAAAATCGCGCGCCAGTTTTTCAAACAATGAGAAGTGAAACAAACCAATTGCGACTTGCACGTGAAGATTGTTTACATTACTCATTAACACGAGTCGAAGAGAGATAACTTTGGATTTTGCAAAAGTAAATTGTTTTAATGTAACCCAAAATCATTCAGATAGTCAAAACTTCCTATTTATGATCCATTTCCTTCGCTTCTGTGCTTGTCAACATTAAGACTTGCGGTACTTCAGGGTCACGTGTTCACAAGTTTGTCTCTGCATCTCATGGATGTTTGTATTTTCAATTACAAACTTTGTTTTGATTGGCCACTCTACCTCACCGTGTAAATAGTTCACCCCGAAGTCAAAAATAGATACGTTTCGTTTCTGAGGAAACGAAACAAAAAGGAACTTCCACTAAGTTTAATATGGTAGTTTTACTGTTACTAGCCCTAAACTTTTAAGCAGTGCAAAACAAAATTAAAACGGAAGTAACGACAAGATAGTTGAGTTTTTCTTTAATACATTTACTTCGGCCATCGTATATGTTATAACTCTACTTGGCGTATCACTCCGATCCCTCCTGATCCTTCCTGACGGGTAGTGGGTAAAAGCCCGATACTCGGGTTACCCCCGAAGGTTTTGAAAAGGTACAGAGGGTAGAGGAAAAGCTATTGTAGACTAAATGTCTGGGAATGTTTGACGGTTCAAACATCGAACTTCACACGTTTTCGCTCATTTGCAGTAGATTCGGTAGAGGTAAACTTCGACGTTTGAACCAGGCCTAAGCTTACTTTCATTTGGTGAAGTATGGGTCATAACCATTGTCGTTATTTATGGCAAAAAAGTAGTGCACCAACAAGCAAACATTTCAATAATGTTTTATATTCTTATCATGCAAAAATATTAATGTGAATGGTTGCTCATTTTCACCACTTTGGTTTAATTTTTAAAAGAACAAAAAACTTGTATTACTTTCTCTATATTTACAACATCTCCTGCTGTTAAGTCTGAAACATACCATAGTCTCACCAAGAAACTTCCTCCATATCTGGGTCCCACTAGCTTACTTTCATTTGGTGAAGTATGGGTCATAACCATTGTCGTTATTTATGGCAAAAAAGTAGTGCACCAACAAGCAAACATTTCAATGTTTTATATTCTTATCATGCAAAAATATTAATGTGGTTGCTCATTTTCACCACTTTGCTAAGTAGCGCGAGATTGGGGAAATTAGGAAACGACGACGGCTACGGCAGCGATAGAGAGGTTTTCAATTGAGTGTCGAAAGTAATTAGCGAATTGCTTTGGTTTTGCATTACTTCGCTCATTGATTGGTTCAAAGTTCTCGCGTCACTTTTTCAACCAATCAGAAGTGAAGCCAAAACCAATCGTGGCTCGCGCGTGCACATTTTCCCGCGCTTTGTGTTGCCTACGTGTAATTACTCCGAGTTTTGATTGGTTTACTGGATTGTCTCCGTCCTTTCTGATTGGCCGAATTACTTTGGTTTTGGTTTTACGGCACTCGATTGAAACTCGCTCTAACACGACAAAATAATAATATGATTGGTTAGAAGAGCACACAGAGCGCTTTTCAAATGACTGTCGAAAGTATTTCCTCGATTGCAATTGCTACGCTCAGTGATTGGCTTAAAAATCGCGCGCCAGTTTTTCAAACAATGAGAAGTGAAACAAACCAATTGCGACTTGCACGTGAAGATTGTTTACATTACTCATTAACACGAGTCGAAGAGAGATAACTTTGGATTTTTCAACAGTAAATTGTTTTAATGTAACCCAAAATCATTCAGATAGTCAAAACTTCCTATTTATGATCCATTTCCTTCGCTTTTGTGCTTGTCAACATTAAGACTTGCGGTACTTCCGGCTCACGTGTTCACAAGTTTGTCTCTGCATCTCATAGATGTTTATATTTTCAATTACAAACTTTGTTTTGATTGGCCACTCTACCTCACCGTGTAAATAGTTCACCCCGAAGTCAAAAATAGATACGTTTCGTTTCTGAGGAAACGAAACAAAAAGGAACTTCCACTAAATTATGGTAGTTTTACTGTTAGTAGCCCTAAACTTTTAAGCAGTGCAAAACAAAAACAAAACGGAAGTAACGACAAGATAATTGAGTTTCCATCGTATATGTTATAACTTTACTTGGCGTATCACTCCGATCCCACCTGATCCTTCCTGACGGGTAGTGGGTAAAAGCCCGAGTCAATTGTGGACCATCAAAACAACTGCTACACAAGTCTATCAAATCTTCCTGCTTTGGCAAAACGAAGTACTCAACAGTTGTTTGCATGCAAGTAGTGTGTATTGATGATATACGTGTAGATGCTACGTCACGCGGCATTTCAAAGAGAAGAAATGAGAAAATGGATTCCTCCTATCCCTACCCCTCCCACCCTCCTAAAAAATCACTGACGTGTAGTCGCATGAGGCGATGACCGCCGTTAGGGAGCTTACGAAACGAGGACGACGACGGCTACGAGGACTTCATTTAAAAATACAAGTTCGCGTTATTCACATCACTACGAAACTATTTCATGTCGTTTCGCGTTAAAAATGTGTAGTAACTGTCGAGGAATTAAACTGGTATGACTCGGTCGGAAGCGTAGAGAGAGAACTGAAAATTGATCGTCATGTGCTAACGTCCTCCACAGAACCTTGAATTTGGTCATTTCACGTCGTCATTTAGGAGATGACGGCAGAGAAATGTACCAAAATGTAAAACGCACGTGCAGAGCGTGCAGAGCAATTGTTTTTGCTCAATAAAGCTATTGTTTTGTAGCGTCGTCGTGTCCGTCGGCGTCGTCGTCGTTTCGTAAGCTCCCTATTGTGCCGTCACCGAAATTGGGGTACATGTAATGGGGGAGCTTAATATTTCATTAATTTTGACATGCCCAAGATATGTCGGCGATCGTGTCGCATATCATATGGAAACCAGGCTTAAGCGTTGCAAGCATTTCTCGTGTAAGTTTTGGCAGCAAATCCAAAAAGATCTTTACTGGGAATGTTTGACGGTTCAAACATCGAACTTCACACGTTTTCGCTCATTTGCATTAGACTCGGCAGAGGTAAACTTCGACGTTTGAACCAGGCCTAAGCTTACTTTCATTTGGTGAAGTATGGGTCATAACCATTGTCGTTATTTATGGCAAAAAAGTAGTGCACCAACAAGCAAACATTTCAATTATGTTTTATATTCTTATCATGCAAAAATATTAATGTAAATGGTTGCTCATTTTCACCACTTTGGTTTAATTTTTAAAAGAACAAAAAACTTGTATTACTTTCTCTATATTTACAACATCTCCTGTTAAGTCTGAAACATACCATGGTCTCACCAAGAAACTTCTTCCATATCTGGGTCCCACTAGCTTACTTTCATTTGGTGAAGTATGGGTCATAACCATTGTCGTTATTTATGGCAAAAAAGTAGTGCACCAACAAGCAAACATTTCAATAATGTTTTATATTCTTATCATGCAAAAATATTAATGTGAATGGTTGCTCATTTTCACCACTTTGGTTTAATTTTTAAAAAGAACAAAAAACTTGTATTACTTTCCCTATATTTACAACATCTCCTGTGAAGTCTGAAACATACCATAGTCTCACCAAGAAAGCTCTTCCATATCTGAGTCCCACTAGTTTACTTGAAAAGGTGCCAAAATCATTATTCACGAAGGGTGAAGGGGAAATAATTTGAACATCTCCCAATAAACTCAAACTTATTGGTAGAGCCACAACACCATGTACAGATTAATAGATGATAAATCCACTTTCATCTGAATCAACAAAAATGACTTGTTTACTACATAACTGAAATCCCTTGGTGAGGTAACCGGTTGTAACTGATGGAAAATTTAAAGTCAAAAATAAGCATTGCTGCCTTAAATAAAATTCTTTCACATTTTAAATTCATCTTAAAAATACAACGCCTTGCAGTCATTCTAAGAAGAAACATGAAATTAACGTTGTTGAAAATTGCACAAACAAGACCATCCTCTCTTATCGCTAGGGGTTCATTCCACATGCAGTAGAGAGATTTAGCATTGCATTTATGAGAAATAGGGAACAGCTGGTTACTGCTTGTCATAACAGTGCAAAAATTCTCTTGTTCTAAACTCTTTTGAGGCATTGAGCTGTGTTTGCAGCTAACACTGAGGCAAAAAATTACCCAAAATCAAACAAGTTTTATTTTTTGTTTTGGCATAGTGCAACTTTCAGTAGTATGTTTGCATTTGAATGAGGCTAAATCTCTCTAATGTTGAAATTGCGTTAACTATACAGATCAATTAGATAAGTATAATCCCTTTTCATCTTTGAAATAGTGACAGAGAATAACCGTTTCATTGCCAAGATCAAAACGTTCATTCTCCTAACTAGTTCCTTATATTTCTTTGTTGGGTCGTCATGATAATTTAATGTTATAACAAGATCACACCTCTTAAGCTGATAATAATCTTCATTCTCAGGACCTACATGTAAGTGAATGACATTTCTTAGAAATTGTGAGAAGAATTAACATAATTTTTATTGATGAATGCTGGGAGTCAAAGGTTGACCCTTTCACTCATAAAGTGGCTCCCATTGACTTATAAAGTTGTCTTGCATCAGATATAACAAAAGGATTAAAAGGGGACATCGACATCCCCTAAACTGGCCTCATTGACAGTAAATCATTTGGCTTTAGACAATCGTTAGTTGTTGTCCTTCAGTAGCATATTGACAGTAATGATTCCAAGTTCGACTGAGGCCTAACACTACTGTGGAGTTTTTTATACCCAATTATTCCATCAGAGATCAACCCTAGTATTGGAATTGGGCCCACACAAGGACAGAGAAAAACTCTGACCAGGGTGGGATTTGAACCCACGACCTTCAGATTTGATCACCGTTGCTCTACCGACTGAGCTACAAGGCCAGAACGGGAGCAGGTTGTGGGTATGTGAGATATTATTCACAAGGACAAGTTTGGCCAGGCCCAAGCCTAATTTAGATAATCGTTAGTTGTTGTCCTTCAGTAGCAATTATTGACTGTCACTCTTGGAAGGGATTTAAAAACAAGCCTATAAAATGGGAGTTCGGGTATTGTGCCATTTAATAACTTGCAGACACAGAAGGTCAAATTCCAAGTGACAATTTGGATTTCATAATTTGCTTTCATCGCTGGAGCGAAATGGTTAATATCTTACATAGAGCATTGTGATTGGGTAATTTTTTATCAACAGACTGTTTCTTTTTTTTATGGTTTGCCAACTGTCACTCCACACATAATTGGAAGCAGCAAAAAACAAAATCATTGCTTGAAAAAAGAAGTTTAGAGTTCTCATACTTACAAAAGACACAAAGTTCACCTAACTTTTTTAAGTGCTACTATGGCCAAAAATTCAAATTTCTAACTTGAATTTCAAAACTATGCTAACTAAACACCAAGCAACCAAAGTTTTAAGCCTTGATTTCAAAAAGACACCAGTCCTCTTTATTTTAACTGGAATTTTCCTATAATGGTTCGCCATTACTAATCTTAATCTTGAGAGAGCTGGATTGAGGAGAAAATGAAGTCAAGGAATGCAATGCATGTGTATGCCGCAGAATTAATATGCAGCACGGGAGTTTTGGGCTTCAGACTTTTAAACTTGTGTTTTGCATATACAATAAGCTGCATTCACACACTGAAAAAGTTAGCTAGTGAGCCTTTGACGTCACTTTTTATTGGATCCAACCCTCTGAGGTCCAATCGGTCAGTTTTGAACGTGAGTAATGGCTGACTGTGAAATCCAAGACTTATACTCAATGAAAATATCAAAGCTCAAAATTCTGCCAATACATACATACATACTTAATTGACCACTCCCCATAGGGGCTTTTCAGGGCCAATGAAACAACAGAACACAAAAACAACTGTTAAGAATCCCAACTGGCCGGAGGCAAACCAGTTGGCTATTTACAAGTGCAGCTGGGAAGTTGAACCAGGGACTACCAGGAACAAATTCAGCGAGTGGTCAGAGCGGGTCTTGAACCCGGGATCTCCGGATCTCAAGGCAAGCACCCTAACCACTGGGCCGCACTGCCTCCTCAGGTGTTAAACAAACACTGTCAAAATCTGAAGAAAAAAAGGAAGCAATTTTTTTATATCATAGTAGCACGTAAAGACAAACTAAGATAAAATTCTCCTACCTATAGCATCATACCGTCTCTCATTTCTCCTCTATATTTCTTTTTTTTATGGACTGACAACGAAATTTGACCAATTTAACAGTTTTTTTTTCCTTCTACCCCAAGCTAGTAACAAGCAAGGGTCACCACAAACTGCAATATTTTTTCTTCCTATTGTTAACGAAACCCTGCATTGTCATAACATTTCTCACTAGATTAAGTCACAGCACTAACTTTTATAGTGTATTAAAGAGGAAAAATGGTCCAAAAAAATATAACATTTTATGGTTACGACACATTTAGGTAGAAAGATAGTATCTAGGAAAATCTGATTAGGTGAACTTGCCCTAACTCCCCCCCCCCCCCCACAATATCACTTATGGGCATGCTTAATCTTTTAACGCCCAACATTGGCAATCGTGATGACAACATGATTTATTACGGTAGACTTCATAGCAGCAACCAGAATAATGGTGGCATGCAAGTACGAGAAGAACGTGTGGAAAACAAGGAGATTCCTCCTTTCCAGATTTTCCTCTTCCCTTCCATCTCCCCTCCTACACAGCACATTGCTATTATCTAGCACCTTACAGCACTAGTCAGTATCTTTCTCAACAAACTGCTAAATACCAGTAATCTTACTCTGGCTGACAGTAGACGACTAGTTGTGACAGGGAGACTTCTTGAGCAATTAAGGGTTAAAGAAGGGCACCACATAATTAGCTTTACTTAAAAAATAATTCTCTTTTGTATACTTATCATTAAATAACTACTAACTACAATATCAGAAGTCCAATGAACTTTCCACTGGCTTTCTAGTTCTCGACAGGGGTCGGTTGTGGCAAAATAACTTGTACAACATAACCTTTTGGGATTTTTGCTTCTCCTATCGTCGTCTTGTCTGTGAGCATTTTGCCGGCATAAAACCACCTCTGTTTTGATGGTTCAATTCCTTCCACCTTTTGCAGCTTTTTCTTTACTTTGAGCACAGTATCTGAGGTATATACAGACATTTTTAAGTCCTTGCCAGAAGACAAGCGAAGTTTAACATAAAGTTCATCTCCAGTTGGAGGAGTTTCATTTTCATCTTCATCCTCTTTTGTAGTCTCACCACTGACATCTTCATCTCGGATTAAATTTGTTGGCTTGCTTATACAGTAAACTGGGAGCACATATCTGTTGCCAAGCTCATCATAAGCATCTTGCAATGACCCTAAGTTATCAAAAAAATCAAAAATTGGTTATTCAAGCCATAAGTATGTGTCACACTGAGTTGTTTTCACTTGCTACTGGAATTTCCTTTGACTTTGAAGCTTCTTTCATTGAAAGCCAAACGGGCACCCTTAAACTCTTCACCTCTATGTATACATGTAGGTGCTCTAGTTAAAGAGGTTTTAACTATTCAAAGTCTGGTTTTACAAGAGGAAAGTCATTATAAGGATAACAGAACTCGCAACCTCTCTATGTACATTTGTAGCTTCCAAACAACACTTTGTCTGTCCAAATACTTCCTTGTCAAAAGATTATTAATTACAACCCACCCATGAATGTTTAGGGCGATTCTATCGGCTAATTTACGTCATGCGGTGCAAACTCACAGGACAGTTATCACGCAGTGACCTCTGTCATGCACCCCCAAGCATGGATATTTGTCCTGCAAAATGCTGTGGCGGTAATTTCAATTGAAAAGAAACAAAGCCAGCGGAAGAAAGGCAACAGAAGAATTTTCATTTTATATGGAAGAAAAACAAACTCGTTTTCTGGAGTCCAGTGATGGTGACATAATTTAAAAAGAAGGTCACAAATGCTGTTCTGGAAAGTACAAGAAAGTCAACAAAATATGTTGTCAACGTATTAGAGGGTGAAGAGAGTTAAGAGTAGACTTAAGTGATTTAATCCTACGCAAACTTAAACAGTCATTTTATAGAGCAGAGAATTTAATACACTGTGTTTACTAAAAATTACTATAAAATAAAGCAAGCATTCAAAGAAGAGAAAAATTCCTGCCACACCTGAAAACACTGTCATCAAGACTTTGCACATTCTGTCTTTTATGGTTGAAATTTCTTTTTCAGTAAGCAAAAAAGCACCTTGTTTTCAAGTTTTCAGCTCATAGTGAGAATAGACCAGTTTTGACATATTAAAATTCAGTCCTAAAAAATAAGCCTCTGGGGAATAAATATAAGGATTTGTATGAGCTTATTCCCCAGAGCCTCAAGATGATGCCTTTTGTTTGGGACTAAATTTTAATATCTCAAGATTTGAGTTTTAATTTCCTGAGACAGGCTTACTTTCTAGTCAAATTTTCAACAATGCATTGAAAAATTACAAAGCATCACCATCAGATCAACACTGGATTTTTACAAGCGTGATATGAAAATGGGAGGGTTATAAAATAAATAAAACCCTTTCTGGCTTGGTGGTACAATGTACATGTATGTTGGTTGATAATGTCCTTGGCTGAGAGATTTACCCAGCTTGAAGCTTTGCTTTTTGGTCAAATATTCATTCAGACACTGTAAGCCGACATACCAGCTGCCCGAAGGGGTTTATTTACTAAATAATCTGCTTGCAAATAATAATAATTATTGTTTGCAAACTTGCAGATAATTATTAACTAATCTGCTGATTTGACTGACTTCCACAATTAACTATGAGTTCTCGGCCAACCACATTCCAGATACATGTAAATCATACCTCTTACTAAAAGAGTTTGAGGTCCACAATTTGTAAGTTACAGACCATGTTTCTTTCCTTTGATTTATGGCCCAAGTGCAAAGTGTGCAGGCCATATATCAAAGGCAAAAAACGACAATCCACAAGCTACAGTACAGACTGAGAAAACAAGGTTTTGAACGAGACATCCATTGTAACTCTGAGGTAATCTGATGCACATGAAGGGAAACTAGTTGAAGTCAAGTGGAATATTCATATGATTGACATATCCATCAAAATCCAAAAATGGAATACGGTAAGGGCGCTGTTACACTGTGAAATGTTTTGTGCAACTTGTCTCGCAATGTTTTGGTGACACTGTGGTGGGACAAGTTGCACAAACCATATTTCACAGTGTAACAGCACCTTAAATCTTTCAGGCATTTTGAAAAAGTTGCTTGCAACAGTTTCATGCGTTTGTTACACATAAACAACATCCTCAACTAATTCTAAAAATGTTGCTTCAAAATTTCAAATTTAGCAGACCCAACAGTGGCTGCAATGTAGAACCCTGCCTGCTAAATTAGCCAATCATAGACCTACACTGTACTTCATAATGACCACCACATACAATATTCTTTTGTTTTAATTCTAATAAGCCTTTCTTACTTCACTATGAAGAGAAACATTCAAAAGAATAATTGTCGCACTATTGAATGTGATTTATGCCTTAAGGTAATTCCTTAGTATTGCATTGTGCATCCCTACTGCACACGATTTTCGCGTCATTAGCACGCTCGTGAGCATGTGCGCATACAAAACATAAGAGATTTCGCTCAAACTAAACCCGATAGCAAAATAAATGCTCCCTTTGCTCCTTTTCTCTCAAATGAGCACGGTGACCCCTGATTTTTTTTTCAGGTATTTGCTAAGAACAGTCTAATAAAGAACATATTTGAAGAAGAAAAAAAGTTTGATAGTAGAACATGAATTTTTTTTGGAAAACAGTTCCGTACTGGGTGTATTTTACCCATGCAAGGCGAGGACTTCAAGCTAACCACAGAACTGTCCCAAAAAGTGCACTATTCCCACAACCAGATAATCAAAGACAGCATAAATGAAGCAATACTGCTTATGTAAATAAAAGAAGCTTTATTTTCAAAATAAAATTTTGTCTCTCTGAAGTAACCAAGACTTAATTCTGTATGAAGGTGATTCGAATTTTTAACGCGAAAACAGCCGTAAAAATAAGAGCCTGCTGACGCATAAACAAGCACGATGATCCCATTTTTTTATTGCATTTTTTTAATGTTCATATCATGAATGTTAATTATGCCAAGTTTCCAAAAAAGTTTGATAGTAGAACAACTTGAATCAAGGGAATTACCTTAAGTGGTGCCATTTTAAATGATCGCATTTTTCCACTTAACGCCTACTCCCTCTGCAAATATTTCCTCGCCCCAATCTTCCACAGTTACCAAATCTAAGATGGTGGCTTAATACAAAAATGTGCACTCGCACGCCCAAAATACGCCTGCACTGCAGGCAACTCATTACATCATATTAATTATTTTTCTTATTTATACTTCCTCTTTACTCCAGTCCATCTGAAGTGACATCGTTTTTTTTTTGTTGTTGTTCTCTTTTATCATGATATTTGTGCCTCCCTCAATCAACTTTTTTTCCTTTAGACATAAAATCATTTATCCTGTCTCCTAGCTGGATTAGCTTCTTCGTAATTTTCAAGGGGGCATTGTACTTTTCTTAAGTCTTATTACTTATTTCATGTATCCCTATTTACATGTGGTACAAATAAACTATTTTTGTTATTGCTGTTGTTGTTGTTCCAGATTGCGGGCAGTAGGTCTAATTAACATAAAGACAAATTAGTGCAAAGGTCATATAATAATAATAATAATAATAATAATAATACAATGTACAATCTAAGTTAATAAATTACGCAAAAACAAATATTCACGGATATAAGACATAAATATGCCTCACCTTAAATTCCAGTTGTCTCTAGCTGTAAAATTCAATTACCTGGTTATTCTTTAAGAAACGGTCCAGATAAGAACGATAGCAACAACGGCAACGAACATGTTGGAATTCAATTGGTATGCAAAAAGGTGATAACTTTTCTATTGTCTGTACTTACTTCTGATTGGCTTAAACAGCAAAAGTTAACAAAACTTCATAAAAGCAGTATTATATTCATCCTTACTTTCCAACCATCTTCCATCTTTCATCTGGTCTCAGTTTAAATGAATTCCACAGAAATCGTATGTGGGGAACATGTAAAATTGTAAACGTTTCTTGGCTTTTGTTTTCAACTCTTGTGATTGGTCAAAATCTTTTAACACAAAAAAACACCCTTTCAAAGTGGGCTATAAATGAATTTTATTGCGTTAACGGCTTTCCTGAAGGTTTATGCATTCTCTATGTAAAAATGATAACATTCCTATGTGGGGAAAGCCCCGTTGCCGCATAACAAAGGAAATTGCTATCCATCTTACACGGATCATTACTTAAAAATAAACAGCAGAATTTAAAGTATAGCCATAACGAGAAGCAAGGGTAAAATGCTACAGGTGCCATTAATTTTAATGTAATGGGCAGATTTTTTACAGGCCTGGGAAGAGATGCCCTTATTATCGCCCCGGACGAGCTGGACGAATGTAGCTCTGTATTTTGAAAAAATATACAGTTCACATGTCGGCCCAGAAAGAAACCACGCAAGTTTCGAAAAGCGTTAACAATGGAGTAAATATTCCTTTTCTTCAAATATGGTTGTAAATTAAGGATGGGAAAATGAACGGTTCGAAACTTGGGCACCAACTACTGTGAATTTTGCGCAAAAAGAACCGACTAGCACAACAGAACAAGAGCTTGTGTTTTCGTTATATTTGTTTTAAGTTTCTGCATCACTCTTGTTCAAAACCCACCTCATACTGAAATGCTCTGACCAAAACATTCGATTCGACGATTCGCACGACATCACAATAATTATATTTGCTTGATAGCATGTATAGTAACATATCAGC
Source organism: Montipora foliosa (assembly GCF_036669935.1). Taxonomy (NCBI): domain Eukaryota; kingdom Metazoa; phylum Cnidaria; class Anthozoa; order Scleractinia; family Acroporidae; genus Montipora; species Montipora foliosa. The sequence goes on along the minus strand of NC_090874.1, from coordinate 14,874,237 downwards.
AACAACAGCACTCATGGCATTTATTCAACGTTGAAAGACCCTTTAACGCTCTCAATAATATTGGGAGAAGTCTTGATTGAGAAAACAGACAAAACAGCAAAAATAGTTCTTGTGTGATTCGGAGATTTCGTTCGATGTGCTGCGGTCAACTTGGCACAGGAAAGAATTAATTTAATTTCGCAAACTCACCGGTTGGAAGAGTAATGTTTGCTCCATCTACGATAGCTTGAGCCCAAGTATGATCCTCTGTTTCGGCAGCCGCCCTTAGAGCATCCCAGATCTCCTTCCGACCTTCGAAAGCTGGAGCGGTTTCCCAAAACTCGTCTCGTTTACTTCGTAGTTGGCCTTCTGTAAGCGGCATTTCCGAAGTCCATGGCGGGCGTTCTTTCTTCAGAGGTTGATTTCGCCCCAGTGTAACTGCAATGAAAGCAAAACCAAGCATCAGTTATAAACTCCCTCCTTCCTCCACTTGAAACCAAACCAATCACTTTTATCACAGTGTTATGGCAAACGATTAGCAAGTGGTAGAAAACGGTGCATTAACAACCTCCGGGAGTACTACCGAACTGATCACTGGAACTGACGCGAACACTTGGATCTCGTGTTGTTCCCATGCAGCCGCCCATTTCGACGGCTAAAGAATAGCGTTACAGGAAAAGAAACTGAACTGTACCGCCTTTAAGGCGGGAACAGAGAGCTTTCCCTCCGATCCGAAGCAGTTGTTCTTCTCGACTCCGAGCTGACAAAAAATCCGTACATAATATTCGCTCAGACAGTGACGTCAAGGGTAAACAGAAACAGACATGCGTGAGTGCGTGTGATTTCCGATGTTTCTTTCAAACAAAACAGGAACACCAAACAAACGAAGAATGTGGAATGACGATGAGCATAATCACTAGTAATCATTTGCAAATTAATCAGTGGTTAGCTCGTGTTACAATGTAATCGGTTAGGCACATTCTTCATGTAATCATATGATGCATGATTGTACGTGTCGTGCGCGCGTGACACCATTTTGTCAAGGTGATGCTTATGGTGAGAACGTTTGATAAATAATTCTTCTTCTTGCCGTGCAGCCCACCTCCTTCTCATAAGAAGATTCTTGAGAATAAGAAGTGCAGGTGTAAACATGAAATAGATGTGCAAGCGTAAAATCAATCAATGTCAATGCAAGTGAGAGTTGGTCAGCGTCTATCACGAAAGTATAGACTTGAAGGTTTCTGGACTTGGGGTCCGGGGGGGAATTCCCATATAAAAAGGACGGGGGTGCTCGTCGTACCTTTAAGGGGTTAAAAAAGCAGTTTTGGTAGCTCTTACGTGTTCAGTCTCAAACGGTCCACAGCGGGAGCTTTAGTGGTACCTTTCAGGGCATTGAGCCGAAAAATTACAGAGTTAATACTCTGAAAAATTATGACAGGCGACATTTGATAATGAACTATTTTTTAATTTTGTCTACTTAAAACACATAATTTGGAACCTCTTAGGGGTGAAAAAATTTTATGCCACGCCCACAAGACAGGATCTTGGTACCTCTTAGGGGTTCTTTTCAAAATTTCTGACGAGCACCCCCGTCCTTTTTTATATGCCCCCCCCCCCCCCCCCGGGCCTGGGGCCAGCACAACAGAATGTAGTAGTTTATTCCAATTGCGAATCGTCCTCGTGAAAAACGGCATTTGATGGTATGTAGTACAAGCAAAGGGGACTTTTCAGCTACTACAATTAAGGTGTCTGGAAGATCTAGTCGTTGTTAGCAAAGGTTCTTGTGTGCCCAGGGCCACCACACCCTTTTTAATCTTGTGAAACATACACAGCGGCAGCACCATTCTTCTCTCGTAAAGTGACACCCATCCAAGTTGCTACAACATATCACTGATACTAGATGTATCATCACAGGCAACATTTGATAATTAACTATTTTTTAATTTTGCCTCAGTAAAATCCATAATTTCGAACCTCTTAGGAGTGAAAAAAATTCTATGCCACGCCCACAAGACGGGATCTTGGTACCTCTTAGGGGTTTTTTTCCAAAATTTCCGACGAGCACCCCCATCCTTTTTATATGGGAGTTCCCCCCCCCCCCCCCCTCCTTCCCGGGCCTAGGGACAGCACAACAGAATCTGGTAGTTTATTCCAATCGGGAATCGTCCTCGTGAAAAACGGCATTTGATGATATGCAGTACGAGCAAAGGGGGATTTTTAGCTACTACAATTAAGGTGTCTGGAAGATCTAGTCGTTGTGAGCAAAGGTTCTTGTGTGCCCAGGGCCACCACACCCTTTTGAATCTTGTGAAACATACACAGCGGCAGCACCATTCTTCTCTCCTAAAGTGACACCCATCCAAGTTGCTGCAACATATCACTGACACTAGATGTATCATCATATGATATCTGTTCACGGCGAAGCGAGCAGCCCTACGCTGAACCATTTCCAACTTGTCGATGTTCGTCTGTGCTATATCATGGTTGGGAGGGTAAAAGGGCACACTTAATTTGGAGCCTCGCTCTGCTGTGCGACCCCCACCACAGCCTGTTTCTCTGTTGTGGTGAAAGTGATTAAATAAAAATAAATTAAATAAATAAATAAATGTTCGTCTTTGTGTAGGGGTCCACACAATAGCGGCATGATTCAATGTGGGACGGATAAGTGTATTATATGCCAAGGTCTTACGAACAGGCGAACTAATTCTTAAATTTCTTCCAAGAAAACTTAAGGTTTTATTGGCCTTATCAAAGGTATGATTAACATGCTCGTTCCATCAAAAATAAGGCACAAACAGCAGTGATAAACATATTGAACTTTTTCATTTTGATAATGACTTGACGTTTCGTATGTGCTCTACATACATTTTCAAAAGTAACCGTTGAAATTTAAAACAGCTATTTATATATAACAAATCGGATGAGGGGACTGGAACCTAGATTAAGCAAACACTTAACAGCAAAATATATAATAATAATAATTATAATAATAATAATAAAAACAGAAAAGATTAATAAAGCATCAGCTTTTCACTTCCGACGTTGACGTTGAAAGCTGGCTCA
>NC_090874.1:14861195-14863695 GCF_036669935.1 Montipora foliosa | reverse complement strand
ACAGGACCTTTCTCAAGATTAATTTGCTTTATTACTATTATCATCATCATCATCATCATCATCATCATTATTACGGTATTATTATTATTATTATTATTATTATTATATTTTTATTTTTATTTCACTTAACCCTTTGCCACCTGAGAGTGACACTTGAATATTTAACAATTATTCGCCGAAAGCGAAGTGATCATCGGTGAATATTCACCGAGATGAAGTCGAGGTGAATATTCACCTATAATCACTGAGCCTGAGGCGAATAATTGTTTAAGTATAAATACACAGGTGATTATTTCAAAAAAGAGAAAAAAAAAAAGATTTCAACGCAAAATCATCCTCACTTACAGCGGCAAAACGACTACTGGCAGCCATTTTGTCTGTCAAGGTGATTATCGGCTGATAATCCGAGATAGCGAGCCAATGAGAGCGTGCGATTTTGTATAATCACCTGTGTATTTATACTAACTATAGATATTACTCTGGCTAATGCCAGACGATTCTACTCACAGATTGGGGATGCTTCAAGTGTGAATGGGTTCAAGCTATGATTAACTAGTTTTTTTCTGGAATCTCTTACTTCCCTTAAACCCATTAAAAAATAACATTTTCCATTAACCCACTGACATCCCCCAGTTGACAAGTAAAACTGTCTGGCATTAGACAGAGTAAAATCTGCGAAGTCTCATTCCCAGGAAATAATGAGTTAAATAACGTGTAGCTTAGCATTCAAATTCTGAGTTGGAGATCGCTGTGATGACAAATGTACTAACTAAGTGCAAGGGGTATACTGGGGAATATTGGCCTGCGGTCATAGCAGAAGCGAGGTCCGTACAAAAATGCCTTAGGGCCAATATTCCCCAGTACAAAGCCGAGCAAGTGAGGTTAGTAAGTTGTTTATTATATGGCATCGTTTCTTTGTGTGATTGGACACTTCTTCGCTTGGTGAATGTTTGTAATCTTCGTCTTCCATCAGCGTGGAACTTTGAATGGTAATTTTTTACATGTAAAACTAAATTCCACTTGCTATAATTAACAATTACTGGATGAGGTTGAGCATGTTAGCGATAATTATCAAGGCCTAAGTTTGTGTTATCTGCTGAAGCCGAAGGCTGAGGCGGATAACACAAACTGAGGTCTTGATAATTATCGCTAACATGCGAAAACTGAATTCAATAATTGTTTTATTATGCATATTCCTGAGCTGAGCTCCGCCATGACAAAACTGATCAAACTGCTGGTTAGTGTGACATCACTTCTGCATGCATAAAACTAAATTGTCTGTAGGTATGACGTCAATTCTACATATATAAAATCTATTGTCTGTAGGTATGACGTAAGAGAAACAGAGCAAGCAAGAATTAGCTGTGTGCTTATAGCCAATCAAAATCGAGCTTGTGACACCAATGTATAATAATAATAATTATTGTACTATTATTGAAAAAATGAAATTCTGCCTTTTTTAAACTTTCTGTGTTTTGCTCAACTTGAATTTCCCAGAGAGAGAAAAAATACAGAAATGGACTGGTTCCATTGGAATGGTCTGTACTGTAAAATCCCGACCAAAAACTAGCCATTCAGCGTGCTCCATTCAACCTGAAAATTGCTTGCCATATAATCATGGTCTCTTCCCCCCATCACCCCCCCCCCCCACCTAGCCTGGGTGACCCATGGTCACTTCCCCATTTGCCAATATGCCAATATGCTCCAGGTTCAATTCCCAGAATTGTTGACACACAATAATACTATGGCTTGAGTTTGTTGGTTCTATACCTTTCTCTGAGAGCTTTTTTCCATGCAATATTATTATTATTTCTTAATGGAATAAGTGTGTATCTGAAGTGCAAAATACTGATGAAAGACAGAAGTGATCCTCGCACCTATCGGGGCAATTTAATTAAGCAATACTTTGGGGGTGGGTGGGAGTGGGGTTCAGGAGTCAATGGGCTAAATTGTCCAGATGAGTGTAGCAGGTGTTTGAAGGGGAAGGAAAGGGAGAACCAGCGGAAGACCGATGAGGTCACATGAGGAAAAAGGGAAGGGAAGGGAAGGGAGGGGAAAGGCTAGGATGAGTGCGAGGTTTGTAAGATTATTTTGTCGTCGTATTATAATGGGTTCATTTGGTGAACCATTAAAGGGAACCTCCACTCCTACTACAGAATGAGTTTAAACCAAAGGAAATTATGTTTAACATCAAATTTGTTGGAAATTTGTTTTTAACACAGTATGTATATCAAGAAAAGTGAATTTTAAAATTGGTTATTTCACTTTCAAATTTTGCGGGCGTAGTCATCTTAAATAATACTTGTGACGTGTTGTGGTTGCCCTATTGTTCTTACACAAACCATAACACGTCACAATTATTCAAGATGGCGGAAATTTGAAAACAAAAATAGGCGATTCTAAAACTCATTTATTTCAGATACAAACACTTCCTTGAAAATACTTCGGACTGACTTGACTGTAACGGTTATTTCCTGTGATTTAAAAGTTTTTTTTTTTT
>NC_090874.1:14851195-14853695 GCF_036669935.1 Montipora foliosa | reverse complement strand
TCACGTGTAGGATATTCGTTAAATTAATGTAAAATCTAGCCAAGTTCTCACTCAGATAAAAATGTTGCACTCTTTCAAAGAGGTTACAGTTCATCATACCTAGAGTACTTTTTTATCGATCATTGGTATGTTAGTGTTATGATTATTGTTTGTTAAATTGTACACTACATAATCAGGATAATTATAAACTAGCGGTAATAAAGGACTAGTGAGGTGCGTTCGAGTCCTGCTTTGTCATCGACGAGGCTCTTGAAAGTAGTTGTGTATTTTGGGGAGAATCATTTTGTATCGCTTTCTAGTAATTGTTCAGTAATTAAAGTTCTACTCTGATCAAAAAATAGCTTCTTTTTTTTCTTCAGATTTGGAAGTGTGATTGCTCAAAATTTTAAGTGTGGATTTTTATCCAAAGGCCATTTATTTGGCCTTACTTTGGATTTCATGGTCTGGGTTGGAGCTAGGGAAAAGTGACGTCATTTACTCACTAGCTTAATGGGGACAGTTTTTAACTGAGTGATTAACCCATTGACTCACGAGGGTTCCCCATTGACGAGTAAAATCGTCTTGCGTTAGACAGAGTAAAATACTCTGGCCGGTTTGTGTTTAAGTGTTAAAATTTCAGTGTGTAAATGCAGCTTACTATGCTGCATATTAATTCAGCCGTGTACACATGCATTACAATTCTTAAACTATTGAGTCATGATCCAGCTCTCTCAAGATTTTAAAGTTCAGCCCTCTCGAGATTTTAAATTTAGTAATGGTGGACCATTAAACAGGAAAATTCCAGTTAAAATTAAACAGGTGTCTTTTTTAAATCATGGCTTAAAGCTAAGATCAGTTACTGCTTAGTTAACATAGTTTTGAAACCTGAAGAAAACCAAAAATTGTGGTTTTGGTCATAGTTGCACTTTAAGGTATCGCACTATTTGTATTCATACAATATCAGTGTTATGGGATGGATATTGGTACACTCCGAACAGCATGACTTCCATAGTGTCAGCGAAGGTATCACCATCCGGTCTTCCATCCAAATAATAGGGAACTTAAGCAACGACGATGGCGACGGCACCGAGAACGTCATCTCAAAATATAAATTCGCGTCACTGTAATCACTTTGTAAACATGTCAACCCTTCTTATATGACAAGGGTGTGGTAGTTCCTCAAAAATGACATTGGTCGGAACGGCGCTTAATTTAGGGGAGAAAATGAAACTTAAGCGTTAAGTGCTGACGTTCTCCTTAAAACCTAAAATTTGACTATTTCTCGTTGTTGTTTTGCTGACGACGGCAAAGAAATGGACAAAAGTGAAAAACGCACGTGCAGGGCGTGCAAAGCTATTGTTTTTGCCCACTAAATATGCACATTTGTGACGTTCTCGTTGCCGTCGCCGTTGTCGTTGCTTAAGTTCCCTATTAACCCTGCTCGACAGGGCTTTTTGTCAGTGGACCAAGGGGAATGGGCTCCCCTGCTCTATGTAGGTAATGACAGTAAACGTGTATTATTATTGAAAACTGTGCCTATTATTATAACAAAGCATTTTTCATTTACAATGACTGAAATGAATTTTGTGAGCTTTCGAAAATGTTCAAAATGTTCCTTAATTAGGAAATAGACCAATTTCAATATATTGAACATGATTTTGAGGCTCAGGGGAATAAACTCATACAAATCCTTATTTTTATTCCCCAGAGCCTCAAAATCATGGTCATCGTTTAAACTTGAATTTTGATATTAATATCAAAGTCAGCCTATTGCCCTTGTGACACTTGAATGTTCGTGAGACTTGACTGTTCTTGTAAAGCACTGAAGACTGAAAATGGAGTTAAATTACATATCCTCACAGGGATCACCGTTTAGGCCCTGATCAGTTTCCCAATTTATTTCATGTACGAAATTCCTTGACAATGTGTCCTCGTGCCAGCCTGTTGCCATTCCACTTTTTAAATTCCAGGTTTCCCTCATTGCCACTTAATGCAAGCAATAGCCTTCCTCACACAGGCTTGTTTGTCAGTGTAAACAGACTGTGATTATCGCTACCCATTAAAAGTTTAATAACTTTGTGTGCAGGGATGGTGCAGTGGTGAGAGCACTTGCCTCTTACCAATGTGACGTGGGTTCGATTCCATACTCGGTGTCATGTGGGTTGAGTTTGTTGGTTCTCTACTCTGCACTGAGAGGTTTTTCTCCACGTACTCTGGATTTCCCCTCTCCTCAAAAACCAACATTTGACTTGTTTTGTGTTAATTGATGATTTCAGTTTACAGTGTCCCCAATTAGTGCTCCAGCACTAGAGTGACTAGACACTAGATCTTACTGAAGCTTACATCGACCCATCCCGTGTAAACGCCCCAAGGCATCTTGTAGTAGAAGGTGGTGATAAGGTCAATTATAATCGATGTTCATGTTATTTTCCATCGAATGCAATGTGACATTGTTAAAATTTATGAATACATTTGGAAATATTTGTTCAGAATAATTCCTCATGCTTCACATCGGCCTGTG
>NC_090874.1:14821195-14846195 GCF_036669935.1 Montipora foliosa | reverse complement strand
AGTGGGCTATTGCGAGCACTTTTTCAAGGACATACGAAATTCGCTTCTAAGAGAACATGTCCCAAGTAGAGAATTCAAGGTAAAATACAAACTTTTCAAGTGTTAGGTAGTTCTTTCTTAGGCCAACATTTTTACGTGACCTAAAAGTAAGGGCTACTCTTTTTATCCAGCGCTCTTTGACTTCTTGTTTAGGGAGGAACCCGGAAATGCAGGGTAACATACTTTTCCTTAGTCACTACAATTTAACAGTTTCTTAGGTTTAAAGGTAAAGGTTCTATTCCGAATCTTTGCGCAGGAAAGTTCCGTGTTTGCTGGAACACCACAATTTGAACAAAATAGTCAGTTTGTATTCTGTAATTTAAGTAATATTTATTAACGCATACTTGGTAAGGTGTTACACGACTGCCAAGACAGTACATACATAATACGACTCGTATCTTTTACCTCTGTGCCACAGTACATTTAACATTTTTGATGCAATGCTAGACATTTGCTAGTAGCTAATGGAGTTAACAGAAGTTTTGAGTTGGGGTGGGGCCAGTGATTAGAATTAGGGTGAGGCAAAACAATAAAATTGTAAATTTATTCATGTTTCAATATTTTGTATATTTTATATGCTTTGGATGGCTCTCTTCTCATTTAAACGTAATTTAATTTTTATTGAATACAACATATGCATTGTTGGTTAACATATTCATGCTAAAGCATACCATTATTGTCATGATTTCTTCAGACAACCTTGCCCTGTGGTTCCTGTGTATAGTCCAAAGCAAGATGGATTCGACTCCTTTATTCTTGTTTGTGAAAATCTCGACTGGGATAATTCCGCATGGGAGTTTCTTAAAGACCCAATTCTAAAAGCTGCAACGGTAAGCTGCACCATATTGATTAATGAGCTTAAGAGGTTAAAGGGTTTAATTCACGCAAAATTATGTAATTTCATGACACCCAAAAAGTAGAATGAACATGGGATTAATTAAGCACTTAAAGTCGTTGAACAGCATAGAAGAAATACCACGAAAGGAAAGTGATCATGAAGCATGGATGGGCACAAATGGACAAGACTGAAACAGATTGCCTTTGGTTAATTAAGACCAACGTTTTTGAAGTTTATGTCAAATCGCTAAGATAAAGGCCATTTTACCACGCTCCACAACATTGCCTCCAGTTTTACCTTTCGTAAAATTAATTTCTGTTTTAAATAAATGCCTTGTATTTTAAAATAACTATTGTCATGCATGCTCAGGTCTTTTAAACTTATCTTTCCAATCATGTTGTTTACAGGTTGACCAAGCAGTTGGAGTGGAAACATTGTTGTTTCTGTACAAAGATACGTTTGTGGTGCGTACTGATTGTAAGTACTGTCTAATTAGCTAGTCTTCCACAAATGATTTACCCTTTCTCCTGTACCTACCTGTAGATTCATTCACCCACGGGACCTGTGAACAGAGATTATGATGATGTGAGACGATACAGTGAGGCTGCAGCTAAAGGAATAAAACGGTATGTGATACGCTGGAAATAATGAAAGGGAGTAGACACAAAGTAGGGGCCAACTAATCTGTCTAGAATAATATTATTAATTTTATTTAAAACTGAAATACGGATATTGGCTGGCTGGGCACAGGCTATCAGTTCATATATCTGCTGTACCTAATAATAATAATAAAATAAATGCGTAAATTTAATGCGTTTGGTTTTTTAAAATGTTTTGATTACGTTACGAACTTCTTAGTTCAAAGTGAATGCATGCTTTTGAAGTTCTTTTCCTTTACTTTCATGAAAATAGAGCAGAATTATCTTGTCTTCCTCATTCATTTGAATAGCGCGAACCAATGAGGAAACAGCCAGAGATTATAGATCGTTTTCACGTGACGTCATCATTTTCTAAAATCCAAAACTAAAAAGCCACGAAAGCTTTTATCCTCATCAGGCATAACAGGCGGTAAATTTGTATCCATTTGCAATTTTAAAGCTCAATAGCGTGCTTCGTTTGGAAACCAGAGCATTTTGAATTTCTGAGTTATAGCGGTGCGTGACACGAGGCGACGATCAAGTTTATTGAGAAATATATATTTATCTCATGGTTTTCAGCCCTTTTAGAACTTAAAGCATTAGGAAAAGTGCTTAAGTAAATAGCTGTCGGTTCAGTACAGATGATCACCCGCCTAGATAGCCAAAGTAAGTAACAGATGTTGACACTATTTTCCGGCCGCCATATTGGTGCACCCGGCACAGATGTGCACCAACATGGCGTTTTCATACTGGGCTCTGTAAATTTCTGCGAAGCATTTCGACGAATATCTGAAGTTTGGGGAAACGAACGGGCCTAAAACTTGGAGAAGTGTCATCTTTATTTATCTTCTACAACATCACGAATTCTTGACTTTTTCCACTGGATGGTTTCCGATTTATTTTTTTATTGCGTGACAGTGAAAACGATCTATATTTCACATAAACCACACTCCAGAAGATGAAAAAGACGGCAATGGAGAGATATGATACAAAACACCAACCAAATAAAGATAATGCCTGCTTGAAACTTCGTTGCATGCTCGAGAAATTTTTTTGTACAAAAACCTTTCATCAATCGATCCCGTCTTGGGTTCCAGTCCCTCCCCGACAGGTCACGCAAAATCGTGACAAACTAAATTTTCCAAGAGTTTCGCAACATCACATCGATTTTACGCGTTTAGATCATCGGTGACCCCTATTTTTTAAGACACGAATCACTTGCTGTTCTTGAAATCTACAAAATATGATGAAATGAAAAAAATCACAATGTCAGAAGTTATCTTTTTTTAAATTTTTCTTTCCTTGTGTCCTGAGTTCCGGAAGTAGTTACAACGGGTAGCGCTTGCGAAAACGCTCGTTAACGTTTAACTCTACTGTTTACGACATCCCCAGCGGCATGTAAATTATCTAAAAAACCCACTCCTATATTTCTATGCACAGAAACCTTCACTCTAACAAATCATTTTTATGCTTTTCGACGGATGAGTATATGAGGCTACATCCCGTTATGATGACCTATCTATCGAAATTAGGGCATTTTCCCTTGCCTTTTTCTCCCAAACAAAGTCGGTGACCCCCCATTTTTTTCATTTTTGGAGTAAGTATTTATGACCTAACTTCAGGCGAGAAATGAAACAAATTTCAATGTGGGAAGATTTTCGCGCGAACGTCCTTAATTTATAGCAATGCGCTGAATTGTATGCAAAGTTTCAGATTCCTAGCGCTGTTAGTTCACAAGAAATTAATTTGTAAATATTTGGCCTTCCAAAAACTTGCGTCGTGCTCATTTTGAGCTAGTTCAAAGACAGTTGATCTATAGCAATGCGCAGAATTTTAGACAAGGTTTCTGCTTTTTACTGCTTAAAGTTCACGAGAAATAAATTTTAGAATTATCGGCAAAATACCTTCGGCAACACACCTCCTCACCCGAAATTATAAGCCTACAATAGTTTTCAATATGTCGGGAAAATCCCAGAGAGATCAGGGATTTCGCAGTTTTCCGACCGTCCCAGATTTTGCCGACTTAAATGAAAACCATAAATCGGGAAAATAGGAAGCGTTTCTATTTTACGGAGCTTTTGCGCATTTGCAGTATGTGGGTAAATAAAGTTACTTTCTTACTTACTTACTTACTTAGTAAGTAACTTAGTAACTTACTTAGTAAGTTTACCTAAACTTTTCAACTCTTTGAATGAAGACATTCGCAATTCTTCCAGCGTTTCCTTGTTTTCCTCAAGATTGAAATTGTTTCTGTTAGCATGATTATATACTGTTAGCATGATTACATACATTTTTTTTTCTGTTAGCGTGATTACATACATTTTTTTATTTTTCGCTTTTGTCCGCTTGCAGTTCCTGTATCGGCTTTGCTCTTGTGCGCTTTAAAAAAAAACACAAACAAGTTCAGTACTGTTGTTCTAAGTTATTCGGTTCACCTTTACAAATCTCTAGTAATTTGTTATTTATCATGGGGAGGCACATGTTTATAAGCACTGCTTTTTTTGTGTCTCCTTGCCTCATTTTATTTTGCATAATATGTGGTATGTGTAAAATGGCAAAACAAATAAACTGAAACTGAAACTGAAACTGAAACTACTTTCTTACTTACATACTTCCTTCCTTCCTTCCTTCCATACTTACTTACTTACGGAGGTGTCCCAGATTTTTGCGATCGTCGGCGGCCATTCCTGACATAATTATGAAAACTCAAATTGGTACTTTCCAGGACGTCGACGCCCGGGCGTCGACGATAGTTTTAGCTCACTACCAATCCCAGGATTAGTGCAACGCCTTGAAAAGCCCTGGAATTTAAGGGCGCTTGAAAAGCCCTTGAAAAAAAAGGATTTTACGGAAAACTGCTTGAAAACTCATTGAATATTTGCTTGGGTGAAAATTGTTGAGATTGCATCATGCTAAGTTAAAAGAGACATTTCAAAAATCTGAGCCCAAAATTGACTCTTAGGGAAACATATTAAAACCTAAAATTAAAATTTCCATGCATGCACTTAACTTGCAGGATGTGGTAAGGAATATCAAGATAGGCTTTTTCAGCAAAGAAAACACTGAAACACTATGTATCGCATAGAAATATTCTTATAAAAGACTCCTTGAAAATTCAATTTCTGGCTCTTGAAAACTCCTTGAATACTCCTGGAATTTTATAGACAAAATCCAGCACAAACCCTGCAATCCCCTAGATAGCAAGTTTCAATTTTTGCCGCACTTTACATTTTCCACCCAAGTCACCATCAGGAGAATCTTGGACAAGCGTCTGGCGATTTTCCAATGTGTGGGGAAAATCTGAAGGGTTGTGAAACTGCGAAATCTTCGATAGTCTGCGATTTTCGCGACATGAAAACTAGGCTTTACGTTTCGTGCTGGAATTCTCACAAATCGAAATTTTGTGGCCGCCAGCGGCCGCAGAAATGAAAACAATTAAGGGGATTTTATTGCAAGTGTTTATTCCCCTCTCCCCAATCCCCTGCTGTTTTCCCTCCCCTTTCAATGCCTGCCGTGCAGGCTAAATTAAATGCTTTATAATGTATTATTTCTTATTATAAACATTTCGCTCAGGGCTTTAAAGGCTGGCAGTAAATCTCCACTCTTGGTTACTATCCCGGGCAAAACCTTTCCAAATGCATGGTCTGTTTCATTGCTTGGGGCTCTTCATGAACTCTATGTGGTGAGTAAGCAGCAATTAAGTTGGATTAATGTGTTCATTGTCCTTTTGAAAGAGTAACAAATTTATTATACTAACTTTTTGTTCTATCTTAAGGGATCAGTGTTAATTTTGTGAATGCATCAGACTCATATTTTATTCGGTTCCACTACAGTTGTCTTAATTGGCTAAAATTTAGTTTTGATAAATTCTTGAAAATAGCCACTTGAACTGAGAGAGGCGTTTCCAGAGAAGCAACAAAAAGTAGATCAGCTTGGAGTCGTGGTTCATGATCAGGTAAGTTGCAGTGCTCGAAATTAAAACAAAGAAAATTCCATACTGTCCCTGTTTCAAATGCCAGGCCACCAACCCTGTGAATTAGGTTGCCCTGATAAATCATTGGTAGCCCACTAGGAAACTCCCTGTGATGAATCCTTTTAGCCCTAAGGGGCCCCCCATTGACGAGTCTTACTGGCAATAGACAGAGTAAAATCCTCTGGCCTTAGACAGATAGTGAAATCCTTTATAATAGTCCATTTTACAATTGTGTGCTTAGTTACCTCACCTATGAATGACAGTGAGGCTGGAGTTGACCTTGTTTTGATAGAAACCTCACTGCCTTTCTTATGTAAATTGTTACTAATTAGAATGACAACAACATCATTAACATACGAAAAGGAGGGAGGTCTGTATCATAACAAGGTCAACACCAACCTCACTTTCATTTAAAGGCCAGGTAACTAAGCACACAACTGTAAAGAGGTCTATTGGCCATTGGGAGTAAAAAGTTTTACTGTAGTAGAGCAGCTGGTAACTTTGAGCAACTAAAAAATTGTCAGTGCCCCAGAAATAACAAAACTATCAAGTTTTTTCCCCTTAATATGATCCATATCATTTTAAATAAAGAGGTTTGGGTGATACTAGACACTTGCGCCCATGGTCTCACGCTACACGGCTACAGCAACAAAAACACAAGATGATCGATGGATATTCCTGGAAGTTAACAGGGACATTGTCTTTGAGTGGACGTACATTTTGTTAACCTTTAAGCCCCAAGGGGGCCCCTGTTGACGAGTTATAGGGTTTTAGTTGCACTAGAAGATGTGTTGAGATGCAAATGGCGGTGGAGCTTGAGTATCTCGTAGTTTTTAGTGTTTGCCTGTGATTTTTGTGATGAAGCATGGGTTTAAGTAATGGTCAGGAATCTTTGATCTTCATTGCCTGTATGTTTGAAATATTGTCTTGCATTTTCCTATTTGACAACGTTTTGTATAAGCCACAGATATTCAAAACATGAGAAAATGCTCAGCTGGGGCAAAAGTACTGTAGTTATAACTTAATTACATACTACTGTCCCACTACTATCGCACGTTGACAACAGAAAACTGACTAGTGAATCGGTTGCTGCTTATGTAATTTGTTATATTTCTTCATGGTTTTTTTTTTCTCTTCTTACTAAACTCTTGTTGCCCGGTAAACTTTCTGGTCTTCTGGGACGACCAGATGACAACTAATTTCAAGCACTGATTTCTTATTATACTTGTACATAATAAAAAAAATGTTAGGATTCATAATGCTTTTGCCCAGCTTGTGAGGTTTAAGTCCTTTTAAAACGACATTTGTACATGTACCCTACAAGTATGATGTTAAATATTTATAAGAAGATTATACAGTTACTGTAAAAATACATTTATTCATTTTAAGTCAGTTCTCTTTATGTTTTCAGAATCAAAAGGTGGATTATGTCACTGCTATTGATTCTGGAAGGTGAGATTTTTCTTTTACTAACATAAGAAAATGCAGAATTAAAGTACTGTTTTTAATAACATCATGGTAATAGTACTAATTATTATTATTTATTCGTTCAAAATATTTCCCCGTTCCTGATTGGTTAAGACCACATGCATAATTCACCATAACCAGCTGCTGTTGACCAAATTTGGGAAGAATTTTGTCATGTTGAACTGATGATGTCAAAAGTGCAGCCCGCTGCAGATTATTGTACCAATGACATCAAAATGATGTCAAAAGTGGAGCCCGCTGCAGATTATTGAACCATTGACCGAGAAAACCAGGGGATAAGGCTGTGTTATTTTTGGTGAGCAGAAAAACAAAGAGCGAAATGGCTGCAAGTAGTTTACTAGTTTGAGTGAAGAAATGTAATATTTTGAATAAATTAATAATAAAGCAATTATTGAATTCGGCTATCGTAGGATATGAAGAATTCTGCAGATCTCGGAGGGTGTTATCCACCTCGGCCGTCGGCCTTGGCAGATAACACCCTCCCTACAATGTTTTTAAAATTGGCTTGTTATTGTAGGATTCCTACAGCCCTCCCGCGGGAATTCATGAAAATTCCTACAAGTGCGTGGATTTGTGACAATTCCTACGCTGTACAAGCGTAGCATTATATTATTTTATATAGAGCATTTTCACTCACATGACCAGCAGCCATATTAGATTACTGAAACAAAAGAAAGTATTTCCATTTCTTTGTTTTGGAACACCAACATGGCCGCCGTGACGTCATGTGAAAATGCTCTATTAATTTACATTATAATAATATTATTGTGTTATTATAATTCTATTTATAAATACCTGTACATCGGAAGAAGAGTGAGCATGTCAAAGAAGCTGTACACTCAACATTGCATGTCTTACATCATTCCTCTGCATTAATTAACCCCAATAATACGAAAATAATTCCATTCGTTAGCAGTAACGATAGTTAGGTATAGCGCGGCAGCCCCTCAGTACCCTTGATCAGTACCCTTGATCACAAACTGGCATTATTTTAATGAAAGGTTTGTTTGCCAAGACATTGGGGGATCTGATCCTGAAAGAATGGCAGCCCCACGCGTGGAGGAGTACATCACCGAGCTGTTTGGAGATTCCTCACCAGTAAAAGTGAGCAAGTGTTTGGACTGGTCTTGAAATACCTGAACCAGCTTTTTTTGTTGATTTGTGTTTCAAATTCATTAAAAAAGGGATTTGAGGGGAGATTTAAAAAGGTGCATTTGACTGACGGTATTCTGGAATTTAGGAACATGTGGATTAGTAGCTAGAAATCCTTCCTCTTTAGGGTGATTCATGTTAACATTGTTTAACACCTGCTAAAATGCTATTTTAAACATATCTTTCTTATCCTTAAGCTTGTTGCATCAAAATATCAGACATGCATAGTACCGTTTTAAATCATCACTCCACAGACTTTTATTTCAGAATAGGGTTGAATTGAATGCGCTCTTAAGTTTCAAAATAGGGGGTGTGGTTTTGTTACGGTTGTGGTAAGGCATCAGTTGAAGTAGTACAGTATTATGCCCACTTTTCCCTCATCCAAAGTTGTACGTGATAGTCTATGTAAGCATGAGATTTGAGTATTACTATTTGCTATGGGGAGTTGGGAGAGCCATCATAAATCCCATACAGCTCCAAGTGAATATTGTATTGTACTTTTCATAAGAATGAATGACATTCTACACCTGTACATGTAGGTTGATGTTACCAAAATTAGTATTCTGTTACATTATCTAGATTATGAAACAGTTATTCTCTACTTTAGGTACGCATTATCATCTTGGGTAACATTTAAAGTGTACAAGAAGGGGTTTGCTGCAGTCACCTTCATGAATTATTGATTAATTATAAAAATAATGCTCTCTTCAATCAATACCAAGGACACTTAATAGGATCTGGCTTTTTCTTCGTTTGTACCTTCTCTCTGGAAGAAATCTTTCTTTCAAACTTAAAAAAAATTGCATCATTCTTACTGGTGTAGACGTCTTAACATTTCTTGTGGGTAGCCATGTTTTTTTAAATGCTGACATCATCTTGCAAGCCGGATGTTGAAGAAAATATCTTGAATTTTGTTGCTGCTCTTAATAATGAAATACAGCGTAAAGTGTTTTATTCTAATTCAAACCCACTCAAGATTTTATTTTCTCTTTTCTCTCTTCTCTTATGAAATTTCCCAATATTGAACAAGGGATTGCTATACTTAAAGCTCATTTTTTAACAATTAGTTATGTGATAAATTATGCCAGGTCACAGTTGTAAAAGATGTGAAAGAGTTTGAAACGAAATACCCCCTGTATGAAGCTGTGAACAGGTGTTCAAGAGGTAAGTGTATATACTGTATGTCAACCACTCTTTACCCAGATGTTACAGTACCAACAGGCAAGCTGTCTAGTATATAGGAATGTGCCATTTGCTAACAGGATGCAAAAGGAGACAGGAAGATGTAGGAAAGACAGGTTCTGTTTGTCTTGCGCAGCAGTGCACCCTGTTGACAGGACAACAGGTGACCGTTATAGTTTTTGGGTGACTGTCTCCATAGATGTTGAATTAATATTGACTTAGTTCCAATGTAGAGAACCAACAAACTCAACCCACATTGCACATGTGACGCCTAGTCCAAGAATCGAGCTCTGGACACATTGGTGGGGAGCGAGTGGCCCCACCAGTGTGCCAGTCCTGTCCCCTGTGCCCAACGTGGAAGTATAGGCTTTCCTCTCATATGATAATTATTCATTACTTAATTCTGTAAGAATCTGTCAATCTTTAACAATAGCTGTTGACAGACATGCTGGGAGAGTGATCAACCTGGAGTATGTTGGAGAAGGGGAAATCACAAAAACTATCCTTCTTGTGGGAAAGGTACTGTAAGTACGCCGTAACCACCGCATACCGTAGATCTGCATGCTCTTCCCTTTTTGACAAAACACAAATTCTGTGTCACTGAGGATCCAGTCAGAGGATCATGTGGCCTTTTGTCATCGGAGGAACTTTAACTTATGTATCCTCTTGCTTTTCTAATGTGCTTTAATTTATTTGAAGTCTCAGTCTTTCTTACACAAATGTAACTACCCATCATTTGGGAAACAAAAGTTTGAAGGTTTTTTGGAAAAAAAAATTGCACGCAATTTAAGCACAAATGGATAATCCCGTGAATGCGTCATCTTCCTTAAAATAAAATTTGCTCTATGGCAGTAGCTAGGATTAGCTTTGTGCGAATTGAAGTTTCAAACAATAATTTTATTTCTTGATTTTTTCTTGATCAAAAACGGTATTGTCTCTTTCACATTCATAGCTTTCATTTCTTGGTTTTGCTATTGGATAGATCTCATCTCATCTGATTTTACTACAGGGTGTTACCTATGATACTGGAGGTGCCGATGTAAAGGCCGGTGGAGTTATGGCTGGGATGAGCAGGTAACATGTTGCCATAGTCATTCGTTACCACATTTGTTTTCTGCTGATGAATCCTTCTTTTCGTTGGAAGGCGGCCTTAAAGAGGCCATGTCAAATTAGATTTTGTACACAGGAAAAAATAACAGATTCCCATTTTTAGATATTTTAGGGTATTTTGAAGAATACCAATAAAAATCCCAAATTTGGCAAAGTGAGACAAGTCCCAACCAGGGAATTCCCAACCAAGTTCCCTGATTGGGACTTGTCTCACTCTTCCAAATTTGGGATTTTTGTTGGTATTCTTTAAATACCCTAAAATTGCCAAAAATGGGAATCTGTTATTTTTTCCTGTGGTATTTTCAAGTTTTTGGACAAATCAGGTCAATAGACTTTTGAGAATGTGATAATGAGCATGTCGCACATGGTGTCCCTTATTTGGAAATTCTCAAGGGGTGGTAGAAGGGCAAAAGTTTCATTGCACGAACTGCAAACGTCACTGTAACGTCTAAGAGTTCTGGATTCTGATTTCACAATATATAACTCACTGAGGGCACAATTAATGGGAAAGATATGCAAAAACCGAACGGTCATAATCGCGATTAATCGTGAATTCGATTAATCGTTACACCGACTACAATAGAATAGGCAACTGTACAGCCGACATGGAAAGTTAAAACTTGGTAAAACACGTAAGTTCACAGGTAGAATGAACATTCCTATAACCCAAGGAGATGAATGATATCAAATGAACTTTTGAAGGATGTTTTCTTGATACGAAACTTCTGTATCCTCGCCAAAATATTGACCTTTCTTTCAGTCATCGTCCCCATCATAGTTATGCACTAGTCAAAGTAAACCCCGACCCCCCCCCCCCTTCCCTACCCCGGGACATGTGGGGCTTTAGTGAACCCGCCTTTGAGAAGGTGATCAAAGCAGAACATTAGTTTTTGGTGTCACTTAATTCAAAGATGTTTTATTGTTACTAAAATAAGACCAAAACAGCGTGACACAAGTCTCCAACGCAGCGCTCTCAAGAAAGGGGAAATTCCGTGACGTCCCAAAAGCGGCTGCAAAGGAGACTAACGTGATACTGTACAAGGAAAGGTTACGTTTATACAAACGCCGGCCGTGTAGCACTTATATTTTAAACAGAGTTAACTGAATAGAGTGTAATGTGAAGTGCTAGATTTCTATCCCATATGAACCATGTGAGCGTTAGCTCTACTGATGGAATGGGCCTGCTCCCATCCTACCTTGTAGCTCAGTCGGTAGAGCGGCGGAGATCTGGCGCGAAGGTCGTGGGTTCCAGTCATTTCCCACCCTGGTCAGAGTTTTTTTCTGTCCTTGTGTGGGCCCATTTCCATCAATAGGGCTAGCCCTCACATGGTTCATATGGGATAGAAATCGGGCGCTTCACATTACACTCTATTCAGTTAACGTGATACTGGCTCTTCAATATTTTTTTCGTTTTCGTTTGAAAGGGACAAATGCGGTGCAGCAGCAGTTGCAGGATTCTTTCAGGTATCTTCTTCTTTTTTTTGTCGTCTTCACTCACTGATAAATTGCGGTTTTTTCTCACTGTGTAGGAAAATTACACGCGTGTCAGTTTGCTTTTCATTGGTTAAAAAAGGTGTGTCATTTCAAAAGCCAGTCCCTAACCGTTTAAAATTATTATAATGGCAGTCACGTCATAGAGCGTTTTCACTCACGTGACCAGCAGCCATATTGGTTTTCTGAAACAAAGAAAGTATTTGGATAAAAATAGAGTTAAATTCCCGGAGGATTAGTTTGGTATACCATCATGGCCGCCATTACTTTGCCGCCGTGACGTCATGTGAAAACGCTCCATAGACCAATTCGGCTAACTCAATAGGGCCGTTTATACGAGAGCAAATAAGCCGCGGCTAACTCTGGCCGCGGCTTACGTAAGCCGCGAAAGGAACTCTTTATACGAGTATAAACTCCCCGGCCAGGTTAAGCCGCGGCTTCAGAAAGCCGTGAACGTAGATTTTGTACCATTTATACGGGGTGTTCGCGGCTTACGTAAGCCGCGGTCAGAGTTAACCGCGGCTTATTTTCTCTCGTATAAACGGCCCTAATGTTGTACCCAATTCAAACCTTGCGTGGAATCGTTTAGGAATCAAATGCTTTGTTCCAGGTATTTCCATATCATTTAAATGTGAACGACACATTAGAGCAGTTTTAGATTAACTGTCTGAATTGGGTACATAAATGTTACTTCAAATCCTTTAACTTTTTATCTGTGCAATGTAGTTAAAACTGTTTTTATCTTTTTTTTTCCTGGCAAATGAATAAATGAAGTAAAGTAAACAACTTTATTGTGTTCGATGCGCAATGCTTTGATCCTGTGACAGTTCAAGAAGAGCCCCGTGGCGGGTTTTCCCATTAAACTTGGTAGCGTGGACACCAATCGGTAATTAATATGACCCAACTAGTGGACTAATCCAAATCCTGCATTTTAATTTTTGTAAAACCTCGTACTAAAATGACGACGGTATCACGTTTTTCCCGCCAAAATGATGCTGGTTTGCGCGCGCTCACTGTTGTTGTTTGAGAAAATCTCGTACTCGTAGTCGTTTTCGTCCTAGAATCTAAAGCTCTCTGTTATTGCCTTTTCTGTCCGACTAGTTGGGTGAGTATACTAAAACAATTAGACCCTTCGCCCTCAAGGGCCAACGGGCTAATAGTGAATCAGTCATTTTATTGTTTGCCGCTTAGACTCTGGCAAGACTGAAGCCAAAAGGAATCAAAGTTCTTGGCACCATGGCTATGGTTCGGAACAGTGTTGGAGCAGGTAGCAATGACATAAAATTATATAGAATGTTTTCGTTCACGTGAGCAGTAACCTTGTTTTTCCACCCGGCCGAAACAAAAGAAAACGTGTGCATGATAATAGAGCTCAATTCCCGAAGGATTAGTTGGGGACACCAACATGGCCATGTTCAGTTCACTTCATTCTCCGAAAGTCCAAGGGCATAGTTTTCTGAAAATTGGTTTTATCTATATGAAATGTTCAAGTTGTTACTACTCATAAAAAATTTGCTACCTTGGAACCTCTCCCCGGGTACACCTCTATTCAGGGAACACCTCCATTCAGTGGACACAGAATTTGGTCCCGGAGAAATGTTCATACTAGTCTTTGTATCCAACCCAACCTCTGTTCAGGGAACACCTTCCCCGGCTGGTCCTGAGGGTGTCCCTTGAATGAAGGTTCCACTGTATTTTATTCGCTTTCAAAAAGAGGCTAAAGCGAGTTCTGCCGTGGCTGACAAAGTTGACTTGAGTGTTGTGAGCTGCACCTCGACCTTGCGTTAGCTCGCAAACGGATCAAGTGAATTTTGGTTCTTTGTTTATCCGTTAACCTTGCCTATTTGAGTGTCTGAAGCGTAACTAGTTGACTTTCGAAAGTCAAACATCGTGTTTGTGAAAATTCGATGCATGGATACAAATATTTTATTTATTGCTTGCTACCCGAGGCGGCAAGACGGTATTTTGTCCCTCAAAGATTTTCAAGTTTGAATTCATTTACCAACAGACCATGAAATAGCACGTCGGTACGCACAAGGATTCTAAAAATCCACCTCCTTCGTAGGACTTAGGCCCGGGAAATATCATACGGACTGTCAATGTGTTTGCCAGTCCATGTGGACCGTCCGCGAAATTTAATACAACTTTGCACTGTCGTATGTCATTCGCGATTAGTCCATCTCGTGCACGTGCGGCACGATTTTTTTTCCCGTTTTAACCAATGATATTCTTGTTTTGTGGCGTTCTCGTTGACGACCACGTTGGTAGATCTTAAAGTCCCTAATGTGTTTTAGACGACCTTCTTGTTCGAGAGAAGGAAAGAAAACTTTTTTTTCCTTACCAGAGGGCTATGTTGCTGATGAGATCATTACTTCAGCTGCTAAGACGAGAGTGAGAGTTGGTAACACCGATGCAGAAGGTCGCATGGCCATGGCTGATTCCCTGCACTACATGAAGTTAAAGGTACTGCCGAATGATTGATTATTACAGTAATAAGATGACGAGCTTTTAGCCCAGTAAGTGAATGAAAGGGAAGCAGCGGTGGCGCAGTCCTGAGAGTACCGACCATTCACCAGTGTTGCCTGGGATCGATGTCAGGGCGCGACATCATATGAATTGATTTTGTTGGTTCTGTAATCTGCTTCGAGAGGTTTTTCTCCATGCAGGTACTCCGGTTTTCCCCTCTTATCAAAGACCATCATTTGATTTGAAGTTTCTCCAAGTGATTTGACTTGATTTACACTCACACCAATTGGCTGAGCACTTGTGCTTAGCTTTAGACTTGTATAAAGTGATAAACATGGTGAATTATGGTCTTGTGAGATGGGCCGCCTTCTTAAAAAATATCTGACAACTCCAAACGCGGGATGAGTCGAAGTAATAATTAGCAACAGAAGACTGCTCGGAACTAGGCCATGAAAGTACCGTTCACACAACCAATGCGAACACAAGCAGTGTTCACACTTTGAATGCAAACACAGGAAAGGCACGATACGTAGGCAAGTGGAGCTAGGCCCCCGCTAGCCCTGGCTTCCAAGCTTCGCGTGCCCTTCAACTTCAACTTTGGTGGCATGGAACTGTTATTGCATGCGCTTGTGTTTGCCCTGCCCTGGATCACACTCAACTGCAAGCGCAAAAGCAAGTGCAATAGAGTAAAAATTTTGTGTGCTTTTGCGATCGTTCACACGACGGTGTGTTTCTTTGCGCTTTCATTTGCACGAATGTTTTTCGTTCCGTGTTTAACAAGGGCCCATTTCATGAAATGCTCCAAAATATTTTGGTACTAAAAAGCTCATCAGATGGTGCATGACATTTCTATCCCTTTTTCACAATGGTTGATTTTTAAACATATATGTTTTCAAGGGAGGGAAAAGCCATAGACAAGGCTGCTGCCTAAGAAAATTTTAAAGGGGCCCTCAGAGCTAAACGCTGAGAACTTAGGAGCCCAACATATGAAGTAAAAGGCATTGCTGTGAAAAATTAAGGAGCCCAGAGCTATTCTTTGGGAGCCCCAGGCTACCGGGCTCCTGTTAGGCAACAGCCTTGCATAGAAAACAAACTTTCATGCCTTGAGAAGAGTTCCTTTGAAGATACAGAGGCAGTTATGTCATGGTTGTAAATACAGAGCAACGGCGGTGAGGGGGGGGGGGGGGGGGGGGTTTGCAGGATGCTCATTGGTGAAATGTACTCATTCATTGACCGGGGTTTATTAGATAAAGACGCATGATGATGATGACGATGATGGTAAAGTTTATATAAATGTCAAGTCTTCTAGCCCTGGTGCACTAATTGGGGACACTGTCGGACATCAAATCAAATATTGGGCCTTTGAGGAGATGAGAAAACCGGAGTACCCGGAGAAAACCTCTCGTACGAGGGGACCGTTTCTCGAAAGTCCCGCAAACTTTCCGGGCCCGGGCCCGGGCCCACCTGCTTGTTTTGATACCCTGGTTTTTTTGACACGTTTTCAAGATAAGAAAAAGCAAAATGATTATGAAGTTTGACGGCTTAAAACCTCTCTGTTCTCAAGATACAGAGAGGATTGCGGCACCCAAAGAGGACCCGAAAAGGTTTGGAGCTTTCGAGAAACGGGCCTCCGTGTAGAGAAGCAACAAACGCAATCCGGGCCACATTGGTGGGAGGCGAGTGATCTCACCGCTGCACCAGGCCTTAAGACTTTATGAGGTAACCAATCTTGATCTTTGTCAGTTGCTTACACTTGTCGGTGCTTACTTTTGTCTGACAGGCCCTTGAAGAAAAGGTTCCTACACACGTTGTTACCATAGCAACCTTAACTGGTCACGCTGTCATTGCAATGGGGCCTGCCTATTCGGTACGTTGCGTTCTTTTGAAAATCAAGTCGTCCAATCCAGTGATTAATCATTTAAGCATTATTTTTGCGTTATTTCTTCAAGTATCTTTTTTGCACCTGTAGCTAACTTGCTTAGTCATTTTCTCCTTGGAAGTCCGTTTCTTTTTGTAACTACTGCGCTTACGCAGCTTGACACTAAGCTATGCTGGAAAATAATTGTTAAGGTTATCGATAAGCGATGGTTTAAATCAGGGGATCCGTAATGCCGAAAAGTACACCGGAAGACACGACGAATCCATCGTTTGTCGACGTCAAGACTCCACCGGTTTGGGAGGTCGTCGTCCTGGTGTGTAATGTGACAACAAATAATTCCTTACCTTGAAAATACGATGAACCAGTCATGCCAATACCATTATTCAAAACCATTGTGAATAATTTTAATTACAACAATCAAAAAATTATTCTATTAAGCTATCAATGCTCTCATTACTTGTTAGGCTATAACATTTTGCAGTAGACACATGTACGCATTGCGTGCCTATTTTTTAATGAAACGTTAAAATTTCGCAGAAAACCAGAAGTCATTTATCGTTTTGACCAAGCTGGTGAGAGCTAAAGTCCTTGTACCTCGATAGCATTAAAAATATAGTTTATGCATGTATCCTTTGAAACTGATAAGAAATGCAATTCTTTTCGTTGTGTCATGAAAGGAATAGACTCTTTCTTAGACTTTTTAGTTTCGTTAACTTAACACGCTGGGCTATGTTTTGGGGCCCATTTAAAATTGAAATTGCAAGGCGAAAAATGCGGAATTTGTTTGCTGTAGGTGAAGAGATATTTTTCCTCAGGAATACCATTATTTTTGGTTAGGTTCACTGCGAATACCCGTTTGCGTAGCAACATAAAGCAATTTTTGGCGCGCTCAAGTTGCAGTGAAAGAATGGCTCGAAACGCTCAAATTCGGGTGTTCAAAAGTTGATGTGGTCGGGGAGCAACATCGTAGTTTCCTGAAAGCGTTACGTTACCTATAGATCAGGTGCATGGTGCATGTTAAACTATGATAAAGGGGATGTAGCCTCAATGTTCACATTTTCGAATTTAATCCTAAAGTTATCGTTGCGAGTTTAAACGTTTTTTTTTTTCTTGTCGAAAGTTCAAGCTTCTTCACCACCTCTACGCTGCCATTTTTTGAATTTTTTTTTTCTAGATTGTGTTAGACAATGGACCTGCAGCGCGAACCAAGTTTGCTCAAAAAATTCAAGAGGGTTTGTATTCAACTTTCTGTATGAGCCTTTGAACTGGTTGCAAGCGAGTGTTCCGAAGGCCGAAAAACTTATTCCTCTGGTCATTAATAAAAGGCACACCAATGAAAACAGCCAATCAGAATGCAAAGCAAGCAAAAGTACCCAGTGCTGAGGTCGGGAAGAATGTACACAGAGAATATGATGAAAAATGTTTATTATTTTAATGACGTAGTATAACGTTAAAATCATTAAAGAAGAACTTGCATTTTTTCTCCGGAGGGATTATGATAAAGAACGTCAACCATTGTTTTCAAAGAGATTACGGCCGAAGAAATGTCGGCGTGAAGGGTACTCGAGTTTGCCGTGCAAATGATGAATTGCCATGAGAGACGGCTACATGAAATATTCTTTTGTTCTTTTGTGTTCGTTTGACAGCTGGACACGACATGGGGGACCCTTTTGAGATTTCAACAATTCGTAGAGAGGTAAGCCTGTCGGCTTGTTTTGTGGTATAATTGTGTAAGCAAGGACCAGCGTAAGAGAACAGAAGCACCGGATCCTGAAGAAGGATCTAATCAGCAAATATAATCATCATAAAAACCAAAAAGAGCAAGGCTGATTGAGTGGTGAAGGAGGGTTTTATGTAAAGTGAATATTTCCAAAGGCATTGCCTTTCTTTATCATGCAGGGTTTGGTACTGAATCCGAATCAGAATCAGGATAAATGCTGCTGAATTAACATTGGCTGGTATTCTTTTCAGGATTACCAGTTTGCGAATGCCAAGTCGGAGTATGCCGAGGTTCTGCAGTGTAACAACCAGCCGTCCAGTCGTACCCCGAGAGGACACCAGTTCCCTGCTGCCTTTCTCATCAGAGCTTCGGGCTTAGACAAGGTACTTGTTATTCTAGATTCTTTTCTGCAAGGGTTATTGTTTATATTTCGGCGCGTTTTCGTGCGAACTTTTTGGAAAGCCGCTTGAGAAAACGAACCATAACACAAGCACAAGCACACAACGCAGAGAAAAAGATTCACAAATTCCATGTTCTCTCTTACAACGCGGCGCTGCGAGTGGAATCTGGAACGGGTCTTTTCATTGGACGAACGTCACAACTTGCTTTGTGCTTGTCTTACGTCCCGTTTTCACACAACGCAAGCGAACGCGAGCATAAGTGCAAACAAAAGGAAAAGGAAGAAAATTAATCTTTGCGCTTGTGCTTATGCTTCGTGAGGTCCCTGTTTCATGAAATAGAGCAGTTTTCAATTGAGTGTCATAAAACCAAAACCAAATTAATTATTTTGGCCAATCAAAAAGGTCGGAGTCATTCCAGTAAACCAATCAAAACTCGAATAAATTACTCGTAGCCGACACAAAGCGCGGGAAAATGTGCACGCACGAGCCACGAATTGGTTTTGGTTTCACTTCTGATTGGTGGAAAAATTGGCGTGAGAACTTTGAACCAATCAATGAGTGAAGTAATGCAAAACCAAAGCAATCGCTAATTACTTTCAACACTCAATTGAAAACCACTCTAAGTCCTCTTGTGGTTGCGTTATGCTTGCGCCGGCTTGTGCCGGCTTGCGTCGCTAGTGAAAACCAGGCTTTACCATTTACAAATTGACAACAAAAGTGAAAAAGTATACATAAAGAACGAAGCTATTTCCCCAATTTTAAGCTTTAGCATTTTGATAATTTGCGAAATATTAGCCATCAAAAACTGAGAGATTATTTGGTGGCTTAAGTGCCAGTGGTTCTCTCTAGTTGCTTTGCAAGCAGAATTCCGAAAGTTAGCCAAGTCACTTCCTCTTTTTCTTCTCTTTATTCTAGCACGGTATTGATTCAGAACGTCCCGTTTGCTACTCGCATTTTGACATTGCTGGTTCATGTGGTGATTTCCCACAAGTTCCCACTGGAGCTCCGGTGGTTGCGATGGCAACATTTTTTCTCAAAGACCACTGCTGAACTGCAGGAAGCGGCGAGCACACATCTCCCTCAAATTAATTATTAGAGTAGACGGGTTTTCTAAAATGTAGCCCTGGTGAAATCATCGTTACATTGGGTAAAATAACTGAAGATTTCAAAGACACAAGAAAATTCACAATTTTCACAGACTGCATGTTGTAGAAGAATTGCTCAAAACCGCGATCGGATATTTTCACAAAACTTTAAATGCATAAGTACCCGAGATATCGTCTCTCCTGTAGTAAGTCTTGGTGTTTAAAAGCACATTGAATTTTCCTACTTTTTTTAGCGCAGTTTTAAAGAAAAATACACATGCACTTTAATTCTAGAATAAGGTGAATAAGGGTGCATTCTTTTGGGACTAAATATTTTCCAAACAAAGAGGTAATGGTTTTTGCAAAGGCGATCTGAGAACTAAACTCAGAATAGTGTGCAAGCGACTTTGTCGCAAGGGCGTAGCTAGGGGGGGTCCTGGGGTGCCGGTGTCCCCCCTTTGTAAGCCGTTTTTTACTCAAACAACCTACAATATTCAGGTTGCGAAAACGCGAGTACCCTCTGTTTGACAGTGTGACCCCCCCTTTGAAAAATCCTGGCTACGCCCATGCTTTGTCGGCAATTTGTTGGGCGCGTGCAATCCGAGGGTTTTTCTCCGGGTACTCCGGTTTTCCTCCCTCAGCAAAAATCGACTCACAGCCTATTCCATCAGGCTGTGGTGCTGTGCTCCGAGGTCATACATGGGTCGTGCTCAGGGGCCGAGCGCCTAGCCGGCAGCACAGCTCCTTCGGTCCGATCTCGTTGAGCCGCGCCCTTAGCAATTCAGTCTCGGACTGCGAGTAAGGGTGTTTAGCATGTCACGTATTATGTATTAGAGAGCCAACTTTTTTGTATTTCGTTCAAAACGTGTTCTGTGTTTACTGTTCATTCAGCTATCAGAAGCAAAGTGCCGAAAGAACGCGTGTACCAAAATACACGTGTACCAAATACACGAATACCGCGTGTACCGAATATTCCCAAACGGTTGCGCCCAGGATATCAGATAAAAAATGTATTTTCTGCAGTAGCAGCAAACAAAAGATTGTGTAGCTTGTTTCATTCGTAAGTTAATGAGGTAGCTGAAAGAAAAGGTCCATTTTGTTGGAGGGAGATGAATAAATTTGAAAACGAAATCAAAGTTCTTGCACGGGATCAGCACGATTGTAATGCTTGGACTGAAGACCGCAGGTATAGATTTACGGCCTCAAATTTTGCAAAGGTGTCAAGGAGAAAAAGAAACTACGAAATGTTTTGTAATCTCGATTGATGTTTTGCCCGGTTACCAGGGTAATGTACCTGGTACAAGAACGTCGCATTCACTTAGTGCGAAAGCATAGGAACGGTCGTAGCAACTTATTTTAGTCCTGTAGCCCAATCATAGTCCTGATGGGGTATGATTGGGCTACACAGGAGTTGTGAAAACTGACGGAGTTTAGGGGACAGATATGTGATCAACATGAGGCGGTTGAACCCTACCTCAGTTCTCTCTGACAATATTCAGGAAGCGACAGCTGGTTTCTCACAGGATTGATGAAAAAAAATTTTACATGACTGTTGTGAAAGAAATGGCGTGATTTCTATCTCCGACCATCCTCGGAGACCCAGGGGCAGTCAGTCGCGACGGGACGAGAAAATCATGGGCGAAATCGGGACTGGCGTAAGGTTTTCAAGTAAGGCGAGATTTAAAGCCGGTCCCGATTTTGCTCATTATTTGCTCGTCCCCATCCCGACTGACTGCCCCTGGGTCTCCGAGGATGATTGCCATCAAGCAGCTTATTTCAGTTATTTCTTGAGATCATCTAATACCTATCGACTTACCGTGGCTCGAAAGGGTCATCTATTGGTTGGCATCTTTTTTTATCAATTTTTACTGGGTTGCCTTATGGCAATCCCAGTCTTAAAGTGGAGGGCATTTGTTCGGTGTAATTTTTTTTTTTCCTTCCGTGTCGGTAAAAGTCTTGCCTGTCACTCCCCTGCTAAGTGGTATCTTTGTGCATAGAGCGATATAGAGCCTTCTGCTCGCATGTTCTTAGGATAGAGAGGGTAGTGGAAATGCGTAGACTTCTCTGGTGGACACAGTAGAATGATTAACTTAACCGGCAATGGAGTCGAAAGTAATGTGACGCGAATGGCGTTTTAGTGGATCTTTGAACAAAATATACCCTTATGAAGCTCAATAATGGCAAGTCAATTGGATACTGAACAAGCTTCAGGAGTACCCAACGGAGCCGCTCTGCAAAATACCCGCTCTACAGGGCAGAATTGCGCTGGCTGGGAAATTGAACATTCGCTACTTAACTTGCTGGAAAGTCTTTATAACCACCACGCTTGCTGGGAAATTATGTTGCAACGCGGGTCCTGGCTAGATAAAAAAATCTCTAGTTTGTAGAGTTTGTTTTTCTCGTGGTAACCGTACTATAAAAAAATATATCTATCTTCGCACCGTTGAATAGTTCCTCATTTTCCACGGATAGTAGAGCGAGCGAAACATGCAATTAATTGAGTGTGAAAATCAAGCCACGCGAGAAAGGTGAAACGCGATCTCGCGCCAATTTTGCCAGTACAATATCTTTTTTCCTAATTATTGACTGGGGTGTGTCATTTTTAAGTTATGCAATAAAGCAAGGCTTATCTCATGCTGTGAATCCCTGTGAAATAGTTTCAACACACATTTGAGCGCACAGCACCGCTGGCGGTTTCGTATTGTTTGCTCGGTTTCGCTTTCGGTTTACATTTATCTTATTGTAGCTTGGAAGAAACCTCCTGCTTGTTTCGTTAGATTGTTAGGTTTTTTGTCTAGTTAGCGGCTACAGGCAACTGGTCGATTCTGTGAAGTCAGCCAAAAGTTAAGGTAAGCAAAATGTTACGTTTTTTTTCTGATCTAGTCAGTTTAGGAAACGCCTCTGGAAAATGTTTTTTTCAAAACAATTCTCTACCGATAGAAGACTTGCAACTCAAAATCTCGCTACTTATATCTCGAGATCTCAAGTTATAATTCGAGACCTTGACCTTATAGTGGATAAAAGATAATGTTTGACGGCTTCTGCCACAACGTTGGATTGATATTATATACCCGGGAAATGCTGACTCAACGAGCACTGTTTTTCTTCAAGAATTTGTGAAGTGTTCGATTCATAGAAGCAACCAGTACTGGAATGACAAAGGTGAAGATTGACGTTGATAGCATCCATGTTTTCAAAATCAAAATGTCCTTATTCAAGGTTTTAATGAAGATCGAGTTCTGGGGCCAGTTTCTCGAAAGTCCTGAAACTTTAGGGACCATATTCCCTTTGTATCTCAAGAACGGAAAGGATTTAAGTCGTCAAACTTCTCAGTCATTTTTCTTTTATTTACCTTGAAAACATGTTAAAAGATCGGCTTTCCAAAACAAGCGGTTGGCAGTTTCACAAATGGCTTTTCGGGCCCGAAAAGTTTTCGGGACTTTCGAGAAACCGTCCCCAGGTTATATAATTCCTACGTGTAATTACTTCAGGTTCTTCAAAGTTCCGCCTGCTAAAACTGGTTTTCGAAAATAGAGGCCCTCCTTTTCGTTGCCGTTTGCTTTTTAAACTGGGTTCAGTGCATTGACCAAGTATACAACAGTAAGAACCAAACACAATATCGAGCCTATCAGCCCAAAGAGACAGATAAACATCTTGTCACTGCACAAGTCAGCGTAACAGGGTCCTTCCCCTTCACCACATCCACACAACTTCGTGATGAAACAAAGGGCCAGCTTCGAATGTGCAACAATGCTGCACACTGAGAAGCCGATCGACATCCAGTCGGGTTTGATTGTGACCGAAGGTTGCGTCTTATAAATCCAGAACAGTATTCCACTTTGAATGTCATCCTTGAAAAGGATTTCCAGAGCCGACAGGCGCAATTCAAGTGTGATAAATTTGGGATTGCACTTCTCATCACTTCGACGATTTGGGGGCAGCGAAACCTCGCCATCTGAGTACCCGACGGGACCGTAATCTAAATGGTTTAGGCAATACCAATGAAACTTAGCATAGTATCCATATGTCCAAATCATGAAAATGATTAACAACGTTGCTGTGACACAACTTATCCCAAAGGACACCTCGACAGCGAGGAGAGTTGTTCGATTTGTTTGCATCGAAATCCCTGAAAACTTCTTTTCCTTGTACAGAACTTTAAAATGATACCAATCCGACCAGAAATCGTAACAGAGATAGACAATCAAAATGACATAAAAAAGTATCTTCACTTTACAGCAGAGTGCATCCATGGCCGAACTTGCGGTGCCGCTATGGCCAAACCGGAAGTTCCATCAAAGTTCCATGAAAGAAAGACAGAAAGTTCCATGAAAGTGAGGTTTAACGAGCGACTCCAATTCCCACAATTCCCACAAAGAAAGGTTAAAAACTTAAGTATGTGCTGCACAGGCGTATTAACTTGCTGTTAATATGTTATTATTTAGTGTCATTTGTCTCAATAAGAAAATGAAAACGACCGAACCGTTTTTGAATTAGGAAATGTTGCTCGACCGTGACGTGTCAACATAAGAGAATTTTTTTGTGAGTGTATAAATTCCACAATATATCAAATTACATTTCAGCGAAAGTTAACCAAAAAGTTGCTTTTTCCATGAGAAATTAAGGCCTTGCGTCCAGGTTGACTAGTACTGTATTGTGGAGCCTAAAATCAGGCACGTTTCTTTTTGTAAGTGGGTACTGAATCCATACACTATTAAGCACCTTAAAACGACTTCTGGGAAGACAACTGATATTTTTTCGCTTTTCTCGCAATACAATAAGGTCATTAATTGTCACAGTATCAGAAATATATACAAATTTTCAAACCTTCATAGTGGGCTATACAACTCCTTTCTTTCGTTTGCAAATGTAAAAATCACGGGCAGACCATTGCGTTACCGTTTCGAAGAAGAGTCTATGGGCCCGAGAAACGAGATGTAGAGCTTACAAGGAAATTGATTACGATAATAATGACGAGACTGACTCGAAAATTGCTCCGAATGCCCATCACTTAAAATTGTTGAAAAATAATTCAAACAGAAGTTGTTTACATTACGATGATGTTGCGTTACTTTGACTCTTTCGTCCGTGCGACCCCGTCCTATGCATCAATGAACATCTCTGCCGTTTTCCACTAATAACAATTAGTATAATTACACTAGGGGATTAATGAAAATCCTCTGCGCTAATTGGTTGCACTTGAGGTGATTATTACGCGATAATCACCTGGCCGCAAGCCATTTTGTCGAGTTGACAGTCGAAGAAATTAATTGTTTTAAATAAAATGCATATTTTCTAAATAATCATCAAGGTAATTATACTAAAACAATTTTAACAATTATTCGCCTCCGGATCGGTGAAAACCTCGACTTCGTCTCTGCTTTTTTTTTTCACCGATAATCACCTCAACTTTCGGCGAATAATTGTTAGGGTTCCCTCCTAGAAATGATACTTCGTTACCCAATATCAAACAACTTCCGTTCGTGTTGCCCGTTCGTAGTCGCTTCTTGCTGTTGGGGTTGGGGGAGAGTGGGAGAG
>NC_090874.1:14798695-14808695 GCF_036669935.1 Montipora foliosa | reverse complement strand
GAAGAATTTAATTAACTAAAAAGTAAAAAAAATTACTCAACTCATGAATTTGACTCTACAATTATCAGTGATGGGCGGTTATTTAATAGTAATAGCAGCAGTTTCACTAGCAACCTTTGTGGCTTCCCTAATGGTGTTCTTATTAGAATCCTCCTTACAAGAAGGGGTTCCTCTCCACTAACTAAAACATTCACTAGTCAGCAGGTAGTTTGGGGGAAATTATGTGTGTGTGGATGGTGAGTTGAGGAAAAATCATAGACAAAAGTTAGGGTTAGTCTGTAAAATGAGGGGGAGAAATTCACAAAGCAAACTCTCAACCCCACAATAAGGTAAACAAATAAAACAAACTCTGTGTGAAATAAAAAACTTTAATTGCAGAAACAGCCAGATAGTACATGTACGAGAAACGTAATCAAGTAGAAGGGATAAACAAATATTTGACCATGGAAATTATTTGTTCTTAAAATAGGAATAATAAATATGAAAAATCTTTACACTAAAATCTTCGTTGTTAAAAAATACATGGAAAAGACTAAAGGAATCCACGGAATATGAAACATAGGTTCCACAAGACAAATCCAAATATCCCGAAGGTAACGAGAAACTGACTGCGACACCATTAGGCTCGTAAATGGCTGCGAATCTTCAGGGGAAGAGCGCAGCCGAGCAAGGGAGTTTCTAGTCCAGCGCCGGACTTCTACCCGACCCCCTTGTGCCAAGTCAAGAAAGGAAAAAGAGAAGAACAACAAGTCGCAACCCTGGAGAAAAACCAGCACCAAAAACCATGGACAGACTAACACGACCAAAAGTGCGAAGTTGATTAACCCTTTGTATACCAAGGGGGGTGGTATTTATTTTTAACAAAAATGAGCACAGGTTACAAGAATGCTTGTCAAGCTTTTTGGTTACAACAGAAATTGCATAAATATGAAAATTTCTTTGTGAACCTTGAAATCACTAGCCCTTAGCAAAACATTCCAACTTTTGACCTCTTATTTTAAATCCTAATCAGCTTTTTTCAATGTTTCAAGGGATAAGAAATTATATTTTGGTCAATAAAACCCTACTGTGAGAATTTAAAACAGTTTTATAATTGCCCATCATAAGGTAAAAATAAAGGAAAAAACGGAATTAAAAAATGTTGAAAACATGGAAAGAGTTCATCTATGGGTCATACAACCATAAGTCAAGTGCTTCAACAGCACATAACTATAGTTCTTTTACACAAAAAAGAGTTAATTTCTCAAAGATCTTCTGCTTCCTCTTTCATATAGCCTCCCTCTCCCTTCTTTTGGCCACCGGGGGCCATCACGACTTTCATCATCATAAAAGTAGTTCTGCAGTGTGTGGTACCTTTCAAAACTGACAAGGCACAGGGCACATTTTAACACCACAAATAACACAGCTGTATGCTGTATATTGTCTTAACTTTCTGCACATGGACTTTGCAAGTTGACTGTGTATCATTGATCACAGGGTAATGGAAATGATCCCAATAGAATCTTATGTCAGGGATAGCAACAGGAGCCTGCACGAATCCTGTGTCCTTTCGAAAGCACTTGCCTTGAACTAATGCACTGACAAGCTCCTTTCTCAACTCTAAAGCTCTTTTACTGGAATGGTTGGGGGATTTTGTGTGGAGAATGTGTGCACAGCGGCTTTTCGAACAGCTCCATGGTTACGAGTGACGCTGTGGGGATAAGGTAAGTGTTGCACATGAAATGACTGTACCTCATCGGTTGGAGTTAATTCGACCTCGGACCCAAGCTCCCTGTCCTGTCCGGTTATCAGCAGCTGTTAAATTCATCAGCTATCGTGGAATCGAAGCAGAAAATGCTCATTTCCAGCCAAGCGCGTGGGGGTTTTGACGACGAAACATTCACGGAGGTTCGCAAATGATGTGGCTTTAGCTTTGCGTGAAAAAATCGCGGCTGGGATGGATTTTCGAGTCGCAAACCGCCTCTGAGCTTTCAACGGTCGAAATCTTAGTGTGCAGCCTTGACTTCGTCTTAGAACA
Organism: Montipora foliosa; assembly: GCF_036669935.1. Classification (NCBI taxonomy): domain Eukaryota; kingdom Metazoa; phylum Cnidaria; class Anthozoa; order Scleractinia; family Acroporidae; genus Montipora; species Montipora foliosa. The sequence goes on along the minus strand of NC_090874.1, from coordinate 14,806,678 downwards.
TTGAAAACACGGACTTCCCGAAACGGTAAAATAAACTCCAAAAGGCACAAGAATACACCAGAGGTGAGTCATTTTTATTCATTTTATTGAATGAACGTTAAATTGAGCATTTTTTAGGCTTCATAATCGACTGTATTTAATATTTCCCAAAGTCTTACAACGCGTTTAAATTCTAAACGGCTGTCTGTAGTGACGCGAGCTTGGGCTGCCTATGGCCATGCCTCTTGTGTAAAAAAGAGATAAAAAAATTCCAAACAAGATTTCAGGTTTCTTGTACTGACATTTACATACCTGCCAACTCTCCCGGTTTTCCCGGGAGTCTCCAAGTTTTTCATCAAATCTCCCGTTCTCCCGGTTAAGCCAGAAATTTTCCCGGGAAATACCTACTGTGGCTTTTTTCCATTTTTTTTTTTCTCACCAATTTCGTTATTTTCGCGATTTCAAAAAAGAAAACAAAGCAAGAAGTGGATTTAGTGCTTTTATTTGATCGGAAAACGTAAATCAGCGGCAGCAATCAAATTTATATATATATTTAACGAGTATCGTAACTGGTCACAAATAAACCAATCATATTGCACAATACATAGTAGAAAATTGGCGCGGTTTTCGCACTGTTTACACAGCGAAGATGGCCAACGTGGATTTCGATTCACTTCAAAAGGAATTGTTAGGCGCCCTTCCAGAAAGTGGAGAAGATTACTCCTCTAGCTGGCGTCCAGCCATTTGCAAACACACAAGGTAAGCTTTTTTTATGGGTGTCCTTTTGAAATTTGAGCGGGTTAGAGCTGCAAGTCACCATGCCAAATTGTTTCCATAAAACTTTACTTCCTAAAAATTCATGAATTGGAAACTTTTCTAATTTTCTAGTGCCTAAAGTTTCCAATTCATGAATTTTTCAGAAGCGCAGTTTGTAAAAACTATTTAATCACTTTGCCACAGAACACTGTTAATTTCAGACGTATTTGCCTTCTCGTTATTGATAAGATGGCTTCCAAAACCATCATGATAAGATCTATTCAGGCTGCAAACTCACACAAACTCCAAGAACACAACACATGCCATCATTAGGATGTGTCTCGGTTCTTCTCTTTCATGCTTGCCGCTTGAATTACTCGAACTCTAGACTGCGAGCAGTCCCTTAGGATGGTCGCGCGAGCGAGGAAAGCGCGTGTGAGGAAATCGAGCGAAGCGAGCGAAAGCCGAGCGGAAGCTCTTGGACTTGACTGAAGAGGGACTGCTCGCAGTCTACTCGAACTCGGCTTTGATAGATCTCACGCATTCAGACAAGTTTCCCACGCCCAACTGACAATAGTGAGTATAATTGCTTAAAAAACGATTAAATAGAAAATTCAATTTTTTTTCGGCGAAAAACAGTTGGTAAGTCCGGTTTTGAAGTCGTCAAAAATCCTTTTACACCCTCGGTTATCTTTGGAAGTTGTCGGGAAATCTTCGGCAACAGTCGGAAGTCATTGGAAATCTTCGGAACCATTGGGAAATCTTCGGAAATCTTCGGACGCAAATTATCTGGACGTCTCCAGATTTTCGTACTCTGGGGGTTGGCAGGTATGCATTTATTCCTGTTACGTTTCTTCACTGAAGTCAATATCTACTCTGCGTTTGACTTCTCTTGACCATTCTTCTTCGTCGAATCCCACGTCGTTCGCACTGATCTCTTCTTCGTCTTCACTCGAATCTTCTGAGCTTAATTCCGATTCATCAGATTAAAACTCGTGATCAGAGGCTTGATGCTCGCGATTGCTCGGTACAATTAGCCAGAGGAAGTCTTCTTCGTCGATAAATTGAATTTGAACATCGTTTTGACCGTCAGAATCTAGTGTAGCATCACCTTGAACAGCCGCCATTTTTAAATCGCCCCGTTAAAAACGTTTAAATCGCAAAAATCTTCAAAATTGGTCCAAAAACAAGCTCAACGGGTCGCTCAATGGAGGAAATCCTCGACAACAGTATAAAAAAACTGCTTTGTGTAGTATACCGTAAAATGTACCATTAGTTTCCAGCCCTCAAGCCCCCAATGGGGCCTGTATTTAAAGGCCCACCTTCAACCGACAGGTTTTTCGACCGTTTGTTTTTGTTGTGGAAATTCGAATTGCTTATCACAGCGATCTAATTGGATAAATTTCAGCTTTGGCTGGATTTTCATGTATGAAAATTGTTCTACGGCATGCAAAGCCTGTCGGTTGAAGGTGGGCCTTTAAGTGGCCATATAAGGGTTAACCAAAAATGGAAAATAACACTTACCGAAAACACACTCATCAGGTCAGTAGCACTTCTTCGCTTTTGCTGTCTGCAGCGTTTTGGCGCATTTGAAGCAGGGTATATGTTTCATCTTGAAGTTCAGGAATGTTAGGATGGGGCGCTGGTGAACGGCGTTGTTGCAACTACTCTTGTGGGAAGATTATCGCCGGTGTTATTGGAGTGATAGCTTCTACTGTATGTTTGCCGTAGTGTTTGTGGTTGAAGCTGCTACTGTGTGAGCGCGACGAAAACCGCTTTTCTCGCAGAAGCCAAAATCGATCAGTGCGGTTATGAAAGCTGGGGGACACCTTTCTCATTACAAGATGCTGCATCTTCAAAGCTTACGACTTAGTGTTCAGTGAATGAAGTACGAAGTTTATTAAAAATTACGCCGTATTATTAAAAATTACGCCGTAATTTTTAACAGATATCATTTACTGCCTTTTCTGCCTTTCTTTCTCTGAAATAATGTATAAGTAGATTATTTTACCATTGACCATTCACGTCACGCAATGATTGAATATATAAAATCTAGACAACATACTTCGCAAATGTTACACAAAAAGAAAACAAGAGATTTGCCGCTTGATGTTCGTGCATTTTTGAAACTGAAAGTGCTGTGTCTCCTTCTGCGCTTCATTTTCGTTTTCGCTTCCGGGTCTGGTTTGTTTGCCATTATCTCCACTCGCTGTTCAGTGGCTGTTTGATGATCAGTGTCGGGGAAAGCCAAAGCACCCATAGAATACTCCCCGCCCTCCCGGGAAGGGGCGGGGGGGAGTGCAGATTAGTCCGGGATAATCGAGCCCTGGGAAACGGTCGAGAAAGACGAGAGACGACCATGCCGGCCCCTTCGTATAATACTTCAGTAATATATAATATTAATTGGAGTGGCACTTTTTAGTTTTATGATATGTTAGGTTTTGAACAAGATTAAGACGTTAGGTTACTGGAGACAAAATCGCTTTGGGAGGTAATTTTAACAAGTTCTTTTATTTCTATCAATTTGTGCCTCTGTATGTTAATCTGGAGCCGGCAAAAATATCAACATTGTCGTCCGAAACAAGAACTCCCCAATCCTAGAACTCCACACCCCTGTCCATCACCCAAAATTGTCGAAAACTTAAAAATGTTAAGCTGACAGATTTAGTATTGGATTTCACCTTTCGATTTCTCTCGACGGAACTCGCTTCAAGTTACTTCCGGCTTTCTCATAACGATCTGATCTTTCAGTCTTTGTGTACCTTTAAAACGGTCTGGGCACATTTTTATTCCTTGACAATGTCGGTGTTATTCCGCAAGTTGAAAATTATTTACTATGTCACTTTGATTTTCTATCAAGCCTGCGACTTTTACATTGATTGGAAGACGTTCACGGCATTACAAGCCGCAGGGCAGGGAGGATTAGAACTCTTCCTCTTTTGTTTCAGTTGCGCTTTGGGTTCTGTGATGCACCTTTTCTTGGCTGCTGTGTACTTGTACTACATAAAACATAACCGGGATTGCCTTCAGAGCTCGCCTTCCGACAAGTCTCCTCAGGACGAAGATGGCATGCAGTGCAATCGCCATTCTGTCTGGATTGAATTGATGTTCTCACTTTTGGAATTATTCCTCAAGGACGACATTCAAACCATCATCTTGTTTAGATCCTACAACAGCTACTATAGTTTGACAAGACCCGGTTTAATTTTCATAGTCTGCAGCATTGCTTCTCACTTTAAGCAGATGGCATGCTTCGTCACGAAAGCTCTTCGATTGTTCGATTCGGAGGATTGCCCTTTTGACAGCGAGAAATACGATTGTTCGTGTGCCACCAAGTGCATAATCTTGTGTATCACTGGAACTATGGTCTCGATTGCACTCGTGATGCTCGCCATACTGTCTCTATCTCTGTATAACTCTCCGTGGGCCAGTCCGAACGCGTAGAAATGCCGGAAACTCTCGAACCCGACTCTAAAGGATCATATTGTTTAATTCCACATTTTGTAGTGCGCCAAGGACTTGTTTATTTATAATTGGCAAATATGAATGACTGTGCCACAACCACTCAAGGACCGGAAAACGTTACCCCGTGGATAAGTCACTATTCGAAAATTTCAAATTGTGCAAAAGATTTCAGTATTTACTCGCATAACCGAGATTATTCACGCCCTATAAGCACATCTAAGTAAAGGCGTGGACGCCTTGAAAACCCACCAAGTACATTTTATGCTGTGGTTACGTTGACTTATCCATCGGATAAAGTTATCCTGGCAGCCCCTGAACAATTGAGGCCAGTAACACAAGTCAAAAGGTGTAATCAAGTGAGCCTTACATATCTTACGAACTGTTAAATCATTTGTGTACGTCAAGATCAACTTTTAATTTTTTTTTGCTTATGTAATTGCGAGAATATAGAATATATCCACTTTTATATGTATCTGCGTGCTGGTTTTTAAAAAGTAGATTTGAACCTTTTTTCCTGCTTCTTTAATGTAACCGCACATAACAAAGAGCCACTTTGGGAAGAACCATACATTTTGGGTGGACGAGTGATCTTTACCGTTCTACACTTGTACAATGCACCATTACTAAATTTGTAGAATCTATCCCGCGAATTTTTTTTCTAGTTCCTTAATTCGTTTAAAACTTACTCCTGCCTGGTGGGCAATGTGAATTGTTCTGATCGATTCGTGAGAAAATATGGCCTCGCGAAAGCTGGCCGCAACCAAAGGGAAACGAGCATTCGAGGAGAGGTAAGACGAAGGGCGGAGAAAAAGCCTCTTGTCCCCTCTACCGCCTTCTACTCGCACTCTCTCTCCAAGCCGTCTCTTTTGATCTCTATTCAGCTTTCGCGCAGCCGTTACAGTGAATCCACTGAAAATACACCAAACCACCTGCTTTGCAGGCCAGTCTGCAAAATTGTGTTCGTATATATATATATGCTACCCTGGTCCCAGACGTTTTTCTAGAGCCGCGAGAGAGCTGTGAAGCGGCGAAGACGAGTCACGAAACGGAAAGAGAAAAACCTCTGGTGGTTACCTTGGACTTGAATCTCACTTTCATGAAACACCAGCTGTCAAACGCGTCAAATTGATAATTACAAAAAGGACCAATGACAACTCAGCAATCACGCGTCCCCTCGGCATTACCAATCAAACGAAATCATATTGATTTGCGACTTTGTGAAAATATCAACTAATCCGAGGCTGAGGCTCAGATCCTCACCCTGGCGTCTGCATGAAAGTGAGATTCAAGTCCAAGGTAACCAGGGCCCGGTTGTTCGAAAGCCGATTAACTTAATCCAGGATTAGCGTAAACTTTAAATTTGTTTCGTGTTTTCAACTTTTTGGTGAAAGTTTCTTTTGCTTATTTGTGCTTTTCGAGATTGACTTCATCTAATGTGAAGTTTTGCCGAATATCAGCATTGAACAGCATTTGGAAGTAGAGAAATATACTCCTTGGTTAATTTTTAATTTAGGATTTTTGAACAACCCGGCCCTGAGGTTTTTCTCTTCTCTCGCCGCTTCGCGGCCAGCGCTCTCTTGCGGTTCCAGAAAAACCTCTGGCACCAGGGTAATATGGTGCTGGATACATTTAGTTTTTATTTTGTTCTAAAGCTCTCTAAGACGTAAATTTCGACTTCATGCTTTGGAGTTTCGATTTTTTACTTATCTAGTTCCTTTTCAGTTATTTTCTACGTTATTTCTAGATCTTGCTGTGTTCTTGTGTGTTCCACTGTGAACATTATTTCGCATTGAGCGAATACTCCAATAGATCTGTTTATTGCGAACCAGTTTGTACAGTCGTACCGACGTAGAAAGAAGATAAGAAAATAGCCTTCAACGGCCAAACAAAATAAAAAATGAAATCAAGTTTTTAAAAAAATTAGCCATGGCAGTCACGGGGGCTTCGCAGCAGTCCCCCATCCAAGTACTAACTCCATCCAAACGGACATAACTTCAGCTAACATGCACTTAGACTAACATCAACGATTGCGATCTTTGCGTTGAATTTGCACATATCTTGTCGAACTTTATAACACTTGAAAGAAAACAAAACAAACTAACAAAAACCCGGTGTCTTGCCGTCATTTTGTGACAGATGTATCCTTTGTTTCGTGAGTTGTTAGTATAAACAAGCAAAGTAACTTGATCACAGGCGGCCGCTAAAATCGGTGTCACTTTTGATTTTGCGATTTTACTTGTACAAGCAAAAGTAGGATAGAAAAATTGAACGTGGCAAAAATCTCCCACAATTTTTTTCGCTGATGGTAACTTGTTATATTCGTGGCACTAAATTTATGATGTTTTCATCTCGCAAATTTTGTTGCTGATGGCAAATTGTTTTATTCTCGATCTACACTTCCTAAAAACTTCCTTCTGCTCTTCTTAAAAGCTGTATATCAATATTTATTTACTTTTGCGTAAATATTTGTTTTGCATAAAGCAGGCTAACAAAATCTGTACCTTGCTTCGTTCGCATTTTGAACGTTCGGTCGTACGTTCCTGACAGCAAGCCGCATATTTTAACATCTCCCATCCAGATACTAACCCCAGTCTCTCCTTTTTTTCAAACAAGTAAACATATTCTGTCCTTAGCTACAGTTAGGGTAATCATATCAAGACGAAATTGGCGAGGATATTAAAGTGCCCATCATAGATTTCTCACATCACATTTCCTCCAAAATAACGTTACCATGGCAACGATACAAAGCATTTCTTTGAGCCTTAAAATCAAGATGTATCGTCTTTTTTTGAAAAAAACGGTGAAATCTTCCCATTCAGCGTTACCAGATAATGTTAGAAATAATCTCTGAAATATTTAAAATTCAACAAAAACTGTAGGTCAGTTTTCCAGAAAAATCACTTTTTTTTGACTGGAAATGTCTGTAATTTTTTTTTTCGTCTACAGATTTTTTTTTTAATTTGAAAGACAAACGTTTTAAATTAATCTAAGCTAACATGCAAAAATGAAAAATATTTATCGTCCGAAACGAGTAAAGTTGCAAATTCAGGAAAAATGAGAGGGTTACAAGATCAGCATTTACGCATGCGTCACCCGCTCATTCGAGTGCATGCGCGAATGGAGCAACTGGCCAACACAAACGGATTAAAGTGACCATTAAACCGTTTTTGTACAATTTTCGTAAGTTCTGTAAATAGGTGATGTCTGTCTATATTCCATATATATTGGAATTAGAAGAAAGGTGAGCGAAATTAGCGGTACGCCCTTATTTCTGGTGACCCCTTTTTGAATCATGAGCTGACGAGAGCAGCTTTTAGAATTGCGTGTGTCGCTTACGCGCGAGCGGTCAGCTGAAAACCCTTTCGAGCCTCCCGGTAACTTCACTGAAATTCTGTCTCGGAAAGCTGTCAGAAGCTCAAAGTACACGCTTAAACTTGTGGTGAAAAAGAAGTTTTAAGGGAACTTGAAAATGATCAACATGTCAGGCTGGAAGCCGATGTTTCTCGATTTCCTTTTATTTTCTTCAATCTTTCTGGGTTTAATATTTTACTGAACCGCGTGTCTTCTCAGGGGGTATTTAGCAAGGACATCTACCATGGCACTATAATGATTTACGATACCAAAACAATATCATGTACTATTAGAGCTACATATTACGCAAAGACAACTTGAATCTCCTGAAAAACAAAACGCAGTTCAGTTTACAGATATTGAAAAAAACACTGTCAAGTTACTGCACTACCACACATCTACATCTACATGTTCCAGGACTCGGCAAAGTCC
>NC_090874.1:14758695-14793695 GCF_036669935.1 Montipora foliosa | reverse complement strand
ATCTGCTCTTCCTGCATATTCAGTAAACCGCGCAAAAATACCTTTGAATTAGTAGGCACCGTCCTTAAGGGCGCTCTCCATTTGACAGAACTGACCGGCCAGACCAGGCGTTTGCTAGGACTAACTCTAAAACGCCTTCAAATTAACACTCTTCGAGGATGATATACACTCCTCCGGAAGAAAACGAGGGATTATCATGCAAGTGTTCCTTCAAATTGTCGCATTTTCTTTGCAAACTGACGGGTCTGGCCGGCCAGTTCTGACAAAAGGAAAGCGCCCTAAGCAACGACAACGGCGACGGCAACAAGAACGTCACAAATTTGCATAACTGGTGGGCAAAAACAATGGCTTTTCACGCCCTGCACGTGCGTTTTTCACTTTTGTCCATTTGGTATCGTGATAGCGGGAGAGAGCGTCAAAATAAGCCTGTGGTCTACTGCCATTTCATCAACGCTATATCCTAAGAACTCTTTCATCCAAATAGCTCGCCACCGTAGGTCTTCACTGAACGGTCGTGGCATCGTCGATTCTGGGCGTTCTCTACAAGTTGAAGTTATCTTATTCTTATTAAATATTTCCCATACTACCTTTCGGCATTGTCGCGAACGCTCTTCCGCTTCTGTTGGACAACCTTTCCCGAAACAGATGTATTTTGAGATAACGTTGTCGTTGCCGTCGCCGTTGTCGTTGCTTAAGCTCCCTAATGTTGAAATAGGGGGCAAACAGCTTATATTTCATCCAACATTCGCGAAAACAAAAAAAGATGTCGAATGGTTGTTGAAGCAAAGTTTAAAGGCTTTTAAACTCATTCAGCATGGATTCAATTTCGTTTTAACAAGGTTGATTGGGATAGGGAAGGGAAGGGGAGGGGGGGGGGGAAGGGGGAAACGGTTTTAATATCGCTGTATAACAAAATCGAACGGATATTGAAGCAAATCGAGTCAATCGCACAATAACTCTTGACATGGAAATAAAACTGCTCTTTTGTCTGAACAAGTGGGTTTTTGCCAGGTACCACACGGAAAAAATAGGAGGCACGGTGGTCTCATGGTTAGAGTGCTCGACACTTTACTCTCACGGTGCCTCTCTCCACCCAGGTGTATAAATGGGTACCGGCAAAATGTTGGAGGTAACCCTGCGATGGACTAGCATCCCATCCAGGGGGGAGTAGAAATACTCCTAGTCGCTTCATGCAAAAGGAAACCCGAGATAAGCGCCGGCCTGATCGGGGCCTTCTGGCTCGTAAGCAGTGACTTTTACACGGAAAAAATAACACGCATCATAGAAAGTACAAATACCTAATTTCTTTAATTATAATACCCATCCAAAGTCAACATTCTTCGCAAACGGACAATGCACACCTAGAGACATATGGAGTGTTCATCGTGTCTTATTGTACAGTGTTTGAAATGCAACCTATTTCGTCGATTTCACATTCTACTACATCACCCCGCTGAAAAGGAAAAAAGATGGTGTTATAGTAACTGAGGACCCTATATTAACGCTACATGACAAATAGGATGGAGTTTAAACAAAAGACAACAACAACGACAACGGCACAAAGCAAGAATATGATTGGTTAAAAAAAGGTAAAAAAATTCGTGTTGCACGAATTTCCGAACTCCACAAAACTACAACGTGAGCATGTACAACAACGAACAATTCATCTTCTGTTTTGACTTTAAAACCGTTTCCTTACCCAACCAGTTACAGGATAGTTCGCCCGTATTGTACAAGGTGGAAAAGACGGAATAATCGCGAAATACTTGCGACGGCGCTAAGTTATATTTTGGAGTGACGTTTTCAATTGCCGTTGTCCTTGCATAAGTTCCTAATCCTAACTCGATGTACGCTTGTTTTACAAAGTGGAGAGGAGTTACATTCGGAATCATTAATTTTGAGGCCACGCCAACTTCAAGCATGCTAGCTGCGTTTTAAAAGTAGTGACGGAAAGAAACGAAAAATGAACAGAGGAGGAGGAAGAGGAAGGCAAAGATAAGAGAAGAAAGGGGATGGAAAACCAGCAAAGCGAAGAAAAACCAAGAGAAGAGACGTAACGTGACAGAGAGGATGGGAAGAAAACAATGGAAAAGAGAAACGAGGAGAAGTGAAGAGAAGAGAAAAGAAGGCAAAAGGAGAAAGAAAGAGACAAGAAGAGAAACGAAGAGCTTCTAGGTTATAAAAAAACACGAATCGAGGCGAAAGTGGAACAAGGGTCTGTCAAAGGTGGGGGATGGTTCTCAGCCCGCACAACTCTTGTTTCTTTTTAAGGCTTAAAGACTTGGAGCAGCCACTATTTCGCTCAGTCTGCCGAGCGCAACGCAAAATACAGGTGCAAAAGAAACGTGAAAGTTCTTCTTGCAACCTTATCCTTCTCAGCCATTTCTCATTCTGCTTTGACAGACTGAGCCCAAAGAGGAACTGCTTGTTATCAGCTCCCCATCTTCTGGGGAATGAACCTTTCCTGTTTTACTTTTTTTCTGTCCTCGAAACATGACCATACTCACCTTTAGGTAAAGAGGAGGTTTCCTAAAACAGCCAACACCTGGGGGAGTTCCTGTTATCACCACATCACCAGGGGTCAGTGTTACAAACCTGTTACGGAGAATGCAATATACCAAGTGATTTGCATTCAGTATTACCTTTCTGCGTCGCCAAACTACGGATTCGATAAGTTAAGTGACTACGTGACCACATCTTAAATAGAACGTACTTTTACGTTTGGCTCTCGGATCAACCAAAGTCAAGATCGATTTCAGCTCAGATTTGTAGGAACTTTATTCCTTTGCAAACATGGCATGATTATTCACACCCCTCGTGAACAAACAAATGATTTAATTTATTTCACAGTTCGACTGTTGTCGTTGTAATAGGCCCAACGCTAGAATTCAAATCCACCCGGCGTTGTGGGTGAGAGCGACCTCATGTGACGTACCCATCAATACTGTAATCTCAAATCACCAAGGAAGCACAGTGCCTTTAAGTATGTATCATCAGTGATATAAAGAGGAAACCTATTTCAGCTAAGCCATTCGCGAGCTCTTCGATTCGTTTTATTGTTAAGGTAATTTATCAAGTTTTGCCCTCTCCCCAGAAACCAACTGCTGATTTCGTTTGAGTTGTAGTGTTCTTGAAGCTTTATTGCTATTGAAGTCAAGTGACCCTAAAACAAAGTTAATTAATTTTTTTTCTAAGCCTCTTCGCGGACCGGAATCCTAGCTTTTCGAATATGATTGGCTAATAGAGTGCTCGTAACCGGTCCAGTTTTTTTATGATAAGAACCATGGTCCGGGATTTTCCGCGCCGACACCGGAAAATTGAAATTGTTGCGAAAGTTTACAAACATAGGCAACAGTTACTCGTAAACAACTCCCCGGGATAACAAATTTAATATGTAAGGAAAATACAAACTCTGAAGAATATGGATTCAGACGAGCCCACACAGTTAAAGTGAATTTTAACCCATTGACTCCTGGGGGTTCCCCATTGACGAGTAAAATCGTCTGGCGTTAGACAGAGTAAAATACTAAGTATGCCAAACATCCCTTAGGACTGATTTCAAATCCCTTTCCACGCTCTTAAAATGAACTCTTTCCTCAGGACTAAATTCATCCGATTGGACAAAATGCGTAGTGAATATTAATAGGAGATTTCACGTGACTTCATCGCCGTCATGTTGGTGGATGAAAACAAAAGATCTCTCATTAGCTTCTTTTGTTTGTCCACCAGAAGTCGTACATTTCTCTATTGTTATTGGTGTCCCTAGAGGTTGGTTGAAAACGTCCTATAGTTTTTCGATGATTAGGTAAGATGAGAAGATGTGGAGATGTCTGAACCCATTTTCACTTCTTACCGTGATATAAAAGATACAAGAGCTTCTGTCTTAAACACCAGATTTTCCGTGCTCGAATTTTGCATAGTTTCTCCATTGACTCGGCAACGAATTCCCAGTTTGTGAGGATCTATGAGATGGCCAGAAAAATCATTACCTAAATGCCTTTGTGCATTTTTCACAAACATGCTAATTCACCAGATAGACCATCTATAAACAGTAATCCTCCTTTCACTTCTGTAAAGTAGAATCCCTGATTTAAAATCCCAGATTTTCAGTACAAAGTTAAAAGGGTGTCTCTGAGAAAAGAAAATTACCAGAGGGACGTCACCCATTGTCATTAATGCGCTAAACAGAGCTTTATTGACTCAGTCGATACAAAAGATTATTTTGTTCTTGTGGGTTGGGGACATTTGAATTTAAAAAAAAATGTTTGTAGACAGATATTTTCCCTATCGATGCTTAACACGTTGTTGATCTTTGTATCAATCACCTGACAAGGAATCCTTGGTGACTATTGCGGGACCAATTGGACAGAATGAGTCAAACGTCTTGCCGATCAGCCACTGCCCACCGTTCTTTTTCAACTGCCAATCACGTGCACTTACATCATGTACCACTGTAAAGCCTGCCACGTATTCCATGGCCTCGCTCTCCTAAAAAAATGTATTTCTAGGTCACCATCGATAAAGAATGAAAACTTCTTGCTTGTTACAGTAACCAGTACAATAGACAAGGCAAGAAAACCCAAAGGCTCCTTTTTCTATGGCTTCTAGCTTCTACTACAGTGGGGGTGGGTAGGCAGTCCTATCATCTTGCACGACAGATTGTCCCCAGTAATACTTCACCTAATTTTAGTGCCCTCTAATGGGTGGAAAGCTGAGTGAAATTTGAAGAGTATTCTGGGACTTAGAGCACTTCAATGCAGTCCACACTCAACATCCACTACACAAGGTGGCCCCTAAAAGTAAAACCTAGTAAACAATAGTTTAACAATACAAACTTGATTTAAATGTACACATAAAACTCTGCAGTGATAGTTCTACTGAATCTTGAGGTGACTGGGTCCAGTTGTTCAGAATTTAAATCCTGATTGCAAGTACTGTTTCTGTTTTGTTGGTAAGACCTTTACTTACCTTAATCTTCTTTCCAGTTTTCCCAATGATAAATGCAAGTTCAACTTCAAAATCAAGTTGCTGGGAGAGAAAAAAAAACAAAACGAAAAACGATGCAAAAATTGAATGAACTTAAGGACTTTCAAACCCTTAACTTTTAAACATTCTTTGTACAAGGTGACATTTTGCTTATCCTTGTTTTAAGAGCAATATCAATAAAATATTAATCGCAAAAAAAAAGTGGTCTGTTTCTTTCCTCGCCATTCCTGTCTGTATTTTGACTACCTAAGCATTATAAATACTGTAGTGCAGTTTGTGAGGTGATTGGTCATCAGAAACGTCAAATTAGTAGTTGTCTGTCCGGTGAGCCATACTTTATAAGCTGTGAAGGCTTCAAACAATGATTGGTGAGTTTTCATCCACCTTGTAAATAAAGGACTTGGTTGGTACTAAATATTGTCAGGGATGTCTTCTGTACAGGTTGTTGAAATGTTAGACATAAACAACAACCATCCTCAGGACTACATTAATTTCAATTAAACAATCAAATTCCATCATAAGCGGCCCAAGCTCATGTTATGTGCGAGACGTGACTCTCAAAGAGTCACGTCAGCAACAAGACTGTTCTACACAATTTTTTTTTTGTTTTCTGAGTTACTTTCAAGATAAAGGAGTAAAGAAACGAAAAAGTATCAACGAAGGCACAAAATATAGACAAGTATGTTAACTTGCCTTTTTTTTGTTTTGTTTTGTCTTTTCAAGCTTTTTTAAACTGTTTTGGGACGTTGTTCTTTGAGCGGCTGTCGTAATCTTCCCATGACAAAGTCAAGGCTGGACACAGCAATTCATGGAGAAATGAGCTCGAAAGCCTTTCCTTCTGTGTTCCTCCCTGTGTTCCTCCTTTCTGTGTTCCTCCCTGTCTGATCAGCTTGCTGAGAGCATTATCCTTTTGGCTCAAAAGAGAAAGATTTCCTTCACATTTCTAGACCAGACATTTGTCTACCGAAGCTTGTGCTTGTCTTTTCGATTACAGGACTGAATTAAGGATCTCCCCTGCATTTAATTGCCACGTATCCCTCCGGCACACTGTCTGATCCGGTCCTTGAAAATATAACTCTTTCCCTACAGTCCATGTACAGTTTCACTTTGTCTTAGGAAAATTAGGAAAGCCTCTCAAACAACAATGTCCCAAAACAGTCAAAAAAACTCGAAAAGACAAGAAAAATAAACAAAGTGAGTTAACTTACTTTGTTTTGTTTATTCATTGATAACTTTTCGCTTCTTTGCTCCTTTGTCATAAAACTAACTTCAAAAACCAAAAAAAATTGTCTACAAGAGCGTCCTCACTCACGTGACGCTTTGAAAGTCACGTCTCACACACAACACAAGCTTGGGCCGCCTATGATTTTGTCTGGTTTAAGAATAATATTGTTCTAGTCATTGTAACCTGGGTCCTCAAGTCAAAAGAGGCTAACAAGAAAGGTCAAGCAAGAAGAATATACTTTGTAACTTAAGTAAAATTGCAACTAAAAAGCATAACAGCATTTTGCAAATGCTGACACACCAAACCCACAAGAGACAAGGTTCCAAAGCACCTCCATTTATAATTTTACTCCATCCTTTGCTGCCATGCAAAATGCCACTTACTAAAAGAAATTTTGACAATTTCAGCCATAATGCTCTGAAGCTGATCAGAACTGTCACATGAACCTAGTTAAATGTTCTAGATAGCTCCCATAATTTGTCTCCTTTATTAGCTCAGTGTCGGAGCATCTGAACTAGCCCACTGAAAATGTCACAGGTTCAACTTCTGATAGCAGCACATCTATTCATGATTGCTGCATGTTTCACATACCCATAGTTCTGAAATGGTTGCACAAAAATGTACACACAGTATATAATTATCTTGCTAACAAACACAACCCAAACAAACCTCTGTCTCATCTGGGTATATGATTGGTGCTCCTGGGTCAGCTATTGCATTATTAAACTTGCTGAACAGGATTGGTTCTTTGGGCAGTGGATAGTTCTGTTCTGTACAGTGATCAACATAGTTCATTCCTATGCAGATGATTTTATTGGGATTGTGAATTGGTGCCTTTAATCGAATATCAGCTCTCTTTAGAACATGTTGACCATTATTGACAACCCTGGAATAAAGAAAAAGGTGTGAAAAAACTCTGCAAGTCACAACCAAGCTTAACCCATTGCCACCTGGGAGTGACACCTGATAGATTCACTCTGCCTTAACGGAAGACCATTTTACTTGTCAGTGGAGGACGGTTTTAGGAGTCAATGGGTTAACCTCAACATCTAGTACTAAAAAACTGTGTCCCCTTTTAATGTCAGTTTTGTTATTTTCCTTAAATTTACTAATGATGTTCAAGAGTTGTCTTTTTCAATATGGGACACCTTCTCTTTCGCACAATACCAATTGAAAAAGTTATTGTCATTTCTTTCTCCAATATATGTGATAATCATAAACGTCTGTTTTACACATAACTTCTGCAATGACCTAGTCTGTGAAGAGGCTCTTCAAATTTCTCGTGGCCTCGGAGACATGCCAGCAGCTGCAGCTGCAAGTACCACATTAGAATCAAAGTTGGGAAATTCTATTTTTCAACACATAACATAGACTCCTGCCAATCTGCAGTATGCCTGCTTTACCCTTTAACCCACAACAGATCATAACAGTGACTAACATCTAACTTCTCACAGTATCAATGCATAATCAAACAAACAAGGCATAAGAATCCAGGAAATGATTTTCCTTATTTACAGCTAATTAGAAATGTACATCAACAGAACAGCTGAGAGAATATACATTTTGATACTTGTGCTGCGGGGATGAAGGAGTAAAATAAATCACCAGTTCAGTCATTGTTCATTGGACCCAGTTAAATACCATATAGTAGTTGGACCATTCCATAATTTCGCACCTGTTATAGCCTCAGTGACAACGTATTCGTATCCCATATGATAATTATGATTAGCTCCATGATTTGGGGGATCTCCTCTTTCCAGCCAAATTTGTGCTAACTATGTACAGTAACTTTTTAAAGATAAATGAAAAATGTTGGAAGATGTGTACCGTATTATTGGTTTCCATGTGATGTCATCAAGATTAAAAAATAAGGAATTATAAATCCTTTTGAGATTTTAGATAGTTATTAGAACAGCTGAAGACATATCTTTTTACAAATTTTCAGTTTGACGGGGTTGAATTTCTAAGCTTTTGTGCGACACCACATTAAAATGGTGGCCGAGAATGCTGTCACGTAGCTAAAAAAATTGACTTATCCGCTGAGATTTCGCAATCTGAACAGTCCTTGCATGAGAAAAAGTACTCATATAGGTGTTTATGAGCCCTCAGAAGACGACTACAGGCTTTTTATAGCAAAACTCAATGACTCATGTTTTTGTTAGCTTCCGGCCGCCATATTTGTGCCCCTCAGAGGGACACAAACAATTGGCGTCTCCATACATAGCCTTATACATTTGAGTAAAACATTTCATCGAATATCTCCCGCACGAAACATCACACACACCTGAATCTTCGCAAGACTGTTTCATTAGTGATCTTATTTTATCTCTTTGATTCTTGACCTTATTTGATGAATGGTTTTGATGATGGTGAGACAGTGAAAACTGGCAATACTAATAGTTGATAAGGTAATACTATTTTGCAGTCTAAGAAGGGTGTAAAGCTGATTATGTTTTTCAGTTACCTTGTTTTAAAGCCTATTCTTCTTCACAAGGCGTTTCTCTGTTTAATAGGTTGATGGTGGGGGGAGGTGGTCTTGAATTTTTAATTAATGTCCCAAAGAAAAATCCACTGACAGAAGCCATATAAAGTTACACTTAAAATAAAAGTCCCCGCAATTCATAAAGCAATTTTGCTCAGTCGTTATTATTATAACCATACCCTTGAGCCTTGTTTATCATCTCCTCACCGCCTTCCAGGAAAGATCTCATATCGGTGGAAATGGAATTATCGCCAGCACATACATCAACTACATCCCCGCCATCACTGGTTTCCACTCCAACCCTCTGTTTTCCCCCTTCAACGAACTGGATCAGTCGCATATTATGTCGAAATCGTGATGGAACAGAAAAACAAGGAAAACGTGCTGAACGAAGTCGAAGAAAACTACGTAACATAGAGCAGCACATGGGCATTTTGTCTGAGCATGCGCGAAGGGAATCGAATTATTCGAGTTCGGCGCCATTGTTATTTTGAACGCGCTGCCCGCGGGTTTTTAAACGGGCGATCTACACTTTGAAAAATATTTTGTCAAGAGAGATGAAAGATTGTAACAAAATTACACACTTTTCTATCACTATGGATATTCTTCGAGTTTGTTGGGAGTTCGGATGAGAATATTTTAATGACCAAATCCCGAACAAAACGAGATAAAGGCCCAAAGAAGTGGAGTTTGGCATTTGATTTACCGAAGTTCAAGATGTTCACACGAGAAGACAAATGATGCAGGTTAGTTTGAAGATGTTGAAGCTTTATTGTTATGAATCACAGGGCTGCATATTGACACGATCCTCAGATAAACCACCCTTTATGAGATGGAAATTTTGAATTTGAGCTGATTTTGCTTCAACTTTGTAGTAAGATTTCATCATAATTCCGCCGGCCCCCAAGCTTTAAATTACTTCAAATAACATTGTCTCTTCTTCCTCTTTGCAGCCGCTTGGGACTCCAGGCTTTAAAAAATGCGCTGTTTGTAGGATTACAATGTTATTACATAAGCTTTTGGCAAATTTTTATTTGGGAAGTTTTGATTGATTTTCCAAGTCGTGGATCTCAAAAGTCTTCTGTCTTGCTGCTCTCCAAGTCTGTTGTGCAGAGCATATAGTTGTCCATTTTTAACAAGGTTGTAGTGTCATTTCAATACACGATGACTTTTGCAATTTTTTTTCCTGTGCTTCAGTAGGTATTTTTGTAATTGCTTTTTTCGTCTCCTAGAGCTAACTTAAGTCAAAAGTTCGGTTAAACTACCCTTTTTCGCCGGCCCCCAAGTCCGAGAACACTTTTAGTGCATTGTTTGTTTATTTGTCCTCCGCTTCACCTGGTTTATTTATTCCGAAAAAATGCGTGCTCTTTTTTGTAACAAGGCAAACTACTACCGTTTACTGTCGAAGATTTCACATTTGGAGCTTGTCCATGTAGTTTTCGAACCGGATGGCGTAAGCTTTCCCTGCTAGCAGAGGCTCAGGAAAAGAGCCTCTGCTAGCAGGGAAGCGTAAGCTGTGTTATCGTGTTTATTTCATTAGCATGCTGCTACCTAGCAGACTAGCATTAGAAGCTCGTCGGTTTTTTTTTTTTCTACGTGCAGCAATTGAATTTACCTCAGCAAGTGTTCTTAGACGAGCGATTTAAGAAATAAGTGAGAATGCTCATTCAAAAAGATTTGGTTGTAATTCTGGAGACGAGCTCTGTAGGGCAGAACAAACATTTCGCTTTTAGTGTGTATCCCTCCCTTAGCGTGTAGAGGAATGCCAATCACGATTTCTTTAGATGTATGTGTTAGTTATACATTTGTACAAAAAAATGTTAGGAAACACGTTTTACTTGCCAAAATCCCGTTGTACCGTCTAGAATAAGTGAAACATGCACTTGATTATCTGCAAGACCTGTCACTATATTTTGATCATCTTCTCAACAATCATTCACAAATAATATGTTACACATCAGATTTGTCATGTACTGGCTCTTCTAACAATCCATATACTGTAGTATAAAAATCAATAAATGTTCACCACAATTAACGGGTAAAGGAAGATACAAAATTATGTTGAAAACTAGATGAACAATAATACGTTCAAATTTGCAATGAGAGTAAGCAAGGGAGTTCATTTACATATTACCTTGAATGTTATTTGTACCCAAAAAATGTTGAATAAATACTGGGTACAGTGTAGCAAATCTTTATGAGCATTTACAATGTTTGTAAAAACCAAGATAGTGTGAGGAAGAGGGAGAGAATGGTTTACTTAAGTTGAAAGAAATGAAACCCTATATTATTGATGTTGACTTCAGACCTAAAATGGCCATGTTTGATCCTTGCAGTTGTGCCCCCCACTCATGCATAACCATTCCTGCAAGATATCTGATGAAGTTACTGATGTTTCCAGAAGAGCTGGCTGCAATAAGGCCACCTTGTAGCCCATGCTTGTTGCTTTCAAAGAGGCTAATGATTGTATGCATTAGAAGCTTGTCTGTTTGTGCTCTGTAGTGACATCTGTTCAGACATGTATTCTGAGCCATGATCAGAAGTACTCTGCAAATTATTATTTAGTTTTAAGGTTAGGCTGTTAATTGGAAGGACAAGGGGAATGTAGTTATCTAGAAGAATGAAAAGAGTTCCATATTGCATGTCTTTAATTTGAAGAATTTACTCATCACAGTTTCTCGAAAAGTGTCTAGCATCCATAAACAAGTTCTAGTATAAACATAATTCTCCATGTCTTAGGTTTATCAGTAAGCTTGCTTTGGAAAAAGTGTTTCATGTACAGAATTAAAAGTTAGGATCAAAAGAACTGACAGCGTATTCTCTGCTGTTTAGAGACATGGGCATGCAGTGGCTCAACAATTGGAGCAATGGACAGAAGTGATGGCTGAGAAGTCAAGTTTTGTGGAAAGGTGTTACCTTGAGAAACAGTTGTGAATGAAGATAAATGGGCAAATTGGTTATGTGAAACAGCCGTATTTGAAGCTCTTGAAGTTCTGGATTATGATTGGAATCTTAAACACTCATACATAATTAATTTGTTTGCAGTAAAATTAACAGATGTGCTGAATTCATGAGGCTCATACAAATGGGATTCTTTGTTGCTTATAAATTCAATGTACAGTTAAGATTTCACTAGTTGGAGTCACATCCTACATAATAAAGTGTTGCATGTCATAGTCTCAGTAAGGTGGCCAGCAAGTTGATATGAAGAAAAACACTCGTGATCATTAAGTTTTTGATATCCATTTATTGTGACAGTGAATACAGTTGTTGACCATTTCCTCATATCTTATACTTCCGAAGGACTAACAAATTAAATTATATTTTAGTTCTATACTTGTAAAAGTTTAAAAAGCTTGGGGCTTGATATTAAAAAAGGAATACTCTTTGGTGTGTCACTCTTAACATCGCTTTGTTCCCTGGGCATGGTCTAGTCAGAACTTACTAATTTCCTGTTGTCATTTTGTAATCAATTTTCAACTTGAATAGTCTGATTCTTTGGAAATGACCACAGAGAAGGATCATTCCTACAGATTGAGACAGTTGTACAAGGTTCAAGAGGGCAGCTTGTTCAATTACAACATGGGAATCATAGACCTTGCTATGCCCTTAGACAGTGGTTATTTATTTCAGGTCCTCAGATTTAGTTCCCTAGGGATTTGGGATGTGCTTAAACTCAAAACCTTAACCAGCTATCTTGCTCTAGTTCCCTGAAGCTAACACCATGTAAGCAGTAATTTTCAAATGGGAGGTGCTCCATGCAATACACGAAACCCAGACTTAACATGACTTACTCTCTGTCAGAAGCTTCAAACGTTCCACAATTCCTAAACATTTTACTCGTGGTAACATTACCAACTCTATTTTCTGGCTGTTTACTCAGACCATAATTTGGTCAAAGCTGCTGTTTTTGGCCCGTCGTTCACGCTTGTTCGCGTTCATGCCAACAAACTTAAAACGAAAAAAGGCAAGCTACCGTAAACTTTGGGTGTGAACATATATTTTCATAATGTAGCTGAAATTCTCGATATTTTAACACATTTCAAACAGGAATGCCCAACAGAGCAAAAGAGAGAACAGTGAGAGGTAAACACGTAGGTTGCAATCAAAACTAACGCGGTAAAATGTCTGTCTAGTCTGCTTATGTGTGTTTGGAGAGCCCTTCGAATTATGCAACTTTCGCAAGATTACTGACTACGTGAGAGTTCCACACCAAAACAACTTGTTTTCCCCTTATTATTCGAAAGTAATTTGCTGTGACTTTTTGCCATAAACAGCCAACCGTTTCTCGATCTTTTGACACCGTCTACACGTAAGGCAAGGAAGATAAACTACACAGATAACGACACGAACTCGAAACTTTTCGCCAGGTAGACCGCCATTATTTTGGTTTCTGCTTATGGCGGGCCAGCGGATACGCTCATAAGAGATCTCAAAGTCGCGCACGCGCAGACAGAATGCCCCTGTGCTCGTAACATAGATGTAAAACGACGAATTGCCCTTTTCTACTTCCCAGTCCATGCGCTACAAGGACTCACAATCCTCTTCCTTGAGCGTGCGGGATTTCACGAGGGATGTCCCTCATCTAACCTCGTCTTCTTCTTTACCTGGCAAGGTAAATGCGCCCTGGGGACGTGGTTGGTCCCTCATCCTTCCCTCTTGGGGTAGTGGTTTATCGTTCACAGATAATTTTATCACCAAAACGAATCCCTGCTAAAAACCTCTGTGCTCGTTCTAATTTGAGCCTTGTAGCTTACATCGTCTCCCCGCCGCAGGCGATTTAGAGGTCCTTTTTTACTCCTTGTTATTCACCCCTACGCCACAGCTCAGGTACCAACTCGAAACGTCAATTTAGGTAAGTGTCCAATAAACAATCAATACAGTCCTCTTCATGATTTACGCTAATATTCACACCTTCGATAAAGTTGTTGCTCACAACGATTTAATGACGAAAAATTACAAGCTGTGTGAAGTTCCTCTTCACTATTCAGAACGGTCAAGTATAGAGTCGCGCAGGGTATGATTCAAAAAGTTCAGGGTACCAACGAAACAGGTGCAAACTCTTCAAGTTCTCTTCTTCAATGTATCTTTGGCATATGAGATATGAGTAGTATTGACGGACAAGAGGAGGATAGCGAGATTGCAAGTAGTCAAAGGGCGCGGTTATTTGTTACTAAAGATGAAAAATGGAGTGAAGAAATGTTCTCTAGAAGAAGAAGACATAAATTATTCGGTACAGCCGTGGACATCAGATATTCCCAACTTTCCATTCCGGAATGGGAGCCCTGCTCTCCACCCCATCCCTAAACTCTCGAAAAGAAAAATGGCGAACGCACAGAACTACCTATGGGTCCACGCATTTAAGACAAACAAAATACGTTTCTACTTAGAATGAAAACATTTAACACAGACAATTTCCTTTTTTCTCAACTCATTAACTGGAAACCAAAAGTAATGTTAAAGAGGTTTTTATTTTATTGCCTACAGACACTGCTGCTGGGATGCTTGTCTGGAAAAAAACAGGGGAGTTTAAGCAGGGACAACGGCAACGGAAACGTCACTCTAAAATATAACTTAGCGCTATCGCAAGTATTTCGCAACCATCCCGTCATGCTAACCATGTCCAATACGGGAGAACTATCCTGCAACTTGTAATATCCAGTCCAGCATTCCAACAATTCCAGTATAGTTCAGTTTTGCACATGTGCATAAGTATCGTCTTTTGTAGTGCCACGTTGTGAGATGTAGTCGGCAAAGTGATAGCTTATGTTATTAAACGGCATTTAACCCTTTCAGGCCCGAGGGGTTCCCCATTGACGAGTAAAATCGTCTGGCGTTAGACAGAGTAAAATCTATAAGTGCCATTTGGCACTATCGGGCCTGAAAGGGTTAAACAGAGAAGACTCGCGGTTGTTACACTGGCGACGAGGATAAACACGTTGAATTACAAGAGAAATCTCGCAAGCGAAGTCTGAAGCCCAGCGAGAGAGGCAAGCAGGCAAAATACTTCAACGCGTGAATCGATCGATCGACCAAACATGTCTCACACGGAACAAGCAGATGCCGGCGCAACAGCTCCAGTTCAAGTTATCACGGCAACGAGAAATCTAAAATCTCAACCATTTATCCCAGGAGATGACCCGAT
This sequence comes from Montipora foliosa, assembly GCF_036669935.1. Classification (NCBI taxonomy): domain Eukaryota; kingdom Metazoa; phylum Cnidaria; class Anthozoa; order Scleractinia; family Acroporidae; genus Montipora; species Montipora foliosa. Next base: position 14,778,857 of record NC_090874.1, on the reverse strand, counting down.
AGTAAAAGGGAAAGCGTGGGACGACTGGCTTGAAGAAATCGAACGGGAATTCAGATACTTCAAGATTACGGAACCGCTCGACAAGAAAGATGCACTCATCATTTATGGCGGGAAAGAGATCGCTCGCCTGGAGAAAAGTTTACCAACCCCGACAGATGGCGCTAGCGAGTACGACAAGTTGAGAAAGAAGCTAAATGACTACTTCAAACCGAAGAAAAATAAACACCACGCGAGATACGTATTCCTCAAAATGAGACCGACACATGACGAAACAACGAACGCGTACGCTGCACGTTTGAGGGAGAAAGCCAATGACTGCGAATTCGAAGCCAATTGCGATGAACGAATCTTGGAACACCTCATCCAAACAACACAGAATCGATCGCTTATACAAAAAGCCATCAACAAGAAATGGGATTTGACACGGTTTTTAACCGAAGCTGCTCAAATTGAAGACACATCACTTCAAATAAGCGACATGAAAATTCATCAAGACGTGAAGAAACTTGGGCGACGCTTCGAGAAGTGGCATTCACCCAAGGACAAACAAAGCGGTAAAGGAAAGCAACCCTGTGGATACTGCGGACAAACAGGCACACACGAGGAAGGCAAGAACTGTCCAGCGTATGGGAAAAAATGTATGAGATGTCAAAAGTTCAACCACTTCAGTTCAGTGTGTAAGTCCAAAGGCCCGCACAACAGTAAGAAAGGCAACGACCAAAAACGCGATCACAAGCCACCAGAGAATCCAAGGCACAAGCGCCGTGTAAAGAGAACCACTGAAGGAGAAGATGCCGACAACTCAACAAGTTCCGATGACGAGTTCTTCTGCCAAGCCGTAAGACACCTGAAGCAAGTGAAGAAAATCAAAACCGATGGTGAAGACAGAACCGTATCAGTGAAGATAGAAGATGTTGATGTAAGAGCTGAGCCTGACAGCGGAGCAGAAGTAAATGTCATGGATGAACACCAATTTAAAGCATTGACAAACCGGTCCAGTGTGAAACTTACACTACAACCGAGCAGAGTAAAGTTAAGCACCTTGCAGAGTGAGCTACCCGTGAAAGGAGAGTTCACAGCCACAATAAGACAATAAGACCAGAGGAAGAATCAACTCCCCACCCCTTATCAGCAAAAGTACCCTTCAAGAGCTGGGTATGTTACAGATCAGAGCAGATGGTTCTTTCGCCGAGACCAATGACTTGAGAATCCAGGAAGAACCACCAGACGTCAAAAGTGTCAAGCGAGATAAAGATCTCAAACCTGGAATCAAAGAAATGACTGATCAATACAGTGACGTATTTAAGGGTATCGGGAAGATTAGAGACATTAAGAATGGAAAAGAGTTCTATGCGAAGTTCAGCATGAGACCAGAAGCAGTGCCCGTAGCTCAAAGACCGAGACCAGTGGCTTACTACCTGCAAGAGCCATTAAAGCAATGGCTGGGCCAATGTGTAGAAGAGGAGATATTCGAAGAAGTTCCTGAAGGCGAGGCAGTCACATGGTGCTCACCCCTGGTTGTTCAACCAAAGCCGAAGTTCAACACTGTAGACAAGGAGAAACTTGAATCGCACATGATCAGGGCCAGCGTGGACCTCAGGGTACCAAACCAATTCATGGAAAGAAATAGGATCACCCAGGGACCTATTGTTGAAGACTTCATGTACAAATTTCATGATTGCACTGTGTTCTCCAAACTTGACATGCGGCAGGGGTACCACCAACTCCTACTCGATCCAGAGTCCAGAAAAATTGCCACTTTTAGCACCCCGTGGGGGAACATGCGACCAAAACGTCTAATCTTTGGAGCAAAAGCCTCGCAAGATCTCTTTGACGAAGCTATCTACCGAATATTTGGAGACATACCAAGATGCCTCAACCAACGGGATGATATCCTGCTAGGAGGAAGAAACATGGAGGAGCACAACAAGACATTGGAAGCAGTCCTGCAGAGAGCAATGGATTTTGGAATCACATTCAATCCTGACAAGTGCCAGTTTGGAGTCGAGGAGATAGAGTTCTACGGACACAAATTCACGAAAGACGGATTAAAGCCAAACCCAGACAAAATCAGAGCTGTCAAAGAAAGCAGTCCACCAAAATCAAAAGAAGCGGTGCGAAGTTTCCTTGGCATGACGGGATACCTTTCAAAGTTCATCCCAAGATACGCATCACTAACTGCACCATTGCGAAAGCTAACCCACAAAGATACAAAGTTCAAATGGGGAGCGGAAGAGAATGAAGCATTTGAGAACCTGAAAGCAAGCATAACTAGTGAAAGCACAATGGCATACTTCAACCCAGCTAGACCAATCGTTGTGAGAGTGGAAGCCAGTTTCCATGAAGGGCTCTCAGCCGGATTTTTCCAAGAGACAGGTTGTGGTCTCCAGCCAGTTCACTTCATTAGTCGTACCATGACCGACACGGAGAAACGGTACAGCCAGACAGAAAAAGACGCCCTGTCAGTACATTGGGCGAAGAACAGGCTCAGCATTTACCTCCTTGGAGCACCAAAATTCAAGATCATCACTGCCCACAAGCCACTGCTTCCACTGTTTAACAAGGCAGCCATGCGACTCCCACCGAGAATTGAAAAATGGGTGATGGGAATGCAAGATGTCGACTTCGAGCTAATCTATGAGCCTGGAAAAGATGACGCAGACCCCCTTGACTTCCTGTCAAGACACCCATTGCCAGAGAAAGGAAAGGATGCTGTAGAGAGAGTAATCAAATATGTCTTGAAAGCTGAGCATGCTGTCGTTGTAGATCAGATCAAGGAAGAAACTTGCAAAGATACCCAACTTCAAAAACTGTCCGCCAGGATACTAACCGGGGACTGGGAACGTTACAAAAAGGACCCAGACATTGCACCATTCTACAGTGTGCAGAATGAATTGTATACAGTGGATGGCCTACTCTTTCGTATGAATCAGATCATCATCCCCAGAAGCCTGCAGAGACAAGTCATTAAGGCTGCACACCACCTCGGACATCTGGGAACGACCAAAACAAAGCAAATGATAAGAGCAAAGTATTGGTTTCCAACCATGAACACCATGATCGAACAGATCATTGGACAGTGTTACGAATGCCAGGTTACCACAAAGCAGCACAGGCAGGAACCCATCAAAGTCACAGACATACCCAAGAAACCGTGGGATGTCATAGCTGTAGACTTCAGTGGACCATACCCTGATGGCCATTATAATCTAGTAGCCATAGACAAGAGAACAAGATATCCTGAAGTCGCGAAGACCCACTCAACAGCTTTTCAACCAACCAAGGAAAAGCTCAAAACAATGTTTGCCACTCATGGCACCCCAAGACAGCTGGAAAGTGACAACGGACCACCGTTTAATTCCAGAGAGTTTGCAGAGTTCGCTAAAACAGAGGGATTCCACCATCATCGAGTCACCCCAGAACATGCACGTGCTAATGGCGAAGCGGAAAGCTTCATGAAACTGCTTAATAAGACAGAGCAGATCACCCACCTTAAAGGCGGGAATAGCAGCATAGCTATTCAAGAAATGCTGACAGGCTACCGCTCAACACCACACCCTGCCACCGGAATAGCACCCTATGAAGCCCTCATGAACAGACAAGTGAGAACCAAATTAGACCGTCAAACGAGGGAGAGCAGCGAGAATGCTCGTGACACAGCCATCAATGAGAGGGATGAGAGATACAAAGAGAAGCTCAAACAGAATGCTGAGAACAGGAACACCGTGGCACACAACTTCATTGTAGGAGATCATGTATTGTTGAAGCAAAAGAAGAGGAACAAATGGTCCACAGCATATGAACCAGCTTTCTACACCGTAATCCGAACCGACGGATCAAGCATTGCCGCACGTCGAATCACAGATGGACGGGAAGTGTATCGGGACGCAAACCAGTTCAAGATTGCCAACGCTTTGGTCCAAGACAATGCCAGTGAAGAGTGGGACGACCGGGAAGGAGAACCGACCACAGAGGATTGGAGAGAGAAAATCCTGCTGAATGCCAACCCTCAGTCAGTCCAAGAGGAGATTATCTCCAGCACAGAGGAAATGGTCGAAACCAACAGCAGTGACAAAACGGAACAGAACAAACCAACTGAGTCCTCAGCAGCTGTAGCCAGACCAAGGCGTGATCGGAGGCGACCAGACTATCTGAAAGACTATGTTACCTAGACTGTACTAAGCTTATGCTCACTGGACATAGACATTTATATGCCCTGAACATTTTCTGTTTAAGCGTAGAACATTGGACATTTTGGGACATTGTTTTCTAGTTGCGTTTTATTTAAGGAAAAGACCGTCTCTAGAAAAAGGGAGAAATGTAATATCCAGTCCAGCATTCCAACAATTCCAGTATAGTTCAGTTTTGCACATGTGCATAAGTATCGTCTTTTGTAGTGCCACGTTGTGAGATGTAGTCGGCAAAGTGATAGCTTATGTTATTAAACGGCATTTAAACAGAGAAGACTCGCGGTTGTTACACAACTGTAGGGGTACAACCGGTTTTAATAGAAATAGAAAATGGATGGTTCATTTTTGCATGATCTCGTTGTCGTCAAAACCTAAAATGTCGTGATTTCACGATGTTGTTTTGATTCTGGAGGTAAAGGTAAAGGTACACCTTATTTAACGTCGGTAATTCCTCTACCCTCCTGAGGGTATTCTCCCAGGAAGCCGACGATGCGCTCATTTTACCCCCCTCTTTCCATCAGTGCTCCGTTTTAAGGGTATTTAAAGCTACTTAGGCTACACTGAAAGGAAAGAAGTCGAAACAAGGATGTGAGATCCGGGGATCGAACTCGGGACCTCTTGCACCAAGGCCGCGCACTAATCGAGTTGTTTTCTGCAAAGAATGCACGGAAATTCGGGCTGCGCTAGGCTCGATTGACCAACCGTTTTGTGAGCCCGCGTTCCTCCGCGCAAACCATGGCTGGATCACTGGTCCAGCCAATTGTATTTTCCACCAATCAGAAAGTCGCCTGCCCGCCAAGAACAAAATAAAGTATTGCGACGGGTGCTACGTCACGGACAAACGACGTGATCCAGTCGTTCGTTGGGAGGAGGATGTCAACCACACTCACAAAACGGCTGGAAATCGAGCCTGTGGCTGCATGTGCAGCACGAGTATTTTCTTTTCTTAACCAATGATATTCTTGCTTTGTGGCATCATCGTTGCCGTAGCCGTCGTCTTTGCTTAAACTCCCCAAAAAGCCAAGCCCGATAAATTTCAAGGACTTTTCCAGTAACCGAATGCAAGGGTGTCAAAATTCAAATACTATAGACCTTTTAATTAATTCCCCCAGAGGGCAGCAAATCACATAGGGTCGACTTTCGATTGTGTGAGATGGCAAAAGAGCACACCAATGCTGTAAGAAACAACTGAAGGAACCACTATGCGAGTTTAATTATTCTTCTGGTGACCAGATTCGAAAATGAGGGTTAAAATTAATGTCCTTTTCGCCAACTTAGAGTAACAATATTTTACATAAAAACAAACTGCCTTACTTTGGACTGGAAGTAATTTACATCGATTGCTTAAAAGGAACTCTCCCATTCGACTTGCTGAGGGCCAAGATTTATAACCGGGTTCCAATCGAGTGTCAAGCAAAATTGGTTAATCAAAGCTGACGCACTGATTTCAACGAGGTAATCATAGGCAAAGCAAAAAGGTGCAGCCGATTCAGAGCTCGGAAAGGGGCACGAAGGCATGTCACTATAGGCAATATTATCGCCTCTATGGGGCTAGACATCTAAGCCCAACTGCTTATTTATCCAAAGTAAAAGAAATTTCGAAATTACTCTTGGACACGTCAATGAAAAGCACTTTAATTGACCAAGCAGACTATTCACCCCCCTCACTTCTCCTCTTCTTTTTCTTCTTTTTCTTCACCGGTTCTTCGGGCTCTTCACTTGCGACAGCTTGAACAATCTCCTCTTCCTCCTCGTCTTGTTCTTCTTCCTCGGCTTTTCTCTTTTCTCCTTTGTCTTTCTTCTTCTTCTCCTTCTTTTTCTTCTTGCTGCTCTCTTCTTCATCGTTTTCCACGAGGACAGAATCATTCATTGTCGGTTGTTCTTCCTCCTCTTCTTGTTCAACAGTCTGCTCTTTTTCTTTCTTCTCCTTCTTTGTCTTCTTCTTTTTCTTCTTTTCGCTCCCATCTCCGTTTGTCATTCCGCTATTCTCCTCAAACTCCAAGTTGGCTTCCTTCATAACTTCAATATTCTTGCGTGGTGTTTCATTCGCGTCGTAGAACTTTAGTCCTCCTCCTTCTTCTTCTTCTTCTTCTTCTTGTTCTTCTTCCTCGGCTTTTCTTTTTTCTCCTTTGTCTTCCTTCTTCTGCTTCTTTTTCTTCTTGCTGCTCTCTTCTTCATGGGCGTTTTCCACGAGGACGGAATCATTCACTGTCGGTCGTTCTTCCTCCTCGTCTTGTTTAACAGCCTGCTCTGTTTCTTTCTTCTTCTTTACCTTCTTCTTTTTCTTCTTTTCGCTCACATCTCCGTTTGTCATTCCGCTGTTCTCCTCAAACTCCAAGATGGCTTCCTTCATAACTTCAATATTCTTGCGTGGTGTTTCGTTCGTGTCGTAGAACTTTAGTCGTTCTTCGATTTGCTCGTGTAACTTTTGACCGAATACACTGGATTGTGTTTCTGAAAAAGGATAACGATAAGAAATCAAATCATGTTCAAAAAACCCAGTTTATACAGCCTATTATTGGTCATTACTTAAACATACCTTAGTAGATGTTTTGGCGTGCCGTAACGCAAAGCATTTTTACGATTTTTGACCGGTCTTTTAATACTGTACAAAGAACTTTTCCAGATAATTTATGGCAGTTCTTACGTGACTCCCGCTCTGTGAAGAAATGTGGTTGGTCCGGCAACTTCACAAACAACTGAACGTACCACGAAAGATAGAAGTCACTCTCGCACTTATCTGAAAAATTTACGCAATTTTCTCGCTAAATTGTCCAAATAAGTGCGATGATCACTTCCACCTTTCGTCTACAACTCGCCCTTCAATTATTTAACAATTATTATTCCACGAGCGCACGTTGGAAATGAGACGATAGATAGCCAACGAGGCGTGTAGCGCCGAGTTGGCTGATCATCTCATATCCAACAAGTGCGAGTGGAATAATTGTTATTAAAACCGCCCACAAATTGTGGATAAATCGTCCCTACTTCATTGTAAAAAACAAAATAAAGTTACTGATATTTGTAGAGCACTGTATAATAGCTCATATTCTTGGTCTGCACCCACGTGACACGACGGCCATCTTGCATGGCAATACAATAGAATTTCTTTTCGCAGAATTTGCACAATAATAAAGATTAGTTCCCAGCGAAGAGACAAGTTATCGCTCATACCATCCAATATGGCCACTGTGACGTCGGATGGCTAACCCAGTCAAAACTCTGGAATTGCATTATCCAATGATCTAGTTTTTCAATGTACACACTTATTTCATTAAATGCACAATATCGCGGAATATTTGTACTCGTCTCGTGCGTTTTTGCTTCAATTACCCACAGGACTGAACGGTCATATCACCTGAAAAGCAATCAATTCTTGAGGCGATGGAACATTTATTTGCCAAGTATCTTGAGATTCGGCCCTTGTTCTTGACGCTAGCGCGACCAATAAACGACGAGTGGAAAATGAGCCCGTACTTTGGAGTGTTCCCCTTTTTCTTGAGCGCTCTGCGAACAAACACAACACAAAATAATATTTCTGACTAAAAATAACAGTAGCAAAAGTGAGGGATTTTCATCTTTCATTTGACATAGTACGTTCCCGTTTAACGGTTTGCTGTGAAAAGTTGGTCAAGAATCGGGCTTTCGTGCTTGAGATCGCGGGTTCAAACCTCGAACGCACCAACTGAGCAGAAAGTGCTGCCTTTGTAATTTCATCTGCAAATGGTTAGACTTTCAAGTGTTCTCGAATAAGGACTATAAACCGTATGACCCGTCTCACAACCCTTCATGTTAGTAGGCAACACTGTAGGACATTAAAGAACCCACACACCGTTCGTGATGAGTAGGCGGAATACCTCTGCTCCAGTGTTGTGGTCTGTTCTCCTTTCACATTCATAGGGTTGGGTGGGTGGGTGAGATCAAATATGGACTGATAGCGGTTGCAAGAGGCGCCTTTACAGCCTGACGTTCGATCTCACCCCAGAGAAAAGACATGTAAGCCGCGATGACACTGTAGATGATATCTGCGGTATATACAGCTGTTTCGAGAATGGTTGTCCAAAAGAAGCGTAAGAGCTTTCGCAACAATGCCGAAAGATAGTATTCAAGATGTAGTGAACGCCCAGAATCGAAGATGCCACGACCGTACAGTGAAGACCTATGATGGCGAGATATTTGGATGAAAGAGTTCTTAGGATATGGCAGTACGCACAGACTTATGTTGAAGCTCTCTCCCGCCATCAAGCTACCAAAACACGTCCAAAAACAAATAGGTTCATTAGCAAAAACGATAGCTCTGCACGTGCGCCACGATTTTTGGTACATTTCTCAAACTTTCTCTGCAAAACGTGACATAAGATAAGTAAGGTTAAAGTCGTCAAAATCTTCCTTTCTCTGTGAATCCTAACTCCTTGTTACAAATTCATGGCCGGGATCATTTGACTGAATTTTGAAACCCTCTCATATCTCAATGTCAGTAACGAAAACATGAGCATGTATTTCTAGGTGAGGTTTTCGATAGCATTGCCGTCATGTTTTCGTTGACTCAAACTGATAGTTTACCACAATGCCTTTCGGCATTGTCACGTACGCTATTATGCTTATTTTGGACAACCTTTCTCGAAACAGCTGTAAACCATTACCATTGCCAAACCAACATTTGACTTGATTTGCATTCATAGTAATTTCAGTTTACAATGTTCCCAATTAGCGCTCCAGCGCTAGAACGACTACACACTACGTTCCTTTTCTTTCCTTTCCATTAATCTAGTCTTCTAGCAAGACTGTGGATGAATGAGAGACGGGAATGCCTTGGCGATCCAACAGGGGCACCCAACGAGAATATAGTTCAAAACCACTTAAACATAGCATTGTTAAACGTATTTTGGTATTTAAACGGTAGATATAGGCATATTTTTATCCCCTATTTTATCCCCTATTTTATCTGTTCGGATTTCCTAGCTGAAAGTCTAGTGATCCGAAAATTATAGGGATCAAAACTTACCTTTTCGAAAATTTCAGCCAGAAATAAAGCTCCCGAAAATTCTAGGTGAGCTTTTTAGGGTAAAAATCCGTTAAAAATGGGCAATCATACCATGTTTTAGATGTTCTAAAATCCTAGGACAGGCGGGAAAGCAAGAAATTTCAGAACAAATGTTCCGAAAATTCTAGATCTCAAATCGTCTTCCGAACAGATATTTTCTGAAAGTTGACGTTGGGTGCCCCTGATCCAACCGCCGGTGTATATGTGAGTGATATTGAACCATTGACAGGCGTAACACCGGTTATCCTCAAACGAGGATAAATGATGAGTAAGATATTCCAGAAAACACCGATCCTCGATTGCTGTAAAAATACTGCTGACCAGATAAGAAATCAGGCTCCTTCGTCCATTACAGTTGTAGCTAAAAAGCTGAAAGCATTTTTGATCGAAAGTAGATGATAATTTTTTCCGGTTTGGGTTAACAGCGTCTAATAAAAAACTGCTCTGTTACGAATTCCGGACGTTTCAGAGTGGGTATTCACCTAAACAAGGCTTTTTCGGCTCCAAGAATCTGGACTGTTGAAGCAGGGTACTTGGCAAGATTTGTCAGGCTTCCAGCATGAGAAATTAATCGAGCCCCCACCTGAAACAAGACAACCATTTAAATAAATGAATGAAGGGGGTAGTTTCTAAAGAAACTGTGGTGCTGCGTCGGTGGGGAAGTAGTATACAAAAATTTGGTTTTATCAATTCGCTCTGACGAAGGGCTAACGCTCGAAACGTCAGCTTTTAGAATCTCTGTACGGTGGCCAATTTACATCAACTCCGTTGATAAAACCAAATTTTTGTAAACCATTTAAATAGCTAGCATAAAGAGACTGACACCAAAAAGGAATCACCCCCCCAAAAAATTCGATTTGTGACATCAAATTCTTTCCTCGAGTTAGGGGCTGTTCACATGGAGGGAAGAAGATGCTTGAACTAGGAAGAACCTATTCTTCTGTTGGTTCACATGTGCACATTTTGATCGGGGTTATGAGAAGAATAATGCGTTAACTATTAGTTGACTGACGTGGATGAACGCCCGGCAACCTGTGTTTTCTTGTGCCAGGACCATCTGAGTGAAAGAAGCTTTTATGGTTTCGGGTCTCTCTAACATTGCCACTGGACACTTGGGCGAAGAACAACTTTTTACATTTAAATTAAACACAAAAAACAATCATATGCTGCTTTGATGATCCACCATGTACACAACCCCTTACCTCTAAACCACCCGGTGATATGCATTCCTGCCTTTAAGGGGTCTTATTGTCATAATGATAACAGTTGGGCTATTAGCTCTACTATCCAAAGATTCTTAAGTAAAAAGTCTGTGCCCTAATGAAAGCAGCCTGGGTTGTCAGTGACTACAACAGTGACATATTCTGAAAAATGTCTGGCTAAGTCAAAAATATCTTTTAGTAAAATAAGCTGCCCTTAACTGCAATATCACAACGTTTTTTTGTTGCAGTGCACATAAAGAAGAGACCTACATGTAGTTTAATGCCCTTCATAACAATAATACACGTAATTTATTATGATAACACATAACGGGTCGTATTTTGCCTGAACCTACAATCACACACAAAAGTAGTTGGGAAGGTTACATAAATGAACCGCACCAGAGCTGTATTTCAACCCACTACTGTTAACACGCAAAAAAACCAGGTTCCCCTTATCTTATATAGCTCCCCTCCCCCTATTCAATGTTAAGGGTAACACAACAATTTCCCACTAAAACCGTTCAGTTTTGCACAATATTGAATCAGGGGGGTGGCGGGAGAAGCAAAGAAGACGTCAAAAGTGCTAACCTTCCCAACGGTTTTGCCTATGATTGTATGAGAGTAGGAAATTCACTTTAAACGCCCATAACTTTCGTAGCATCTAATTTTGGCTTTCACTTCTCATTCCGGAAATGTCCTTATAATGTCCTTTCAAAGGGAAAAAAAATTCAGTCACAAATGCAACTGTATTGGTTGCAACTTCAAGAGCTGCAAAATACTCTTTGTTTGCCCTCCAAAATTTTGCATAAGCATTGTTTCCAGTTTCTCTTGGGACTTCCCATCGTCCCAAGAGAAAATAAAAGCAATGCTTATGCAAAACTTTGAAGGGCAAAAATAAAACATTACGGTATTTTTGAAGGTGACCTATAGACACACACCTGGTCCTCAACATGGCACACAAGCATATGCAAGCATAAGAGACATAATTTATGCAAAATCAGTACCTTTTGTCAAGACAAATGACACTTCTAAAACAACAAGTTTACAGACATGTGAATGCACATGCATTTTGCTTGCTCTTATGCTTGCATCACTAATGAAGTCCAGGCTTATACAATCACATGCCAGTAATTCCCATTACCTGTTCTCCAATAAGGGCAGACAAGTTAGGAGCCACTTGATTCATCTTGGAGATTAAATACGAATGAAGGCTTTTTCTGTATTCTGCCAGGGCAATCACTCTTGATGCAAATGCCTGAATATTGATTAAGTCGAACGGTGATATATCCATCCCTATAAATTTATGAGAGCCAGTTATTGCGTTGCTTTGCGTCAAATGCTTCAAGCACCTGCATTGCAATCTCACTACGCGGCCAACTTTTAATGCTCTATCATAATAATATTGACCGCTCCACGGTCATTTTCAAGTTAGAGTTTGTGAATAAAATTTTCACATATATACAATTTCTGAAACAATGGAATGAAGGTAAAAGCTAAGTATTTACATACGAACAATAAAAATAACAGAATGCAAAAATTAAGTGTAAATAAGAGGTGAAAAGAATGAAAAACTATTGGAAGTGTTAAGCAAACAGCTTTGCACAGATAGAATTTGGCTTGAGGTCCTGAATAAAAACCATTTCAAAAATCAAACAATCGAACTTGCTCAAGCACTTCCTCAGGACCCTTAAGTTCTTTGCGATTTCACATGGAGCAATTCCATGTTGTTCTCTCACATGATTGCCGATTACCGATCATTTATGCCCCTCGACACGTTGATATAAGTGTTGACTTGTAAAACCGACATAATCTGCATATAGCAAACAAGCTTGTGTGTACCGTAGGAACAGCTGCAGCTTCAATGAGGGAAAAAGTGAATCTTCCCCTGTAGTTTAGAGTATGTATGATGAAAACTAGCCATGTGATGCACTGTCCGATAAAAGAATGCAAGTCTTTGAATTTTTGGAAGAGCAGGCTTGGTGTGGTGGGTCACTTCCCACAATATCGTCAAACTTTCCTCAGAGAGATTTTTCCATCTCATTTATAAAAAAGAGGAATAATCTTTGATCTGCACACAAGACAAGCACTTATGCTGGTCTGTTCAATTAATCAGACATGTAAACAATAATAATTATTGAAGAGATTTCAGTACTGCAGCCCAGTCAATCTCACCCATAGATGATCTGGAAGCATCATAAATTGCCTTGCATTTGGCTGAATCCATGACAATCTCTTCTAGGCCTTCCATTATGTCCTCTGTGAGGTCCTTTCGTGATTTAATGAACTTAGTCACTTTTGCATACATGTAGTTGTCAGGAACAATCTTGACAAGCTCAGGAAAATGGTATGAATACCACTCTCTGAAATTAAACAAATCAGCAATGAAAATATTGCAATTTCCATCAATGACCAGTGTAACCTGACAGGCCCTTATTTAAGGAGGCTCGAAAGGGTTTTCTCCTGAGAGCGCGTGCATAAGCGACACACGCAATTCTAAGAGCTGCTTGCGTCAGCTCGATTGAAAATGGGTCACCTTTCAGTTCTAATTCCTATATACATGGAATATAAACAGACATCTCCTATTCATGAAAACTACGACAATTCTACACAAACGGTTTAATGGTCACTTAAATCCCTGTGTGTTGGCCTGTGGCTCCACTCACGCACGGTCTTGAATGAGCAGGTGATGCATGCGCAAATGCTGATCTTGTAATCCCCTCATTTTTCCTGATTTTGCAACTTTACTTGGTTATATCTCTGCTTCTGGATTGTAATTTTTTTTCCTTTTTTGCATGTTAGCTTAGATTAATTTAAAATGTTGTCTTTCAAATTTAAAAAATTCTGTGGGTGAAAAGAAAGAGACAGTTCATAAAAACTGATTTTTCTGAAAAACTGGCCTACAAATTTTGTTGAATTTTAAATATTTTAGAGATTATTTTAAACATTATCTGGTAACACTACATGGGAAGTTTTCACCATCCCGTTTTTTCAAAAAAGACAATTATATGTTGATTTTAAGGCTCAAAGAAATGGATTATCATTGCCATGGTAACATTATTTTGGAGGAAACTGCGATGTGAGAAAGATATGATGGGTACATAATAACCTGGCCAAATTTCGCCTTGATATGATTACCCTAACTGTATCTAAGGACAGAATATGTTTATTTGTTTGAAAAAAGGAGACACTATTTCAAGCCTTGTTAAGCTGACTAAAAGAGGCCCTTTACCTCATGAAATTCAGCCAATCCATTAAGTCTAGAGCATTTCTCTAGCCTCATGTTCCAAAATAAATTGGCTGGATTCCTTTAATGGACTGAGCTAGGCTTTTTGTCAACAAAACCCCTGATAACAGGAAAAAGGTGTTAGAAAATTTAGCCACATTAAAGATGAACTCTTCTCTCCACCCACTTCATCAAAATGTTGACATCAACAAAAATGCCAAGAAGCTTAGGAACATTAGATAATGGGTAATACTATTATTTATTGAGAAACAGCTTCTGTTCTCAGAAAGGCACTATTATAGTAATTGACGTCACTTTCTCCTCGATCCAGATGACTGAAAGCTTATCAGTCGGAACCGCACCCAGTAATGGTGAACCGTTAAATGAAAAAAGTGGAGTTAAAATAAGTAGTCTTCCTCTTGAAATTACTACAAAAAATTCCGCCTACTGAGCAATCAACGCAAATACTTTCAAAATGTGAAGAAAAACAAGAGCTGGTTTTTTTATCTTAGTAGCAGTTTAAATCTACTTTATTTCTGTGTTTAATGGTCTTCCACTAGTATTGATGTCCCTGTGGAACCAATGATGACAAGAATACAAATTAGCTTAACTTAAACTTTACCACTAAGAATTCACAGTTTAGGAAAAGGCACAGGTATACCTGATTCTCATGGAGAAGGTGTTAATGTCTTTATCAAGCTGGTCCAACAAGCTAATGGACTGAATGATCATGTTATCCACACGATGGACATTAAACTTCACTTTAGCTCTGGAGTAACTGTGTCCCAGACCCAACTGGGCTTTGGCTGCCATTGGACCAGTAAGTCCTTTGATCATTTTTTCAAAGTGAAACCTAACACCCCTCAGTACCTCAAGAACCACACCTCCAGATTCACAAGAAATATTAACAGACTCCTGAATGGCAGCACCCAGTTTAGGATCAGCCACACCCAACACAACTTTTTTCTTCTTCTTTCCAGTTGGTACATTTGCCTCCAAGAATGTCTTGAGGTCATCGTGAATGATACCTGAAAACAAACACAATCTTTTAGTCAAACCAGATCAAGCGTATTCCTCAAGATTCAAATAATAAATTATGGTACTGTACACGCAAATAACAAGAAAATAGAACTTCCAACAGTGTGCCAGAACTTTCAATGGGCCATGATAACCTATAATAACCCAGAAAAAATTCACAGCCAACCAAGCAAATCCTTTCCTGCTAGCAGGTCACTTTTCTTTTTGCGTTTGTTGGGATGACAAGTACGGGAAAACAGACCTCTGCCATGGGTCGAAACTCATTTTGATCCAACCGGCACTATTCAAACCACATGCCACCTGAGAATCATTTATGTTTGCTGACGGTGACTTGAGCCCGTTGTGTTCCTCCCATTCCTTTACAGTAATTTCCCTGTTGTTACATGTAAGTGAGCCTACACAACACAAAGTATCATGAGAGGATTAGGTCGCTATGTCACGCATGCTTATCACATTGAGTTTTGACCCATGCCAGAGGTCTCTTTTCTCACACTCGTCAAGCCAGCAAATGCAAAAGAAAACAGACCTTAACTAGCAGTGGAAAAAACCCACAACCATTCATTTTGTTAACAAAAGATCACACAAAGAGCCAAAACAACATTCAAGATAACTAAATCTAACCTTGTCACCGAACAATACCAGGTGGTTGGAGGTATTTGAATTTCATTTCTTTATTTTGAGGTCCTCAAGGGCCAAAGTTACTACATAAGGTTTTTAAAAAATTTTAATGAGGGAAACCCTTTCGTTGTTCGTACACCGATAGGTAGCTGTGGAATGGTTTGGATGGTCCAGGGTTGTTTTCAGCCATTTCAAATTAGACTCAGGCTTCTTTGCTTAAAATGCTCTCTTGAATGCGATGATCTTTCGACCATCAAAATACATAAGCTTATTTTCACCATCATTATACAAGGAAAATAATAGGATCCATGGGATGAATCCATGGGATGATTTGGCTCGCTGTTATACTTGAGCTCGGGTTGAAATGCTGAAGACATAATCGAAGAATGAACATTCTTCTTAACTAAAGATCTCGCGGAGGACAAGGCGAAACATTATCAAAACAAAGTAGGTCTTACACGTGGTAATGATAGAAGCGGGATAACTAGCAAGCACGATCGGTTTTGGGCACTTTATGTTAGCTTTACTAGTTGCAAAATTCATATTCTGAGATTTTGATACAAACCTTCCGATACGCAGTTGATGTTGTCTAATGCATTCGTTCCCGATTTGAAGGGAGAAAATGCTGCCAACTTAACCAATTTTCCAAATCGCGAAAGATCTGACACCGATTCTTGAACTTCTGGCAACAAGACGCCGATTTCTTCTTGTCCAATGACTTTGAAGATAGCATAGCCCGAGGCATGCTCATACAACACATAAAGAACCTAAAGGGGGAATCAAACAAATTCGCACTAAACGGAAAAAAACGCTAGGGTAGATAAAAAAACACAAGCAGCAAAACTCTTCACCACCCACCATCTTGGATTTGTTCGCATCCTCGTGTTGCAACTATCGTTCCCAGATTCCCAGAACACACGGACGGACTTCCTTGATGGACTGGGACTGGACTGAAGCGCACAAAGCAGTTCCGGAAGGAAGTAACGCAAGGAAAGATAGACTATGGGAGGAAGTTACTCTCTTTCAATAAGACAAACACATCGTCATGTTCCAGGACTTGTAGCTGTCCGTTAGCTTCATCTAAAATTTGACTTACTAACTTATTTACTTACTTACTAAAATTAATAAAATAAGGAGCGATGAAAATCAGTGAACGTAATAATCGGTCCATGATAACAGCTTTATTGCGTCAATGCTTGGGGGTGTTTCTAAAACGAAGACCCAAAAACGAAGACCTAAGACCTAAGACCCTATGGTCTAAAACGAAGACCCACTGATCTAAATCGAAGACCCGAAATCTTAGACCTCGCCACCGCTTGCTTTTGACTTGTTTTTGACAAGAAACGATGGGTCTCTGAATGCTGGACTTGCTAAAAGTAACCTACGTTGCGACCTTTCGAAGGGAAATGGAGAATTGGTTACGCGAAAAAAAGATCGACAAAGGTGCGCGCCATTTTAGAAAAGAAACAAGACGCCAATGAGGAGTTCACGTGGGATTCAATGATCAAAGCAGGCAACAGGCAGCGGCTGTAAATCTCTCACTGTCTCAAAATTCCTTGGAAACAGTACAAGAATACACAGACCTGAAACTTTCGCGGCTCACTCTTCCCTCACAATATTGTTTGCACCCGAGTTTCTGAGCCCATTTGGCAAAACAACGTTGTGGGAGGGCAAGATATTGCAAAATGTTTCAACAATTTTGTCCAAGGCTGCAGTTGTTATTGATATCGCGGGTGTTGTATCAGCTCAAACCTCTTCTTTCATTTTTACAGTTCAGACCAGTTGTAAGTCAGTGTACAGTATGATCTGTCATCATGAAACTAATAAGTTGGAGAGGGTGTTTTTAAATGTATACCTGTTGAGGGAAAACGGAAAACGGTAAAAGCACAATAAGAAGGGGTACGAGACTTGAAGTTCTTGAAATTACAGCCAAAAATTGGAAAATTTGATTTGACTATGGTTGATATTTTCATTGGTCGACGAAAAGATAAGAGGCACTTTAATTCAAGGGAGAAATTTTTCCGAAATTGTTTTGGATTTTAAGTTAACGGTTAGGGTCACACCAGTAGATCGCAAAAAAAGTATGTAAAATGATCAAATATTTCCAGAGATATTGGCATCATACATTTTCGCCGAAAGTAGAAGTTCATTTTGATTGGCAGCATTTTTGGTAGATTACCGGAGCGCTTTGGCGGGAAAAATCAAGTAATTGTCTTAGCTCGCAAACGTTTGACGTATTTGTATATTAAAAAATCATATTTTACTTTTTGTGTCGTTAAATCGTATTTTAAGAAAGTATTGAACAATGAAGACCCACAAGTCACATGAATATCTAAGGTAGGAAAAAGAGAACATAGCGGAAGGATTACAGAGAAGCACGTGATTGATGTGAACGCCAAGCACAAAAGTTGACTCTATCCAATTCAAAAGGAATCACAAACTCAATTTTCGGGGGATCATTCGTTGCTATTACACTGTAGTACTACGGTAGTTTTGACACGTTGTGTGACCTATAAAACCTCCTACAAAACATAGACTGCAAAACAGCCGTATGCGTCTTTTTAAGCGAAAGGTCTAGAGCGAGGGTAAAAACGAGGAGTGAGACTGGGGAGAGACGCTATAAATACGGTTTTTATCTCGCCTCACACGCGTGTGAAGCTCGCGCGCTTTGCTCAAGAATTCGAAAACCGACTGTTTTGCAGTCTACACAAAACACGACATACTTTTCATGAAACAGATAACGACGATATGAAAGCTGCAACAGGTACTAATGGCTTAAACAGAAAGTCAACATTCAACCTTTAGCGAAACCTCTGCAGGCGATCGACAGTAGAAATTCTTTCGTATACCTCCGATTTCGGGAAACAAACGAAGAGAACACAAAAAGTGACAATGACCATGACTTGTGAATGACGTAGTATGACCATGACATATGGATGACGTAGAATGAACAAGTGGCCTCTAAAATATTCCGTTTTATTTTCTATTTACAGAAACTAGCCAATGATAACAAACGCTACAATTTGTGAATACGAGGAAAAACAAACGGCCCCCATTTTATAACGTGGTCTGCCCCTGCAGGGGGCACCCCATTTGACTAATGAAACTAACGATGGTTAGTTGCTGACTATTTGACAAGGTTGTCTCTATTACAATTGTTTTTGGCTCGACTGAATTTAAGTTCTTGCGTTGTCTTTCCTTCCTCTCGTGTGTCTAGCTTATCTTTTAATTTCAATCTAATCTTGTTGTTTCGATCCCTCACAGTTTCGTCGAGCTTCCCCCTTTACTAATTCATTTAGCTGTTGACACTTTTGCAACAACACCAATTTATTTGTACCTTCCGTAGTAAGCAAAGGATTTTGGGTTAATTTTCTCGTTGGGTACCCTTGAAGGTCAGAAAGAATAAATCAGTGCTTACACTGCATTGAAAGAGTCCGTTAAACAGCCCGAGTCCTTTTAGCATCTCGCGAAAGAGAGAGCCTGCTCGTAGGCTAGAGTCGTTTAAGGGTCCGTGCACAGCAATGCATTTTAGCACGAGAGCACTGATAGACCATATATTGGACTGGGACTAGCTTGCAATCGAGGCTACTGCGGGGGGAATATATTAAAAAGTACTTGCATTTGAATAGATTTCCCCGCATTAGCCTCCATTGCAAGCTAGTTCCAGTCCAATACTGAGAATACGAAAATGGTCTATTGAGGATACTGCATAGAAATGAAATCAAATCAATTGTTAGGTTGGTTTTTGGGGGAGGGGAAAATCGAAATACCCGGAGAAAAACCTCACGGAGCAGAATAGAGAACCAATATACGCCTGAAAACACCGACGTAATCTGAGACTTTATTTTGAATTTAATGGTGAAGACTCTTTAGAATGCATAATCTCCAAAAAGCTCCAGTTTTAGCTTGGGTAGGCAAATAACGGAAAGGCCTTTGAAATCATCTCTGCAACGCGGTGCTAAGACACCAATAGTGCGAGCATGTCCCGCCATTGTGCCTCCAGTCAGCTGCCGTTGACTCCAAATCCTGATCCATTCCGGCTAGTTTTGCATCACTTTCCTTCTTCGCTTTGCATAATTAGCTCTCCATTACGATAAGGCTTTGGAAGTCCTTCCTGACCAATCGGCTGACAT
This sequence comes from Montipora foliosa, assembly GCF_036669935.1. Classification (NCBI taxonomy): domain Eukaryota; kingdom Metazoa; phylum Cnidaria; class Anthozoa; order Scleractinia; family Acroporidae; genus Montipora; species Montipora foliosa. Next base: position 14,759,409 of record NC_090874.1, on the reverse strand, counting down.
GGCCAAACCATCTTAGTCTTCTAGTCTTAAGGAGGAAAGATGCTGGAGTCTGACCTGTTCGTTCCCTGACTGCAGTGTTCCTTAAACACGGTGGAACCACTTTATTCCTAGGATACGGCGAAGGCATCGGTTGTCGAAAACATCTAGTTTCCTTTCTTCAGTGTTTGTGGTTAGGGTTAGGGTTAGGGTTAGGCCTTTGAAAACTAAGAAGTAATTAAAACGATGAAATTGGAGCGTAGAAGTATTGTCAAAACGCATCAGTAAGGCTAAGTAAACAGGAAAACTTAAAAATTAATGACGAAAGCGCGTGCGAAAATGTTACAATCATTTTTTTTCCAACCTTTTTTTGCGTTGTTGCCGGCATGTATGGGTGAAAACGACATGAAAACACTAATGTGGATGAAACACTATCTGCCTCTGCCTTCGTTTTCGCCGAGACGATTAGGGGGGATTTTGAAAGCGCGTTAGCTATTGTGCATGAAGCCTAAGCCCAGAAGAGATCCTCTCTTGCCAGACGTACGTGCATGGGGCCCTCGACAGTTTTCTTTCTGACTGTGCGACTTCTGCTTGAGACTGAATGACCCGCTTCGTGGACTAACCAAAGCTATAGTTCCACCACTGTTTCTTTCGTTAAACAAATTTTCCAGTTTCAGCAAAGAGCGCGTGCAAAAGCCAGTCAGGCAATGGGTCGATCAATGCTCTCATGTCATTTAA
>NC_090874.1:14746195-14753695 GCF_036669935.1 Montipora foliosa | reverse complement strand
TGTACCCAGTACTTATGAATCCCTGCACATCCACCGAGTCCTATCTCGTGAAGAGCATACTCCATTGCATCCTACATGTACAAGAATGAGGGAAGGTAAGATTACGAAAACAATCAGTGAACATCTGGAGTTTTCTCAATTCAAGACATTCAGCATTCGATGACGGTTATGTTTAAGAGGCTGAGTATTGAAAAACATTGCAATATTTAGGTACTGCTGATAACACAAACCCTTTTACCCATCATCTGAAGTTTATTGCATGTATTCCAAGACAAGAGCGCTGTTGAAGTTGGAGAGAAGAGCGAGGGAACACTTCGTGACACTGACTGAAATCTGCATGCATCTAATTACTTGGCATTACTCTGTAATTACTCTGGCCAATCAAAAGGGATAGAGACAATCCAGTAAACCAATCAAAACTCACGTAGCCGACACAAAGCGCGGGAAAATGTGCACGCGCTAGCCACGATTGGTTTTGGTTTCACTTCTGATTGGTTGAAAAAGTGGCACGAGAAATTTGAACCAATCAGTGAGTGAAGTAATCATAAACCAAAGCAATTCACTAATTACTTTTGACACTCAATTGAAAACTGCTCTTTCTCACTGTTAATTTTCGTAATACCGTTATTGCTCATTATGGTTTAGGATTTACATACTGCATGTGTCACAAAGTCTCATGGTGGTTTACAATTTTTTCTCTAGGGTGAGATGGGACGGAACTCTTTCTCTAGGATGAGACTGGATATTATCAGTTTTTACTCTACTTTCCAGCAACAAAAATAACAAAACAACTTGAAATCAATCTAATCAATGCAGACTAAGGGTAAATGGAGAAAAAACAAAAACTTAATAAATCCCTTAAAAAAGATACAGTTGTTTTTGCTTTCTACTGCTTCAAGTCAGAGTAAAATGCAATAGACTCACTGGAAAACCAGTTCTTCCATTCAGTGCTTGATTATCGACACCCATTCGTAAAAGACGACAAAACTTAGTGACAAAGTCATCCAGGATATCTGTGAGGATCTCCAAGGCAGCTTCACTGGCCACTGCAAAAAAAAGACTCATTACTAACAAAAACTTACATGTACATTGCACAGTTTAAGTAATTCACAACAAAATTTAAGCTAATACAACCTGTCACTGAGAAAAAAACCTCCTATTATTGAGCTTGTAAAACCTGTCATTAAATGACAAATAGTTATTATTCTCTTTAGGAAAACAAAAATTATTTGCAGAACTCACTATCAAATCCAGCCAATGCACACAAGGTAGCAACAGATCGCATCAATAAATGTCTGTTGGAGACACTGTCCAATTCTGCACATGTTAAAGTGGAATTTGGTTCAGGAGTGCTGGCAGTTTCCTGGGCTCTCGAGAGAATGGTGGACTGGGTAGGAGGTGTTACAATTCCTTTACTGGAACAAAATCTCTTAGATCTTGGTGGATGAGCAGGAAGGGAAGTTGCTTCGATGCTCTCTGATTTCTAAAAGTTGCGTGTACATGAAAAGAAAGCAAGATTTTGAATGAAACCTCTGCTAATGCATCATTCAAGATCTAAAGGACTCTGGAAAAGTAGAACCTTAATTTACACCTACAATATAGGTGTTTAACATAGGCAAGGGCAAACTATGATTTGAATAACTCTGCCCTCAGGACGCAAGCATTTTTGTTGCTTACAATGGGCACCTTTTACCCACCTTAGGCCACAATATGACACTGGTCAGGACTACACACCCTACTCTTTGCCAACAGTGAAATGGTTCATTAACCCTTTTACCATGAAACCTAGGGATCTACAGATGTGACAAAAAAGGCAGCACTTGGCTCCCGTCAGTTACGTGACACATTCACTCCTCAGGCATCCCAGGCCACCCCCATTTGAGTAAAATCAGTTGAGTCTCGCTGCCAGGAGTCAATGGGTTAAAGACCCAGAATGCTGGTTCAACCCACAACATTTCAGATGCCTTTAATTAACCCATTGACTCCTGGGGGTTCCCCATTGACGAGTAAAATCGTCTGGCTTTAGACAGAGTAAAATACTAAGTCTGTCTGGTTTTGGCCGGTTCAGGCATCAAAGGGTTAACAAGTCAGTGGTTACAGCTTTAACTCTTAGCAGACAGATTGAAATAGTGTTGCAATACTTTGCTTATTGTGATTGGCAGATTTTAATCTAAATTTCCTACAAGTGTGTAATTACTATTTTTTAATGGTCACCTGACTGTCTCAGGGAATGTGAAAGAAGAGATCAGCAATCCTGGACAAAGAGTTGAGACTCCACTGATGTTTCATCATTTTGGATAATAACCTCAAAAGACGCCCAGCAACATCCTCTTCCCCTTCCTAACTCAATGCATTGCTCTTTCTAAAGGAAGAAGTGCAAAGAGCCCACCTTTTCATGGCAACCCAGAATCCCATACATGCAAGCAATTCTTGTGCAATCATCTAAAGCATTAACTAGGTTGCATGATAAAATGGGCTATTTATCCTCCAAATGCTCAAGTTGTTGAGTGTTATCAGCCTAGTAATTCGGGCCAACACTGATTCAAGGTGGAAGGAGAAGGGTTAAATTAAGGTGTGAGATGGTCATGAAACAGAATAATTGTATACGGGACTGTTCCAATGTAATTACTGCAGAATTGCAGCTTACGATGCACCTCCTAGGATGTTGAGATTTCTAATAAAATATAAGTTTGTGTAACTGTTTCTTATGATACACATGTTCAATAATTATGAACAAGCTGAGTCAGGTCGTATCTTTTTTTTTTTTCATATCTTGCTGTTGATGATCCTTCTTACCAGCTGTAAAAATGAAAACTTGAATGGTGAGACATGTGCAAGCCTTCTGATCACAAGTAGTGCTAAAATACATGTACCGGTACATGATGACAGTTGTATGATTCATCCTTAATTAAGGCATTTGACTAAAATACAGACTAGGAACTATGACCTGACTTCCACTTATCAGGACGTCTTTCTTTTTTTTTAAATACTATTACTGATTATTAGTTGAACTGACTCAGTTTGTGTGTATTGGACAACCCTCGATAGTCAATAGCTAGAACCTTTATTTCAAAACCATCAGAAGTTTTAGAACAACCGATTTAAGTCCATTAAAACAACTTCAGACTGAGAACAGTACCACCTATTTCTATAATAATAATTTATACTGTACTTGCCCCTGCTTCTCCATATTGATGCTGCGCTGCCATTAACATCAGCCTCATGCGTCGTTTGTGATGTTGAAGCTCAATACAGTGTAGTGTTAAGTTTTGAGAGTGTCTGTCATGTGGAGGCTTAACAGAATCCATGAATTTTGCAGGAAGTCTAAAGATGACAGAAAGATTACTAATTTAAAAGTTATTGTAGTACAATGTACCCTGGCTATCAATCATTGAAATGAATTCAGAAGATAGTGTTGGTCAATCAGAGAGTTGCCCATTTGCAATCGATAACATCTTTGTCTCAAGATCCTATCATTTTCTCTTAGCAGGCTGGGCCTTCACACGACAAAAGAAGGGCTCTGGAGCCATTTGGATTTTGCAGTCCCAGATTCTAAGACTTCCAGACTTCATATTTGAGTCATCCATAGTACCAAACATGGCCGCACTCAGAAGCACTACATTTGAAGAATCTCTGCGTGAAACTTTCAGTGGCCTCAACTTAGAGAGTGTCCCCCTTCAATTAATGTTGAACAGCAAGGAGCAATAAGTAATATTGTAGTTTTAAACCATTTTACCGAATGGTTTCACGCCCCATTGGCCATTTTTATTGCCGGTTCAAGATTTTACTGTTTGCAAGCTAACCAAAGCAAAAATTTGAATTTCCTATGTCTCTTCATTTTCTTTATCAAAGGCCTCGCCAGCTAAGGGAAACGATAGGATCTGAGAAAGAGAATGGCTTTAAAAGTTCCATAATTCATGATTAATCCTGAAATCAATACCAGCTCTTGCTCCATCAGGTCTTCAAATAAAAGCTCGAAGAAGATCTCTTTAGTATATAATAATTAATTTGTTTTAACTGCTACTTATGTTTCTCAATGCGTACTTTACTGTTGTGTTTGGTAAATTTATTTTAGGGCTCCTGAGGAAACCTGATTATCATATAACAAGCAATTCTCAGGCTAAATAAAGCACTCTGACTGGCTAGTTTTCGGTCGGGATTTTACAGTGTGGCCCGTTACCACGGAAATGGTCCTTTTCTGTATTTTTTCTTTCTCCAGTGAAATCCAAGTTGAGCAAAACACAAAAGGTTTTATTAAAAATAGTGGAATTTAATTTTTTTCATCACAAAAGTACATGGAAGATGAAGATTACAAATATGTCTGATCGCTCAAAAAAATGAGATGTCCTATAATAAACAACTTACTAACCTCACTAATACTCTGGACTGTACTGGGGAATATTGGCCCTTGGTCATTTTTGTACGGACCGAGCAGTACAGTGCCACAACCTCAGGCCAATATGCTTCAGTACGCGGCCCTCACACTCAGTTAGTAAGATCTAGAGGTTATTATAAGGAGAATTCACTGTTTTTAAACAATTTTTTTGTTATTTAAAAAATTATTTTGCCAACCACCGAACAAAAGAATCCTTTGTTTCGGAAGCCAACAGATCTCTGGTTTGCACATTAATGACAATTAGGGTGACATAACGGTGAGTATCGCTACATAGCGATATTTTTTGTTTACAAGCATTGACTTCACACTTCTTTTGATATTCAAATTTGCCAACCACGGAACAAAAGAGGTCATTGTTTCAACAGCCAATTAGGTTTTGGTTGGCATATTAAAAACGAGAAACATCGCTATAGTCCCGGTGCTTTCTTTCAGGTTCCCTCGCCATTACTCATAACATGCATTTGAAATAGATTTTTGTAAAATTGTTGTTATAATTTTGCGAGACGGAAGTAAATAAAGAAATTTAGGACTTCGCTTACTCGTCTTTGGGTGGAAAATGTTCTGAGGAAGGCTGATGCAGCCTTGGAACTTCATATTCCGCTGCCTTAGGCTCTGTTATCTCAACGTGCAGCGAGGTCGTTTTGGGCAAGGGTTGTTTAATTTCTCCCCAATGTCGACTTTGAATATTTCCTTCCTCGAGTGAAGTTGCAGCCGCCATTTTGAATGATGAGATGACATGAGAGCACTGGGGATGACTGGTACTTAATCCACTTTGAGAAGAGAGAAGAAAGTGAGAGTCACATTGCATTCATTGCAGTAATAGTCATGCATCCATATCGTGTTCGTCAAGTATTAGTCGTTGGGTGAGCCCCAACGGCTACGTACACGTAAGATTTCTTAAGATCAGACAACTATGGAATCCTCCCACAAAATCAAAAGCGAAACTTCGCCCCTTCTAAATCCAGGACACGCAACGGCAGGGATATACTCAAGAACTCTGTCACAGGAAGAAGCTATTCTTGTTGGTCTTTCTAACAATTCCAGGTTTACTGACAGATACAGATTATACGGAAGGAGGTGGTATGTTCTTTTCGTCCTGTTTGTGCTAAATGTCTCCAATGCGATGGTGAGTTTGTGCTTTAAACAATAACACAGCATTGTTTTTGTTTTCATTGTTGTTTGTTTTGATTATTGCTTGCTTGTTTGTTTGTTTGTTTTTGTTTTATCTTTATTTAAAGAGGGAGACGTAATAACCTGTTACAGTTTTCTAACTTACGGTCCTCTCCGAGCATTTTTACCCTCCCAACCATGATACACCACAGAAGACAGACCACAACACCGCAAACTACATGCCCTACTCTTTGTGACAAGTGTGCGCGTTCTTTTATGTCCCACAGGATTATGAACATTGAAGGGTTGTGAGACGGGACCTCCGGCTTATCGTCCTTATCCGAGGAGACTAGAGAGTCTAACCATTTGCAGATGTAATTACAAAGGCAGCACTTTCTCCTCAGTTAGACCCTCAGTGTTGGTCATGGTCCGGCCGGTTGAACTCACGACCTCCCGCGTGACAGCCCGGTGCTCAACCAACTGAGCCACCGGTGTGGTTTGTTTTAATTATTTTGTTCATTATTGTTTATGTTTCATTATTATGTGAGAGGTCGTGAGTTCAACTCCGGTCAGACCAACAGTCAGGGTCTACAAAAAAAACTGAGGAGAATTAGTGCCACTTTGTAATTTCATCTGACAATGGTTAGACTTTCAAATCTTCTCTGATAAGGACTGTAAACCCCTGGGGGGATTACTTGGGGCAATTTTCACTGGGTATGTGCTGCTGGCCTCTTAGAACCCCTTCCTTTTATAGTCTATTTTATGGCCAATTGTAGACCCCATCTTAGGGGTCGATTACATGAGCCAGGCTGACCCGGTTAGGCGGGCTGGCTCGTTTAGCCGAGATCCCAGCATGTCTGACAAAAACGCCAAAAATCAAGCTGAGATCCCAGCATTATGATGCTGAGATCTCGGCTAACCGGAATGAGATTTTTCCATGTACACGTAATTGCGTTCACCTGCATGAAATTGGGTATATTTCATGGTGTTTATCAGCAGCCACCCTTGATACCACAGAGGCCAAACCACAGCACTGATGAATCATTTTTAGAATGTGGGCAGATGGGTAAATACATGCACTTTTATACTATGTGTTGTAGGCAATTATTTTTGTTATAATTATTCATTGTTCACATCCCACTTGTTAACCCATTGACTCCCAGGGGTTCCCCATTGACAAATAAAATCGTCTGGCATTAGACAGAATAAAATACTACAATGTAAGTCAGGCTGGTTTAGCGTCAAAGGGTTTTAGATGGGGACATCCACATGGTTTTTCAGTGAATGATAAACCCATTGACTCCTGGGGGTTCCCCATTGACAAGTAAAATTGTCTGTCATAATAGACAGAGTAAAATACTAATTCTGGCCTGTTTAGGCCGGTTAAGGCATCAAATGGTTAATTAAGGACTGGTACTAGTTTGCCAGAGTCATGCTTGAAAAAGCACAGTACAAAACATGGTTCAGGTGAACTAATCCTAGTCCTTAACAAGTGGGTTCCACAATGAACAATAACTACAATAATTTTCTCAGTCTTTAGTGTTTAAAACAACTTGATTAACTAATACAGTTCTAAAAGGTTCATTGTTCATTCAGGTCCTGCTTTAGTCCTGAAGTGTCCTTTGCTGCTTTCTTTGTTCTCTACGACTTTGGGGAGATAGAGATTTATCACTATCATCGTTATTCCTTATTGTGGGATCCCTACATCCCTCGCCGTGCCTAGTTCACCTGAACCATGTTTTATGCTTCTACATCATTCCGCTCATGGAACCATTAATTAAACGTAAAGGGGTTTGAGGAAATAGATAGACTCTTATCTAACATGGCTATAGTCACCCCAACTGTGCAGCACTGCAATGACATTCTGTTTTCTTCATTCAGTTATGGCTGTCTTTTGCTCCTATTGCGGACTATACTGCCCAGTATTATAATACGACCCTGAATGCAATAAACTGGCTTTCCATTGTTTACCTACTTTGCTATTTGTTGTTTGG
>NC_090874.1:14673695-14741195 GCF_036669935.1 Montipora foliosa | reverse complement strand
TTGCTACTGCCAGTAACAATTGCCAAATGCAGGATTATGACTTGGTTTGGGGGAAGAGACCATTTCCATTGTACATGGCAAATGCTTTTGTTTCACAAAATACATTGTATTGTTGCACTTCCATGTTCCATGTTTCACCTCTATGCCCCCCTTCCTAGGCTTGTGATGTCTGTAGAGATGAATATACATAATACACTGAATCTTTCTTTTGTTAGGCAATCCAGTCGGAGTTATGATTGCCAATATACTGGCACCAATAATTGTCAGTGAAAATTCCAAAATTCCCTGGATGGTAAGCTGTAGACTTACCAGTATTATCATTTCAAATGATACTGTCACAAAGAATTTTAGTTGTTAGCATTTGCAGCTGGCACAAATATGGACTTAATGAGTGCTAATAAACGTACATGCAGCAAGGCAATTACGAATTAACAACACAAAATAGCATCTATATAAAATCACTGGTAGTCTAAGAGTGAAAGTAATGTAGCTGCCTCTAAAAGCTGTTCCACCACTTCAACACTTCAACAGAGGTGTACCCCATCAGCAGACTCAAAGAGAGGCTGTAAACAGTTTAATATCATATTATTTAGCCAGTACTGCTCCATGTGGTTTGTTTTTAATAATTCCATGTGGTTTGTTTTTAATAATCATTTGTACATGGTTTGCATTAATTGGTTGTCCATGGGTGCTAAGTGTTTTTGTTGTCCTTTACAGCTGGAATTCTTCTCCATTCCTGCTTTTCTTGGTGTTGTCATGGCAACACTTGGAGTGTGTAGTAGCACTCCACCTACCCCTCCCACAGCATCAGCAGAGGCCAAATCTGAGCCTTTCTTTTTGGGTCTTAAAAAGGTGAGTAGTAGGGTGGAGCAAGGGCACCGAAATGAAGCACTGGCAGGGGCAGGGGGTGCTTAGCCAGGCAACTGATATTCACCTCTGAGCTACCACAATGGAGAGGGTCACCGCAATGAAAGCACTTAGCCTCCTAGTTTGATCTGGATCACAGTCCTGCCTGGAGGGTTTTTCTCTGCTTAACCAATTTCCATCCTTTTCCAAAAACCTGCATACAACATTCTTCATCAATTTGTAGCTGACATGGAGCTGACAGAGGAGTCTTGTACAGTCATATAATTAAAATTTTGCTTTCACTTTGACCTTGTTGCGCTGCATCACTCACTGTGCTACTTGAAGGGATGATTAAGTTTTAGTATTAATTGCTACTGAGTATATGCCACACGAGTAAATAGTCCTCTCTGTGCATGCTGATTGGCTAACTCAGACTGAAATTTGGTTTTATCAACGGAGTTGATAATTTAGCTTTAGCTTTTAGAATCTCAGTACTGTGGTCAATTTTTGATTTCCGTGGATAAAACCAAATTTTTGTATACTACTTCCCCACCGACGCAGCACCACAGTTTCTTTTTAAACTACCCCCTTAATTCAGACTGAGGTGATTAGCAATGTACTATTCACCTCTGAGTAGCTGGTGCGCAAGATTTGAAATTTCAGCCCACATTTTACAAAAATAAAGCACAGAAGTTTTTTGGTTTGCTTTTTATTCAACTCCACTTTGGTGAATTGTTAATTTATGCAAGGTAATGTGTGTGATGGATAAGACCACAGCAAGATTCTAAACCACTTAAGAGCCAAATAATGGTTTGTGAAGGGTAATAGTTAACTTAAAAATACAGGTCTAGAACAGAGTCACAGTTCATGTTGCTGAGGTTTCCTTTATTCTTGCCCAATTCAAAACTAGCTGAATATTATGGCGGATTATTTGAAATCCTGAAATTATCTTTTGTTTTGTTTTGTTTTTTCTGTTGCTAATTATTAAAGCTATTGTAGACTTTCAGTGAAACTGTTTGTACAGTGGAACCTCACTTTAATGAATGCAAGTGCCAAAGCCATGGTTTTTTTGTAGAATTTTTTTCACGTTTTTATCCATGTATTTTGGTGTTAGTAGGCTCAATAACTTTGTTCTCTAATATGTAATGGCAACATTTTGGCTTCCTTTCAAAACGGCTGACAATCTCAATATTGTTCACATGGCTGAAAGATAAAAATCTCTGAAAAATCCGTCCACACCATCCTTGCATAGTTCAGCCAGCCAATCCTAACTCGAATTAACTTGTGTTCAGTCTTTGCATGGCACAAGGCTTAGTTCTCATGCAGTTAATACACAGAATGTCCAAAACACTGTCTATGCATTACAGAAAGGTTAAATTTAGTTACATTCAGGTTCCAATGTGAATTGTTGGCAACAGTCTGTTGATTTAACGAATGAAATAATAAATGAAATGGATCATATATATATTGAACTGTGGATATGAAATCAAGTGAAGCTATGATCCTCGCAGTTATGAGCGCAATTTTTGCAATTGCGTAAAGAAGCCTGAAAAATTCAGGACTTCAACAGGGTTTGAACCAATGACCTCGCGATACCAGTGCGACAATTCTAACCAACTGAGCTATGAAGCCACTGACGTTGTCTGTTGATTGTCAGCTGGGTAAATTGTCATTTGACTGTGTGATCTCAGAAGAATTCTTCATGTTTGCAAAAGATTGTCGTTTGTGTCACATATGTTGTAGGTCATAAAGAACAAGGCATACTTGGTGCTGGTGGTTGCATTTGGAAGTGGAATTGGTCTTTTTACTTGCCTGACAACGCTTCTGGAGCAAATCATCTGTCCTCGAGGCTATAATGATGTAAGCGTGGACCTTAATTTTCCAGGGGTCCCCACTCTAAGTACGTCAAATCATCACTGTACTGTCCAAGTGTGGTTGTGGAGATTTTGCTAAGTGTATAATTTGTACAGGTATAATGTTTGTTGGGTACTGCGGTTTCCCTTTTCATCAAAAACCAACATTTGACTTGATTTGTGTTAATTGTTAATTTTAGTTTACAGTGTCCCCAACAGACTTCACAACCAAATGAGGGGAATTGTTTCTTTGGAAATTTTTGAAAGATCAATAATGGACCAATATCAATAATTTTGATCGTTTGCTAACTCAAGGTTTTATTTCATAGTTCTTAATTTTTAGAGACGACCAGATCAGCAATGCTGTAATGATCTGTAATGTTGTTACCAAATATGCATAAACGCTTTATTATTATCATTATTATTATTATTATTATTATTATTATTATTATTATTATTATTAGTATTAATGATAAAAACAAGCGAAAAGAGTTTGACACAACTTTTTGATGACTCCATGTCATTGTCAAGTGAAAAAAGAATAAAGTTTGACAACTTATTTTCCTAGTTTTCCGGTCTAGGGCCTTCAGTTCAGGTTTACGCCACTCTATTATACCTGCTCCATACCTCAAGATTGCACCAACCCGGGTGTTTATTGCAGTTGTCTTGTTTCAACCATTTAACTGAGATTTGAGAAGTCTTTTCTCATATTCACTGGTTAGTTTCTCTTTCATTTCTGAATTCATCCTCCTGATTTTTCTATTAAACTCAACCACACCGAGATATGTATATCCATCTTCTTCTACCTCATTCAATACTTCCCGGTCAGACATTTTAATGCCTTCAAACCTTACTGCCTTTCCTCTTTTCAGAACAAGGATTCCACATGTCTTCAGTTCAAATTCCATCCCCATGTCAGTGCTGAATATGTGTACAGTATTGACGAGTGAATCGAAATGTCTTTTATTCTTAGCAAACAGCTTCAGATCATCCATGAATAACGAGTGGCTCAACTGGAACTGCCTGTTACCCCATTGATAAAAGGCTTTGGTCTTTCTTAGTACTAAAGACAGTGGTGTCATTCACAAGACGAAAACTAGTGGAGGAAAACTATCGCCTTGAAAGATTCCCCATTTAACAGGCACATCTCTCAAGTCCTCTTCGTTTGATGAGAAAGCAAGCTTCCAGTTTTCCATTTAAGAAATTTTCTTTCATTCTCAGCAACTCCAAACAGTTTTAAGAACTCCTTGATCCAACTTTGGGAGACAAAGTCATAGGCTTTTCTATAATCAACCCAAGCCTTGGCTAGATTAGTAGGTCTCCTTTTGCAATCTCTCAATACCGTTTTATCTATCAGAAGCTGATCCTTAGTTCCCCGACGTCCCCTTCTACAACCTTTCTGCATCTTATCTGGACGGGGGCATCTTTCACTTCCTAAAATAAATTGTAAACTGCGTAATAAGCAGTCTGGCTAAAGTTCCCCATAAAGCGTTGTAAATTAGTCCTGAAAAGCCCCGAGGGGAGAGACTAATAGCTTAACTTCACTTCACTTCACTTCATTCGGTAGCAGCCCTTCTCTCTCAAGGTAACCGTACATTTCTTCAGGTAAATATTCCTGTAAACAACTTCCACATTAAACGGACACATGTTATTGGGCGATAGTTATCCACGGCATTGCCTTTTGCCGGATCTATTTGGCAAAGGAGAGTTCGTCCGTATGTCATCCACTCTGGAACTTCCGCCTCCCTTTCCAACATCTTATTCAGCTGCTCGGCCATTCTCTTGTGTAGATTTGTCAAACGTTTAAGCCAAAATCTCTGAACACCATCTTTCCCAGGCGCTTTCCGTTAGGAACTTTTCTACTTCTGCTTAAAAACCTTCTCCCTGGTTGTAACAACCCTTTCTTGTTCCTGTCCTGCTAAATCTGTTTTAATATCATTCAACCAATCTTTCCTCCACATTGTTTTCCTTCTCAACACTCCAAATATCACTCCAAAACCGTTTACTTTCTTCTGCGTCCGGGCCCACCGCTATGTTGTTTGGTGCATCGTTGAGTTCTCGATATACCTTCTTTTGGTCAGATTTAAACATGTTATTGATCTTATATTGGTTGATTATTATTATTATTAGTATTATTATTATTATTATTTGGCCAAAGACCTCATCAGATAACAAACGTCTTAATTTGCATATTTCTTTGTAGCATGCTTAGCTTCTGATACTGACTGAACCTTACTTTGTTCCTCACTTAAGCATAAATCACTAATTTTGTTAGGAACTGGCTGGCACAGCAGGTGCAGTCTTGATAGGAGCTGGTCTTGTTGGAGGGGCTTTGTCAGGCTTATACATTGACAAGACCAAGAAATTTGAAGAAACTGCAAAAGTATCATATGGATTGGCGGCAATATCATGCTGCTTGCTTACTATTGTGAGTTTTCTCTTATGTTTTCCTGAATAAAGAAGTATCACAGAACAATAATTTATTTGTTTCCAGAGGTCAATCCACCCTACTGATCGAATTCCTTACCCTTACAAGTACTCACTGGCAGTTTCCTGTTGATGGATAAGAACATTTAGTAGGGTAATAGGGTAGTAAACAGTGAATACCAAACTGAAGGTGGTTGAGTGTAGCTTTGTTATGAACAATTCTGTCGCCCTGATGATAACCATGTGGAACGTTAGTTAACTCAGGAATTTGATTTATACGATTTCCTGCTGACCATTTATACAGTATTCAGAAATTATTTTGTAAACAATAAGTCAGTACCTATTAACAGTTGACTCAATGGATTGTTTATCCCAAATGCAGCAGCTGATGCAGTAGAGCTCTGTCAAGAGATGCGGCTGACATTTGGATTCCTAAATATTAGCAAAGTAGTGTTTTAGTTTACTAGTGCGTTAATTAAATAATATGTTTTAACATAAAGCGATAAAAGAGAGCCTTTTAAAGTTACTCTAATAACTATAGCTTGCATAAAAACCAAATGTACTAATTAACAAAATTTATAATTAATGTCAGTAATATCCTGTTACTTGCTATATAACAATTATTCCATGAGCCCGTGTTGGATATGAAGTGATAAAATAACCAAAGAGCGCGTAGCGCGAGTTGGTTATAATCACTTCATATCCAACAAGGGCGAATGGAATAATTGTTTTAGTAAATTCTCAAACCGGGTTTTGCCGCCGATTTTTATTTCCACAATTTTACAAAGCGTCCGGAAAGAGCATCTTGGCGTACCATTTTCCATATGACGTAAAACTTCGACTATTGGCTCTTAGTCGGAGTTTTTTAGCCAATCAAAAAGCTAGAAATGCAATAGTCGGAGCTGAAAATTTACTATATGTTAATATTATTGGCCGTTCCGAAATTCAGCAGGAAACTGGGGTGAGTTTCAAATTTTAACTAATCGATAAACTGACACTACCACATGAAAGATCATGTTGAGATTGGTCATTTGGCCAAGTATGGTGCTTTTAGGGTGAAGAGAGACCAAGTTATGGACCTTGAAACATGGTTCAAAATCCATACAGGCGTCTCTAATTTTGATACAGCGTCCCCCAAAACCATATAAACTCTTAAATTTTTTTTATTTCCGTGATACTTTTTAAAATGGGCAAACATAGCGATTTTGATCGCAGCTTCTTTCAAATTGTGGGTACATGACGGGATTTTACAGTTGTCACTAAACTGATAAAAAAAAATTAGAGTTTATATGGTTTTGGGGGACGCTTTGTCAAAATTAGGGACGTTTGTATGGATTTTGAACCGTATTTCAAGGTTCATAACTTGGTGTCCGTTCACCCATAAAGCATCATACTTGGTAAAATGACCAATCTTAACATGATCTTTCAAGTGGTGGTGTCAGTTCATCGATTAGTTAAAATTTGAAACTCGCCCCAGTTCCCTGTTGAATTTCGGAACGGCCAATTGCGTCGACGAAGGAGACGCTTCCAAATTGAGTGGTTGGGTTTTCTGTGTGTTCGTGCATGTTTCGAGAAAAAAGGTTGCCCGTTGGTTCCAAATCTGCGCCATCCTGAAACGTCACAATAGCATCCATCATGCTGAGCATTTGTTTTGCACCATTTTGAAACGTGACATCCATCATTCAGAAAAATTCGCAAAAACGCGGAGGCACTTCCGATCGACACGAAACTTGGTCAGTAACGAGATATGGCAATTAGCCAATCACTGACCAGTTTTTATCGGAATCGGTTGAAATGACATTCCCTGATTGCCAAAGGTCGCCTTCGAGCGAAACCGAAATGGCGTCCACGCAGGAGTTGGAAAAACAGGGAACTTGAACTCGAAATCGCGGAAAACGTTACATAAAAAGCCTCTTCTGCCAATTGTGAAGGGTATTCTTGTCAAATAAAGGTTAGCGTCTCAATTGTTGTGTTATCATGTTAGAATTTCATGTGGCTTGAATAAACCTTCTGTCGGAAACGTGTTTTCCACTCTCAAAATTACCTCCAGAACCTTCTTTTTGCGTAGAATAAGCTTTTAGAATGACGTTCGTGTTTTCTGAGAGGATACTTTGCAATTCGGAGGAATTTTGTTAAAAGAATATGTCGCGTAAGTCAATGCCCAAACTTGTCCGTAATCAGTTGACCTTTCGTCACTTCGTTAAAAGGAATTTTAAAATATTCCCCGATCGGTCGATTTCTTTGAATTTGAAAAGATGATTGCAAACGGATGGAGAAAGAATCAGAAGTTTTATTTCAAATGAAAACACCTCAGGATTTCGTCCACAAGTAATTTTAATAGAGTGAGAAATCAACTCCCCATAACTCAGTCTAAGAGTAAAACGATTAAAAGATGCTTTATGGAAACCGATACAGATGCGTGGGGCCCCAAGGCGACGTAATATAATCTACGATTACTGCTAGTTTTATATTTAGTAAGTAACAGGCTGTTAAGACGGACCTGCAGCTTGAAACCAAGAATCTAATGAGAAGTCTCTGCGATACTAAATACTTCTGGTTTGAATCTTTCTTGCAGGTAACTCACTTCTCTGGTCAGCATATTCTTGTCATTTTTAGTTGTGGTTTATTTGGCTTTTTTGCATTTGCTCTCATGCCCGTGTGTCTGGAGGTTGGTGTAGAGTGTACCTATCCTGTTGCCGAGG
This sequence comes from Montipora foliosa, assembly GCF_036669935.1. Taxonomy (NCBI): domain Eukaryota; kingdom Metazoa; phylum Cnidaria; class Anthozoa; order Scleractinia; family Acroporidae; genus Montipora; species Montipora foliosa. Next base: position 14,733,367 of record NC_090874.1, on the reverse strand, counting down.
CAACAAGTGCAGGGCTGCAGTGGATGGCGGGGTATGCTGTGGTTTATTTAAAGCAATTAATTGTTCTTATTCAAATGTCTGTTGTAGCTTCATCCATTCACTGTAAGTGGTTTAAACCCTGCAATGAAAGATCTTGTTGGAATTTGAGTCCATTCGTGGGAAGCAGTATCCTCTGTGGTGTTGTGTGAAACCTTAAGAGTGTGCTGACGAGTGAAAATCAGGCAGAGAATGCTTAATGGACTGAAAATGCCGGTGGTCATATATGTCGCACGCTTTTGTTGGCATGCAGACGCATTTGGATCATTTGGAACAAATGTTGAAATATTTCTTCTCAGGTTTTTTTGCGGAACAGGAAGCTTAATCTGAATGTTGAGAGTATTGTTTTTTTGTTTGTATCAAAAGCTGTTGACTGTCATTCATGTTGCGGTCTAAATAATTCAATAATACCTTCTTCCTGCAGACAAGCCACTGGAATTGTTATCATTTTAATTTGCCAAGTATTGGAAGTTCGAAGAGTATTTAAGAAGTCCAAGTGTCACCAAACGTCCGCCGATGGCAAAGTCCCAGATCTTCAAAGGGCCATGTATTTCATGTCAGCAGGAGCTGTTGCCTTGGCAATTCTTTTTATTTCCACATTCAAGACACCTTATAAACGGTTGGAGATGGAGCAGCGGAAAGCAGCCATGAGAATTCTGAGTGCGGAAACGCAGCAAAGGTTGCCTGATATTCCCTATAGCTGTTCTAGTTCTCCAGAAGGCTAAACACTTATAAATGCTGCAAGGAGCTCAAGTACGCGCCGTTTTTGAGACGCGGACGGCAACCGGAAGTGAGGTGTTTTTTCCTTATCACTTGACTTCACAGAACCACATTGATATTGCGTCGTATCTTTTCTTCATTATTATAGATCATAAGTTTAAAAATCTTAGAGACACTTCTGTCACGGCATGCGAAATGTTCTCCTTCGGTTGCCATTCGCGTCTTAAAAACATGGCGAGCTTAAGCTTCCTTATGTTGGAGGAGTTGCAGTCAGGTACTTCCCTCCCATGAAACCATACGTTCTCATCTTGACAACTAATGAAATAGTAGGCAGACATGCTAAGGCGTGAAAAGAAGTCCTTCTGTCTCTTTTCATGAGCTAATATCCCTTCTACTTTTCCATGTCAGGAAATGATAATATATTTTCTAGAAAATTTGCTTTGAAAGTCATCGTTTTTTTTTTTTTTTTGCGTTTGCCATTTTCTGCGGAAAAAGTAAGGTCTTAATATATAACCTACTTGGTGAAAAGGCGAAGGCGCGTTTTCATCGTGAAATTGGCTGTTAAAATGAATTAAAGTGGGTATAGTTGATTTTTTGCCGAAATGTATACGTGAAGTGCGGGCCACAGACGAAAGATAAAAGTGATCCTCCACCCCAACAAGATAACTTTAGGAAAACCATATAGGAGATGATGCTTACAATCAAATTTACTGACATTTTTATTTTAAAGGAAACGTTTGTATCAATTTCACGAGAAAGGAATTTTATTTAAATGTTTAGTCGTTCTAGCGCTGGAACACTAATTGGAGACACCGGATACTGTCAACTGAAATTAACAATTAACGCAAATCAAGTCAAATGTTGGTTTTTGAGGAGAGGGGAAACCGGAGTACCCAGAGAAAAACCTCTCGGTGTATAGTAGAGAACCAACAAACCCAAACCACATATGACGCCGAGTCTGGAATCGAACCCGGGCCACATTGGTGGGAGGCGAGTGCTCTCACCACTGCGCCATCCCTGCACTCCATCCTTAACACGTCAAGATGGCAGCGTCCGTGAAATCTGAAAAAGAAAATACAAAAAAAAAAATTTTATGTTAAAACAAATTTCATTTCAAACACTTTTCCCTCTGTTTTGAGGTAATTATTTAGTGAGAGTCGAGGTTCCCTTTTTCGACTCAATAAATTGACTTTAGGTAAATAAGGAAGAAATTATTTGACAATAACTTACTTATCCATAGCGTAGCACACTAACCAGAGGTATTACGTAAAGAACGTCATGTTGGAAACGAATGATTTATTCACACAGAACTTTTTTTATTAAACCAATCAAATTGAACCGTTGAAAGAGAAAGAATGCAATAAAAAGAATTAGAAGAGTAAAATTGATTACCGGTAAGTGCAAATGTGTATTATTTACTGCGATTTTGCTGGTTGAGTTAATTAAACCGCGCTGTCTTAAATTAGTTTGACCGTTACGTCAGTGGTGCGCGCTGTCTTTAGTTCATTCTCGTCAACAGATCGGGTCTTATGTCCGTGTATGACCCGACTCTCTTGGAAACTTTGCGTAGTAGAACATGCGCGGTAGGGTTCTTACAGGCAAAAAATTGTCTATTGAACCTTACGGCGCCTGCTCACTCCTCTTGCTAAAATGAATGCACCAATCAGAGACGCTTTTCATTGTTCTTCACGAAAACCGATGAGAAGACAAGGAAGGGTTACGTTTTTTTGCAAACGTTGGCCGTGTAGCACTTATATTTCAACAGACTTAACTAGTAGAGGGTAATGTGATATGCTAGTTTTATCTACCTATATAAACCATGTGAGCGTTAGCCCTACTAATGGCCGACACAAGGACAGAGAAAAACTCTGACCAGGGTGGGAATTGAACCCGCGACCTTCGGGTGCTATACGGTCAACGTTTGCAAAAAAACGTAACCCTTCCTTGTACTTGTATATATTCATTGCCGTGACATTGACATCATAAATTCCCACGACCTGCTCCCGTCTGACCTTGCAGCTCAGTCGGTGGAGCAGCAGTGATCTAACTAGCACTTCACATTACCTTCTACATGTTAAGTCCAATGAAAAAAAACTTCGTTTCAGGGTTCCCCAGAGCTCTTCTCTCCCTCAGATAGACGAGAAGGCCATTGGACATCTCGTGACAATTTCACGATGCACGTTGATTAGAAGGTCATTAACGTCATATTCCGATGCACCGTATTCAAGTATTTTCGTATAGCGCGGATCAACAATGCTTAATTCAAACAACCGATTCCGAATAGCGCTGATCTACAAGTATTTAAGTGTAACACCCATTTTAGACTGGTTAGCTTTCAATTTTGGTGATGGATATCTATTTAAATGTTATGAAAACTCCCCCTTGCTGCCATGATCGGTTTGCTTCGATAGTCTAGTGGTTATCAGCGAGGTGAACGTCGCTTATGGTCCGGGGTTAACCTTCGCGACCATCATGTTCTATAAAAATTTGGAACTTAATAGCGTGCTTTTTCAAATTAAATTGACGAGAAAGTTTTTAGCTATAGAGCTGGTTAAGTTCATGTAGAGGTTGACGGGGACAGCTATTCTTAGAGTTATTTTCATAGAGTTATGCCGTAGAGTTAAAGTTAAGTTTCCAAAATCCTGAATTCAAGATTTTGGAAGCCAACATTCATAAAGCTATACTTTTTTTTAGGCCTATAATTAGGCCTAAGGTTAGCTTTTATGCATGTTTAGGATACAACAATCTTCCAAAATCTTGAATTCAAGATTTTGGAAACTTAACTTCAACTCTGATGTCTTAACTCTGTGAAAGTAACTCAATTGCTAGTCCTTGAACCTCTGTCCTTCTCTGTCTATCCCAAATAACGCTCACCCAATTGAAGAGCTCTGGGGTCGAGACTGCCTTTAGTTGTGTTGTTACCTAAGCAGTGCGCGTGTTTAGCAATGCGCGCTGTCTTAAAATTCGCTTTGTCGTTGAGTTTGTCGTGCGCGCCGTCTCAGAAGGCAAAATGTTTTATTTTAGCTCATATTTTGCTTGCCATCTACAATTATCGTGTAACTTCTACAGAGAGAAAGAAAGGGAATAGAATCTTCACAATTCATGACAAGCGGTAGCCTGCCTTTTAAATACAACCAAGTCTCTCCCTCAATTGAAGGATTATTCTTAATTGCCCCTTTCTTCCAAGTGAAGTTGGACACAGAAAGCTTGATAGGGATCATGGGAAATGAACAATTTTTTTTTTTAAGCCGAACCCCAACGTCTGGACCCGCGAACTCGAACCTGGGAACGTGTGATTATTAATCCCTTCACTCAACCACTAGACTATCACATCACTAACTGCGATTATGTCATTTTTTTAATGTGAGTATTTCAGGCGCGAAGCGTCCTATACGCATATATGCACGTGCGTACTTGAAGTCACCAGAAAATTTTGAAATTTTTAGCAATTGTTTCTATTCTTAACATTTTACTTGTACGCAACCAAGATTTCGTGATGAAAGCACCACTTTGATTAAATTCTAAAAACTAAAACAAAAGCTATACCATGTTCTAACTTAGTTTTGCATTGTACCTTTTTTGCACTAACAATGCAGTGTTGTTTGGCGTGCAACAAAAAGGCGAGGTTGCAAAGGAGCGACGTTCCAAGAACCGTTCGTGACAAAGGAGCGACGTTCCGAGAACGTTCTTGACAATTCCATTCACGCTAGCACAACCAAAACAATGTTTTGTTTGCACCAAGTTTGCTCAAAATAAGGGCAAGACGCTTTGTTCTTTGCTTGTACTCACACAACTATTTCGACAAGAAATAAAGAACGCAGTATTTTTCGCTCAGTTTACTTAGGTTTCTAGATCATATGTACTTGTGCGTACTTGAAAAAATGACCACGCTACGCGCCTGAAATTATTTTTCTTCTTCCAAAAGTGCCGCTGTAAACGTTTATTAACTCCCGCTAAGAAGCAAGCTCACACAGTGAAAAATGTCGGTTACTAAACTTCAAGAGAAAGCTAACCATTTTAAAATCAAGCTTCAGACTTAACCATTATTCAGCAATGATTTTATATATATACTAATTAGCTTTGGTAAATAATCGGCACATTTTCTAGTCAGTTGATCTTTAGTGGTTAAGTGGATAAAAATAGTTCCTTCAAAGTGGGTGCTCCAGGTTCAAATCCTACATTATTTCTTTTTTATTTGTCCTGGGACAGAGTGATCTAAATGGAGGATAATTCTTCATTTAAGGCAAACTGGCAATGAAGGATATTTGAGGAAGAGATCGTGTTGTTTAAATATTTAACAATTATTCGCCGAAGGCGAAGTGATTATCGGTGAATATTCACCAATAATCACTGAGCCCGAGGCGAATAATTGTTTTAGTATAAATACACAGGTGATTATTTCAAAAAAGAGAACAAAAAAAAACCTTTCAACGCGAAATCATCTTCAATTACAGTGGCAAAACGACTACTGGCAGCCATTTTGTCCGTCGAGGTGATTATCGGCTGATAATCCGAGAAAGTGAGCCAATGAGAGCGCGCGATTTTGTATAATCACCAAACTGCACCTAAAGGAAGGTCGTAATACATTTCATGCTCGTTACCAGTTTATTGCCAACCAAGAAGTGACGCCTGGAACTAATCGCGGTAAGGGCTGTGATCATGGAGGGACAATTTTTGGATGAACTTAAAGATTGTTCTATCACTCTGGCAGGTCTTGTAGGTCTACAGTTGCCATGTTTAGTGTCTCGGGCTTCACCAAACTCTCCATTTGCTCGGTTGCGTTCTCTCGGATTCCTGTTCAACATGTCAACTTCTACATTGAACAAGCACTTCTCTTTCTCACCCGAAAATCTCTTTCAAGGACGATATTACACGTTAGTTAGTAATCTCTTTCACCATGCAGGTGAGGGTTAAGTGTGGTTTGGAAGTCTCGTTTTTCATTGATATCATCAACGATTTGGGAACGCTAAAGACTAAAATGTAGACATTTATGGAAAAAAAATCCATTTGCACTCAGGGTAAAATAATATTGTCTATATAATATATTAATTTGGTAAAACAGAGCCCGTAAGAGTGTATCAGTCTCTGGGAAAGTTTCATGGATAAGTGGGAGAAATTGATCTCGACAATAGACCTTTTCACGGCTTCTGACACCATATTGGTTGGGGGGCAAACCCGGCTGAAATTACAGTGAATGTATGGGAATTTTGCAGACTTTGAACCATTATAATTCCTTCTAAGGTCTGATAAGAACACCTCTAAAATGACGATGAGAATCAAGCTGTAACGACCGTAAACGAAAATTTTAAATTTCATATAAACCCTTGTAAACAAAATTATGCAAATTCCCGAAGCGATATGAGGAGATTCCAAATATCCAGCATGAGACGTTGTGCCTTGTGCAATCATCTTATTTTCCTTTGAGTGATATTTAAAAAATTTTTGAATCTGCCTTTAAGAGGTTTGAATTCGACTAAAATCCCACATGTTCACTGTAATTTGAACCGCATTTGCCCCCCAACCAAGATGGTGTCAGAAACTGTGAAACAGTCTATTCCATTGGCAGTTTATGTTCCTGTGCCCTTCTGAACTCGAAAAACGAAGACCCGTAATCAGTTGTACATGCACAGGTGGACCAAAAGCTGACTTGATTTAAATGCTCAGTTACACAGAAACTGGCAGATTATTAACAGGATTTATATGATAACAAGGAATCATAATGCGTATTTCCAGCAAATTTAGTGGCAGAGTATTCTGCAGTTAAGGCATCAGAACTAAGGCTAAAAATTGGATTTTCTTAACTTATAACAAAGAAAAGAATATCTTTTCAGGGAAATTTAATTAAGGTGGTTTTGTGATCACTTCTTAAGGCTGGTTTCCATATAATCTGCAACAGTCTACAATCGGTCTGCAGCACGATTGCCGATAGGTCTGCGCCTTGTCACAGACTTATGGAAACATCTGTCCCTGGCATCTGTGACAACCGGTGGTACACGGCCTGGATGATCATGAAAGTTGAATCTAGTCCTACTTTCCTGACCATTACGACGCTTCTGACTAAGACAATTATTTAATGGAAACATGTGTCTGAGATGATCTGCATCCTATTCAGCGACACACTAGTGTTCGCCTTGAAACGTGTGCAATCGGGCTTGAAGTAAGTGCGCTCCTTTTTCCCCTCACTTCGCGGAGGATTTGTGGTAGTTTGTCTGCAATTGCTTCAAATTTAAATGGAAACATCTGCCTCTTGTGTTTACAATCGTCTGCGATAAGACCGACGCAGACAGCCGTCCGACGGTCGCAGACCATTGTGCAGATCATAATTATGGAAACTAGGCTTAAATGTCTGTGTAAAGAGCTTTTTCGTTGACTGGTTGAGAAAAGATCCCAAAAACTGGCCAAAATTGACTTTAAAAGATGAAAGACTACAAGATGAAGCAATATAGTAAGTTTATAGTAATGGAAAGACATGCCCTTTTCTCCACTATAAGCTATGAGTAGACACCTTTTCATAATTTCCAACCTTTTCTATTTACATAATATAATTAATTAAGTGTACTACTTACAACGTTAGGTCAACTCACTGGTATATTTTGTAGGGATTAGAAAAGCAGCTGTTTCATGTATCATGATAATAAATAAGTGCCTTTCTCTTGGATGAAAATTTCTTGCATTAACCAGGAATTGGCAAGAAATTAAATCTTTTATAGACAAATAAACTGAAGTGATTTTTGGGCAGAAGATCCTGTGTAACTGCACTCAAATTTAGCTTCTCTGTGGCAATAAAGACTGAAACTCTCAAGTTTTTTTTCATCTTTATTATAAAACTCAACAGGATATTGCGTTTCTGATTGGTCAATGATGAACGCATAAATAGGCTATAGAGTGCGATAAAGATGTTGCTATGGAAACAACAATGGAGTAATTTTGTTGAGTATAAAAAAAATAAAAAATGACATGAACTTGCTCGTGCATTTCGTGATTTATGGTCACTCGAGATGTTTTGAAAGTTCTCAAATTGCATGAGCCATAGTCAAGTGAAATTTGAGATCTTTTAAAGCGCCACTCGTTCCCATACATCACAAAACCAGCAAGCAAGTTCATTCGATTTCCTAGACTTACACCACCTAAAATTCACAGGCAACAACAATAATTGGAATTTCATCAGTCTTTTGGCCAAACATTGGAAACTATACAATATTGTTGTGACTAGAAGTAACCAATGAGACCACAAGGTGTCCTGGAGAAATTCCCTCTATTTTACAACCAACTTTATTCTTTTTTGCAGATGAACACCATTTGATGAGTAACTTGACCATACTTATACCTGATGGATTCCGGGTCCATAGACGATTTGGTCGTAAGCATTTGTTGGCAGTATTCCTTGGGGGAGGAGTAATGGGAAATCTCTCGCAGCTTTGTTTTTACATCTTTCATCAAACAAAGTGGGGCAATGTTTTACCCTCACCAAAATCATGGGGATTTCTTGGTGATTTTATCGGAAGCAAAGCAGAAGTCTTGCAGACTTCAATATTAGATAAAATTTACACATCAGTGTATGGAAATGCACCTTGCATAGGTGCGAGTGCTGCCGTGTGCTCAATTATTGCTGCAGAGACTTGTGCCAACATAGTTTCATTGTATGACAAATACAACGAACTCAGAAGACGTCGAAGGATGGGAGCTGCAAATCATGAATGGCAGAATCGAGTCATGAGACAAGTGGTGTATGAAGTTTGTCATCTGGCATTTGTGGCAGGAATATTGTTTCTAAGGGATTTAGTGCCCTTGATGGACAGTGTGCAGGATGGAAAAGGAATCATTGACTCTCTCCTTGCTTATCAATCAAATGGTATTGGACACGCTGCTCATTTGGGGGGCTTTCTTTTTGGCTTTGTTTACTATATAGTTATGTTATCAGGTTACAGAGAACAAATACGATGAAAGTTCCCTCATTTTCAAGACACCCAATGGTGCAAAAGAATAAATTTACAGAACCATGCTGCAACAGGTTAAGGTGCATTCGAGTTTAAAAAGTACAGTGCTCCAGAAATCCCGTCTGATCATCCAGGACAAGTAGATTTCACCCTTGGGCAAGTGACAGACTTCCTCTGACCAATTGCCAACCTGACAAGCACCCAATCAATCAGTCAAAGAACTTAAAAGATGCCAAAAGACAAAATAATATTATACAGTGTTTTTCTTACTTTTTAAAGAAATAATGATATTAATGAATCCAAGCAAGTGGAGGAACCTCTCAGGCAAGTTGGTCATCGAGCTTGCTAGCCCAATGGGCAAGCTGGGATTTCAACTTTTTTTCCTAGGTCTGAAGTGAATGAAATCTTTGACCCATGGGACAGGTGCTGCAATCAAGTTTTAAAATCACGGGCTAGGTTTCACATTAAATCATTACAGGGTCAAATACTGTTCTGCCATTATTGGTTTTTGACCCCATTTTCAGAATTACATGGATTAGTGCCAATATTTTGGTCTTCAGATGATTGCAGCCCAAGGATTACAGCTCTAGTCACAACTTAAGTCCATTAATGTTTTGTCAAACTTACAGGAGATATGTCCAGCAATGCATGTGCATTAAGTTTTAAAGTGGAAGAGACCTGGTGATAGAGTATATTTAGTCTAGCTATTGATCTTGAGTGAGAGGCGCAGTGGCCTCATGGTTAGAGTGCTGGACTCCGGATCGAGTGGTCCGGGTTCGGGTCCTGGCCGGGGACATTGTGTTGTGTTCTTGGCCAAGACACTTTACTCTCACAGTGCCTCTCTCCACCCAGGCCCCAGTTGTTGAAACAATGGATAGCAATATCCGCGGGATAAATCACTATCTAGTGGATAGCGCAATATTATTGGTTACGCTATGACATATTCACTGGATAGTCATTTTTCCGTTAGATAGCGCTATCCACCGTTTGAACATCCGTGGCCAGGTGTATAAATGGGTACTGGTGAAATGCTGGGGGTAACCCTGTGATGGACTAGCATCCCATCCAGGGAGGAGGGTGGGGTAGAAATACTCCTAATCACTTCATGCTACAGAAACTGGAGATAAGTGCCAGCCTGATGGGCCCTCTGGCTCGTAAAGAAGAGACTTGAGATCTCCTTTGAGCAAAGGCAGGTGTTATACTCAGCGTAGATGGGTGCTAGTACCCAGGTCCCAGCTTCTAATAAAACCCCTGCATGCGGTTTTGGTGAATTGTTGCCATTTTCGCCATTGCATGCATTTCCGGACATACCGGTAAGTGATTTACAGCTTACATAGATTCAGCTTATTAAGTAAAAAAAAAAGAACTGTATTTTTTTTCACACGATACAGTACCGTCCAGGGCTGAGTTTGGTTGAAGCATGCGTTGGTTAAGGTGTATAGAAACCAGTAGGTTCTCCAATCAAGCATCATTGCAGGCACGATTTGTAAAAAAATTAGTAAGGGCACGGAATTCATATTATACAACAAAAGCCCTTTTGAAGATGAATCTTGTTTATTATTTTCATCCCAAGGTAGAATCATGCTCCTTGATTGGACAACTTGAACCATTTTGCAGTTCAGTATTTTAACAATATTTCCTTTTGTGAAAATATTCTGATTAAATTTGGTAAGTTTGTTAGTAACAACAACTGACAATGCTCTTGGGTAGAAATCATTAACCAAATTGTACATGGAAGTACTTTAGTCGTTGTTAATGATATAAGTAACTTCTAAAAGCAGGGACAGCACTATTTTTAACTAACTCATTAGTAAATAAAATGTCAAACGAGTCTGTTAAACTAGTCACAAGGATAGTCCAACTGTACGGATCTTGTGATGACTTTCTAGAGGTCAGGGTTAGAGAGGTCAGTGAAGTGAATTAAAATTGCTCAAACTCGATGAATTTGCCTCAGCACTATCAGTGTTTCAATGGCATTGAAATTTTCCTTGTCTTGAACTTAAGTACTCAAGTATTTCCATATTATTAAACTCTACAATGCAGTATCTTGTGGACAACTCAACTGTCCCAAACCAATGAAAGAAGAGTAATTGCTGGGTTATTTTCTGCAAGAGAAAATAGCATTTATCAGACTATACATAATCAGCCTTTTAACTGCTAAATGGTAGATGTAGCCTGTAGTGGTATCATTTTACTCAATCATGTTGTTCTCCAGGGCCCAGTAAATCCTACAATCTTTTCAAATGTACATAATTATGTACATCACCAGAGTCTCCAGTAATTCTCCTATGTGTATACCAGCATGAGAACTACATTGTAGTAATCCCAACTTCAGTAAGGAGCATTCAGTTTACCTCAATCATTTCTAACAAAATATAATTTTGTTGTAAATTTCTTCTCTGCATCAAAATATTTAGAAGGATAATTGGCCTTCATGAAAAATCACACCATTACTACAATAGGGTAGGGTACAACTACATTATTGACACAACAAGATTAGAACAGTTAGTGAATGAAATTATTATTTTATCCCACTTGGCTTTATTACTTTTAAAAGCCCAATGCAAGATCACCTCGCAAACTAAAACATTATTCAACAAAACAGGGGCATTACTAAACCACGAAACAGCAAAACACCAAAACAGCGAAACGAAACACAAAAACACCATGTATGACCCCATCATACACTGAATACTAACCGACAAAGGTTGGATTTGAGATTAAATATTGTTTTAGTCCTAAAACGTTATTGCTCCAAATTCATTGAGATTAAGATTAGGATTCAGATTAAGACTGAGATTACGAGCAATAACTTATTAGGCCTAAAACGATGCTTAATCTCAAATCCAACCTTTGTCGGTTAGTATTCAATGTATGGTGAGGTCATACATGGTGTTAGGGTTGGTGTTTCGTTGTTTAGTAATGTCCACAAAACAGTCCAAAATGGGACAGACAGAGGACACTTATGCCTATTACTGTATTCCTTAAGCCCTTCATCTAACACATAGGTATTGAAACATCACAATGAAAAATATCAAAATGGAAAAAAGTACATGTTTATTTTACCAAGCTTACATTTATAGGAGATGAAATATGCACAACAATGAATTATTATTAATACCAACCTTTTTGTCTCATTTAATTACAAATTGTTCCTCAGACTAGACTTCTCTGCCTCCCCACCCTTCAATAGCTGCTTTTAATGCTTTTGGTTTGAGTTCTGGTCCGATAAGAGGATTGAGCTGAGCGAAGTAAGCACAGACCCAACTACAAGGTACGTCAAGGCAACAACAAAGCATGATGACGGAAAGGAAACCAAACCAAAAAAATTATCATGGTGCTGTAAGTCATTTGGACCCATACAATTCTGGAGATCATAGGATGTGGTGTTTTGATCCAAAGAAAATAAGTTAAACATAATCATTATTATTATTATAATATTACATGTATTAACCTGCATCTAATTTGGAGCATTTCTGGTTGCAGGGCTGGTGTAGTGGTGAGAGCACTTGCTCATAATTTATGTGGGTTGAGTTCGTTAGTTAAATGTAAAATAAATGTACTTAGTTGACCGCTCTCTACAAGGGCTTTTCAGGATCAACCCGCTCAATGGGATCGCATTGAATGCATGTGAAGGCATGGCTGCCGTCATATGATCCATGTGTGATCTCGGGGCACTGCAGATCCAGCCAGATGTAATTGATTGGGAGTTGATTTTGAGGAGGGAGGAAAACCAGAGTACCTGAAGAAAAACTCTCGGAGCTGGATTGAGATTGACCAAAACTCATCCTACTTGTGACCTCAGGGTTGAACCTGGGTCTCAGAGGTGGGAGGCCTGGTTGATGACCACTAAGTCATCCTGACTCCCCTTGGTTCTCTACTCTGCCCCAAGAAGTTTTTCTCTGCTCCAGGTACTCATCTAAAAAACCAACATTTTGATTTGTTTTGCGTTAATTTGTTGATTTCAAAAAGAACAATTTACAATGCTAAAAAATTTAAAAGTAAAAAACAAAATGTTTTCGACATTACATGTAAGTCATCATCAGGGTATTAAAGCACTGTCCGCTATACCCATATTTTAGATCTTTTAGGTAATTCCTGATGCAAAAAGTTTCGCGACATTTTGATTGGTCTATTCAACCTAGGCTTCAGTTGTTGGATCATTTGGCCTTTGAGGATTCTGCGCTTATAAAAGGATTTGGCTGTGCAGAGAGTACAACAGCAAAAAGAATGCAAATGATTCTCATTGAGGTGACGGGCAGGTTCAGAGTCATTAGAAGTGTTGGGATGTTCATCAATTCATACTTGCACATTTCTCATGGTCTCACCGATCTAATCACTGCAAAACCAGTCCCCTTTATAAACTATACGTACATGTGATGTATAAACATTTTTGTCTTTGAGATTAAAAAGGCTCTTAGTAATTAATTTTCTCTAGTTTGCCATAGGATGATGAAAATGTAATGGGTATCTGTGAAATTGATCGCCTTGGAAATAAAAGATTTGCTAAGTCTTTCATTTCTGTTGTTGCTTTCAGCTTACAGTGTCCCCAATTATTGCTCCAGCACTAGAAGACTAGACACTTAAATAAAGTTCCTTTTCATTATTATATGCTATGGTAACACACATTACAGCTGTACATCGGCAGTTGTGTCTGGGCAACTCATCTTTTGGAGTGATGTGTGATCTCACTGTAAAGTTGAAATGGTTTAATATCTTAAAGAAAAGGATACAATAACCAACAGCAAACAGCACTCAACACTAGCATGGTCTGTATAAGGCTGCAATAATTAAGATATCAAAAACAGTGTTGATGACCCTTGAACTTCGTAGTGATAATTATCATAAATGTCATCACTGTTTTTTTAATCAGATGACAGTATGCATCAAAAGGGAAAATATCTACGTCACCTCAACTGCTTATTCTTTTAGGGGGGTGGGGGGGGGGGGGGGAGTGGTCAACCAAAATGTCCTCGATTTTTCTAAGGGATTGAAAGATTTTTTTAGCAACATATCACTGAAATGAATCAAACAAAATAAACAGTTGTAGTTTCAGTTTATGACAGTCGTATGTCTTCCGTCATAGATCTCCTCACTGTATATCATATCCTTAATATTTATTTTGCCTGAAAGTTTACTTTTCTCTAGCATTCCTTTGACCCACGACGAACTCGATGAAAACCACGAGTTTCTGCTTGAGGTAATCCCACAAACGGCTCCGGGAGAGCAGAAATTTTTTGAAAACAGGAAAACAAAGTAAGCTCACTTCAATTGTGATGTCATCTGAGACGAAGATATCACTGCCTCCCACTGGCTTGATCAACATAAGCGACTGTAACTTTTTAACCGTAATTTAAAAATTTGAAACAGCCTATTGCAGGAAAAAATCTCAAGGTCAAAAGTCAATGCGTGTGTTAAGATGTTGATACCTTAGTTGTTGGGAAAGAAAACGATAATCTGTAAGCTTATTGAATCGGGTTCACCCTGAGACCAGTGTGACTTGGGTTGACAAAATCAACAGATGGGATTTCTGTTACCTCCTGTTCTTTCCTCTGATGAAAAAGGGAATGACTCCACCTACAATCACCCAAATTGCAGTGACAACAATCACAGGAAAGACAGCGGCAGGTTTTGCTTTTCCATCGTATTCGCTCGCCATTTTGAATTATTTTGACGGAAAAACAGAGAAGTCACGAGACAACCGATGCACCTGCAGAGAATGACGGGAGCTCTGGTACCAGTTTCCCACCGGGAGTTTTCAATATGGCGGAGCACAATAATGCAGCTGTTGTCTTACTGTGTGGAATTCCAGCTTCTGGAAAGTCTACTTTGGCCAGTGAGATACAGAGATACGTACGAAACACAAGGGGGGATACTGTGCATGTGCTATATATTTGTTATGATGATTTGATTCCTCCTGATTTGGATTTAAATGACGATATTGCTGGACGTCAACTTCTGCGGAGAGATTCTCCAAAGATTGCCGAACAACAAAATGACACTCGATTGGTTTCAAACGTCATCGATTTTTCAAAAGATTCCTTATGGAAACAATACAGAAGGCGTATACTCGAAGCAGTGGACAGAATTTTGAATATGATAAAAAGTAAAAAGAAAGAAAATAGCTTTGATCTAAGCGCAATTGCAAATGGTGATGGTCCAGAAAGGGAAGGGCTGCCTTCTTTTTCTGAGTTCTGGAATATCTTTAAGCAGAATTTGTCCAAAGAGAATAGGAAATGTCCTTGTTTTACTTCAGCTGATTCTAGGTATGTTTGCCAATTACTTTACATTGTGCTCTTCTCATCGGCTTCCCCAAAGGGTGGGGAACCCTGGCCTTTGCTAAATGTGCATTTCTGGACATTTTTTCTGGCAAAGTCCCCAGTATTTAACAAAGCCCAAGATTCAACAGAACCTGAAAATGCAAGGGTTAGCAGACACTCAAGACTGCAATCTAATGACAATAGAGCTTTAATTTCTCTTTAACAACAAAGGAGAAACACTGCTTATAAACATGCTTACAATCAGGGTGAATGAAGAACTTATTATCTATCAACTCATTAGTTTTTTACTTTTAATCACAGTGCATCACTAACAAATGATGACCTTTTGAGCTTTAATAATGACCTCTTTGAAACAGTACTGGTATATACATGGGGTTAAGCAGGTCAGCCATCAAATATCTGTACATATTTGCATATAAGAGGAAGTTTATAATCTATAAACTAGCTCATGTATGGAAATATGTACAAATATTTGATGGCTGACCTGCTTGATTGGTTAAAAAAACTTTGATTTTAATACAAACATTTTCCGACTCTTCTGCCATCTTGCCAGTGAGTGAAAACCAATCTAGTTCCCAATCTCTTCTCACTTCACCAGAGAAAAAACTCCCCATGGTTTCTCCAAGAGTAGGGTCATTATAAATCTATGTACACACAATTCCCTCACCACAATGGCAAAAATTTGTCGCAAAGACACCACTACATGTGCCTATATAAACCCATATAAGCCCTGGGTCCCCCCTTCAGGGAAGCAGATGCAATTTGCCTGTTGTTTTTGTATTTTCTGGAAATATCAGGGATTTCTCAAATTTCTCTGCTACCTTCTAGATATTTGGAAGCTTAATTAAATAATGGCCATTTCCATTTTTTCATGACGGTCGTGACCATGCACACAGAAATCGTGTGAAGTGTCACCATCTTCTTCAGTGTTTCTCACGTTTCCATTAAAGTTTTGCAGCTCAAGAAGGTCACTTTTGCTAATTAGAAACAGATGTGTCACCAGTTTTTAGGATTGTGTCACCTGTCAGCCTTACCCTCGGAAGGCTGATTGTAGTTGAATGGCAGAAGGAGAGAGCTACATGTAGGGTAGGAGGCTGCACCGGATTACTCCCAAGCTTGGCAGAACCTGTAACATAATTATTTATTATTTATTTGAATATTATTTACAGATTGAATTGTGCTACTCATGTGATACTATTAGATGACAACATGTACTATCACAGCATGCGATATGAGTATGTTCAACTTGCACGCAAATGTAAGAACCAATATGTTGTTCTTGTTTTACATTTTAGGGTTATATGTCAATAATTATTGCAACAGTTTTTTTTGTTTTACACATTCATGTTGTTTACTACTTCTATACAATAAATTATGATTACAACCAGTTTGGGACCAGTTCAAGGGTAAAATTGACAACAACATTCTACATTTACTACATTTACTTCCCCTCAAAGAATAGCAATAAAATTAATACTTGTACTAGTCTTGGGAGTCAGTCATCTCCTCTGAGACATTCGCTAAATTGATGCACCCCTCAGAGGCTTAGCACAAGGAGAAAGCTTGGACTTAAACTAAAATCTTTAACCCACAAATCGAAAAGTTGTGACCCTTACCACATAGTTATTTTAGTGTACCACAGCGTTCCAGATAGGTTTTTATGTCAAAGCCAGACAGATTAAATCAAGTACTAGTACATGACTTGTATTATTGTACACTTCAATAATGATGATTTCTAGGGACTTGCTTGCTATGGCTCCAGCTTGATCCCTTCAGATTTGCTGCATGAACTCCACCTCTTAATCTTAAATGAAGCCTTGTACTTGAACAATGCCTTTCCCCAATAAACCTTGCTGTTATAGTAACTTTTGAACACTTTTTAAGACAGATAGTGTGGGATTTGCAGAAGTCTTCTTGGATTGTCATTTGGAAACGGCCGTGGAAAGGAACAGTTTACGCAGTCATCCCATTTCCTTATACACCATGCAGACTATGTGTGCCAAAATGGAACCACCAGATCCAGAGAAATTTCCCTGGGAGAAGTTTCACCTTACTTTGAAAGCTGAGGATGAACTCAATGTTCAAACGATGTATGTCTTGTAAATGAGATTTCTTGTTTTTGTGTGGTGAGGTTTCATCCTGATGCTGTTTTGTTTTTGCACTAAAGAGACCTTCATATTTTGATTTCCAATGACCATCATCTCTCTTAGTTAAAAAGCACCCTCAGTGGTTATTAAATATCAAAACCTGCAAATTATCCAAGCTTTTAGATTATTTGAACCTTTGAGTATGGGCACACTGCTTAATACTGTTGAGCTACAATGTATCAAGCCAGCTCAGCCACCATGCAGCTCTTTTCAACTTCTAATTTCAGATTCCTGGGCCATTGTCTACGGTGCCCTCAGGGGGTCCTGATTTCTAAATATGCTCTGACACACAGCAGACCATGGTGGATGTAAAGGTTCTATCCCATGAATATTCTTCTAAGCTAATTAACCCAGAAAATCCCCTCTTTCCTCACGAAATACGAACATTGGTGCAGAATTGTGAAGCCTGGAAGCGCATGGAGGTTGACTGCTGGCACCGTTGGGACCCCCCAAGAGCGCCTCAGCAGAGCAGGGCAGAGAGAGAGAGAGAGAGATTGTGTTGAGGAGTAAACTCCATTGTATAAGCATGAAAGCCACTGTAATAGCTGTGTCCGCCCCTCATCTGGAAGCTGCTCATTCCCAAGTTTGTGTTATATTTCAGAGTGGATCAGAGACAACAGTTCGACAGAAAATATTGAAAATATCATTAATTTATTTTATATTTACATCGTTCTAATTTAAGCCATTTTATTTTCTTTCTTCTGCTTAAGTTACCTGAGCAATGATCTTTAAAATCCTATTGCATATTTTTAAATCTTGTTTTTTACAAAATTATTTTCTACCCCTCACAGTATCCTCAGTGAAAATTCCTTTGTTCAAATCCAAAGAGAATGGTAGCTGCTTCCTTAAACCATTGGTTGTAACACTCCATGATGGTGGTTTATCTCATTTTTCAAAGATGCAATGGTTGGGTGGGTGAAAGATTGGAAATATCAAGTTAGCTTAAAATCTGAAATAAATAAGTATACATGTAAGTATTAATGAATGATGGATGATCAAAGAAATTTGGTTTTTCTCACTTAGGGAAAAAGTAATTCAACTTTTCTTAGAAGCTCGGATGCACCCTGTAATGCAGGATGTCGAAGAAGACTCTCAAATGAAGGTTGATGCTTGCTGATATTTTTTATTATAATTTTCATGATTTTGATGATGCTTCAAATGTTATCTGATATTGAAATATTAAAATATTTTCATGCTCTTAAAGGAGGCGTCAAGACTGGCCTGTCTCACTAGTATCATTTATCAAGCTGATCAAATTCTGAGAAAATACATTACTAAGGTCATAGCTGAAGCAAAAGGTTTGTTGAGAAACAGTTTGAAATACATTATGTGCACACAAGGTGTGGCTTTCATGCACTCATTTGTAGTGGCATGACGAAGCCTGCATGGACGGTGTTCCACATACATGTAGAATGAGAAGTGGAAATTTGGCAGGAAGTAATTGGGCTGTTAAAGAGAATGAGGGGCAAAAAATAGATGGAGAAAAAATTGGTCTTTTTCTATTGGATTGCCTTCCTTTATTTTTTTGTTTTTTTGTTTTTGCAAATGACCATGAAATTTTTAATTCAGAAGATCATTGCAAGATATCAAGTATTTTAAGAAGTTGCAAAGAGGCTTGAAAAAGTATAGCGCACAACGCGACTTGATCCCATGACCACGTGATTGCGCTGCAATCACACCGCTCTAGCCGGTTTCAGGCTCTGGGTGAGTCCGGACGAGCGAAATTGTGGCGAGGGCGGGAAGTTGAGGGAAGACTGGGATAGTGGGGCGGCAGGCTACTGAGAGCCTGGAACAGGCTGTTTTGGAGGTGGTCAGCTTGGAGAGCTCCCGATTGCGATAATAGTCTCACCAATTACAAGACATAACACAAACCTACAACTGACCAGCTTCAACTTAGTGGTAGACCAATATGCAGCGAAATCACGCGGTCATGATCTTCATTTGCTTTTATTGCAACTACTTATCTTTCGCTTAGAAAAACGTTTCCTCTCCGCATTTCAAATATGTGATATCCATACATTCTCTGTACAAATTTCATTGGAGAAGTTAGGCACCTTCTTTGCCGGGAATCCTACCGCGGTTTTCCGCGGATTAGGAACATTTAGCATCGCGTTTTCAAAGTCGACCGCAAACTTCAAACCGCGGTTAGCCGTTAGCGGTTTGCCGTAGTGGCAAGAATAGACTGTAGCATAAGGTTCGGTATTTGGCGGCAAAAAACGCGCCATATTGGATTATTGTTTACTTTGAATGTTTTAATAGGCATTTCCGAGTTCATGTGCGCCTCCTCTTCAAAGCGAGTCTAAGTGCGAAGTTTTGTGATGGTAATTAGTTGTACTTTACATATGAATGAAAACTAATTTTCATAAGAAAAACCTCTCACTTAGACTCGCTTTGAAGAGGAGGCGATATGAACTCGGAAATGGCCTATTCAACCGAGCCAGCGTCTTCAAGGATGTGCAATTATCAGCAAAAAAATTCAATGTGTTAATTCAAGAGTTAAGCATTAAAAAACATAACTTATATCCTTAAACGTGAGTTCCTTCAGAATTTTAAGGTGAAAAAACGCTGCGGTAAATCACTACTGCAAGAATGGTATCCAGCCGTCAGAACTTGAACTCGACCAAGGCCATGTCACGTGACACTTAGAGGTTTGCCGTTTTCCGAAAAATACGCGAAGCTAAATGTCCCTAATATTAATGACAGTTTTGCTAGGGAAATACGCCTTTCATGTAAACAGCCCCTGATGGTTTGGTTTCTTGTGTTTGTTGTCAATCCAGGAAATGGGAATGGAAAGAAAGAGTTGCAGTCTTTGGCAAGTAACTTAAACAAGCAAAAGAAAGCATTTCTGGAGAGTCTCCATAACCTGAAAAATCTACCGGAATGTTGCAACAAAATGCAAACGACATCTGTTCCTTCGGGACACTGTGGGGCTGATAATGAAGAGTCAACGGCCATGACTTTGCGAAGTGTACCTTCAAAGTTATCACCGGGACACTTTATTTCTAGCCAGAGTCAAAGTCGGCAGCCGGAAACCGATGGTGAACTACAAGATTATTTAAACAACTTTCCTTGGGCATCATGTTTAGTTAATGAGATTCAGAGAACACATCTTTGTCTCAACTGTTTTCCAAAACTCGAAGCCAGAGAAGAATTCCAGTTTTTTGTGGAAAATTTATTTATAGGTAACGTAGGCTCAAATGATCATTAAATGTATCGAAAAACATTTAAAGAATGCAGGAGTCGTTTTTAAGGTTCTTTTGTCATTTCTGTTTGTTTCTGGGCTGGCAAACATTCACAGTCATTTGATTGGAATCATGATGTGGAATCACGGCTGACGTGCATAAATGGTTAGTGCCATCAGCTGCGATACGGTCGATAAATCGTTGGCCCCGTCTTACAACGCTTGCCTCAGTGTTAATACTGTGGGAGGTTAAAGAAGCAACTCACTTTTCGCAGAGGGTGCGGCAGGAAGATCTGTGGCACTAGCTGTTGTGGTGACCTTGCCTACAAGGCGAAGCGCTATTAAAAAGATAAAGAACACGGAAAAGAAAAAAGAGTATTGCACAACGCGACAAAAATACAGCCCTTCCCAACTCAAAGCACAGAGAGGGACGCTTGCCTCAGTGTTAATACTGTGGGAGGTTAAAGAAGCAACTCACTTTTCGCCGAGGGTGCGGCAGGAAGATCTGTGGCACTAGCTGTTGTGGTGACCTTGCCTACAAGGCGAAGCGCGATTAAAAAGATAAAGAACACGGAAAAGAAAAAAGAGTATTGCACAACGCGACAAAAATACAGCCCTTCCCAACTCAAAGCACAGAGAGGGACCGCGACAAAAGATAACTGACGCTATAGCTCATATAGCCTGCGTAGCATGGCGGTTTTGTCGAGCCGGGCGCACGAGCGGCGAAGCCGCGAAATTCGCGCGCGAAGCGCGCGAGAACGAGTGGCGAAGCCGCGAGAAAAATAAATCTCCTCGCGGTTTTTCTGCCCTCGCCCGCCTTTATTACTTAGCAACCAAAACCGCCATGCTACGCAGGCTATAGCTCATACCATCTCAAAACGGAACCGGTTCCTTGCAACACGAATCATGAAAATCAAACCCTTACTAGAGGAGCGTCAAATGACTGTTTACGTCAAAGCTTTTAGAATGAGGGAGTGAGAAAAACGTTGAGAGAATTTGCGTAGCCACTTGGAACTCAAATCTCTTGGTAAACTGAAGTTCTGGAAGAAAACAAAGCAATGCCTCTTGATAAAGTCAAACTTAATCTGATCAATTATACACTTATGTAAAAAAACAAAGATTTCGGTGATTTGAGAAAAAAAATGTGGATTTATTTCTATATCACTGTAATAGAACTACATGCTGTCCAATTTGGCAATAATTGGATGAGAAAAATTCTGAGGACTCCCAAATTGGCCGGGTCCAATTTAGCAGAGTTTCGAAGCAAGCAACCGTGGACAATTTTCCTGTCGGTGTACGTTGGATCAGTGGCTTGATCTGATCGGCGTTATTTCAAGTTGAGAAACTAAATATTTTAAGCAAGAGCCGATACAACGTAGATTTGATTTTAGTGATGTACTATACTTCGGCTGGCCAAACCAGCCTTCTTCAGGTCCGAGCAGTCCGAGGAATTTTTTTTAATCCAATTATTTCCAATTTGGACAAGTGTGTAGTCCTGTTATCCATTATAATTATGTAGCTTCCAAAAACGATTTGTTCTCACTGTTAGAGACGATTAGTTTAAAAATCTGAGAGAAACCACTGTCCTGGCGAGCGAAATGTTCACTTCTGGTGTCCGTGCTGTGACAACGTCGCGTGCTTAAGCTCCCTAATAGCAGCAACCTGATTGGCCAGTACTCGGTTTTTTTATTTATCTTGACATTTGATTGGTTGATGGAAAGTATCCAGATTTTTCTCAAATTGGACAGTTTGTTCAAAGCTGAACTGAACGTTTCAGCAAAAGCTTAACTATCTAATTTATTTTAAAATTGGACAGTTGGCAAAAATTAATAAGAAATGGATATGTCGGCCTTATTTGATTTTGATGCAGCTATATAATTAAGGTAGAAAAAGATGCACGTGAAATTTCTTGCAGCACGTGCACGCATTTGCGGAAAACTATAATCTGTCGTTCAATTGTTTTAAGTTTACCAATGAGAGAAAAGCGTCATTATGAAGAGCCAATCACTAGCGCATACACCTATGCATTAAAATTCTACCTAGTATTCTTAAATGGCAGTTTGTATCGCGTTTTTTGAATTGCTTCGCACTTCTTGTAAGCGAGTGACAGGTTTGAGATCCATTTTGGCCTGGAAAATTGCGAGAGTTACTTCTCTTTTGCTGCTGTCTACTAAATGCTATTTAAATTATAGTCGGAAGACAAGAAGATAATAAAAACGACTTGGCGATAAACCGAGGTAAGTGACGTTATTTACACGTTGCATTTGCGAAGTAGAAACATGCAAAAGGTGTCAATCATCCTCCTCTGGTCCCAGTTGCATGTTCAATGGCTACTTTATCCAGTCGATAAGTCGCTATCCAGAGTATAAAATATTCTTTGCGTTATACATTGACGAAGATTTTCGAGCACGCCTTTACTTTGCTTAGCGTGTGCATATTCACGGTTAAGCGAACAAATACTTAAATCTTTGCACAGACTGGGGTCTGGTGAGAAGGGTTTAAATGTCCCATATTTTTTTGTTTAATTTAAGTATGTTGTTAAAGTAGAGGAAAGTGCCCAAGTCGGCGAGCTGCTGCAACGTCTCGTGTTACGAGCAGAGGGTTTTCGTGAGGAAGAACTTGAAAGCTGCAAGATCAAGCACATGCACTAAGAGGAGTAACTGATGTGAAGCACATTGGACCAGCTGAATGGTCAACAAATCGCGCCCCAAACGGGTATACCGCCCTCATTGTAAACTTATTTAAGACCTAAGGTTATTTATAACTGTATTATCTGCTAAGGTGTGAATCTGGAATTAGAATCCTCTAAATTAAGCGGTACGCGTTTTTGTCTTTTGTGAGGACAAAGTTTTTGGCCAATTAACAACGGAGGTCTCACTCCCAAGGACCACGACAACGACTTTGGGAACTTAACCTAAAAACATAACTTCCCTTTATTTCAATGATTTCCCGATTATTCCAAGTTGTTGAAAAGTGTTTATCAAAATTCCAGGATTCATACTGGTTTGAACGGTGTAGAGGTTTGGAGTGAAAAATTGAAAACTTATCGGCGGGTTACAAAAATTCCTCCACGGTTGTTTGAACGATTTATTGTTTTTGCTGTATAGGCATGTTTTCGTCAAAATATTAGGGAGTTAAGCAAAGACAACGTCAGCGTTAATAAAAACTTCTCTCCAAAATATAACTTAACGCTATCGCAACTATTTCGCGATTATTCCATGTAGGTGGTTTTCACGTGACGTCATCGCCGCCATGTTGGTTGACGAAAACAAAAGATCTCTCATTATCTCCTTTTGTTCGTCCACCAGCAATTGCACATCGCAGCATTGTCATCTGTGTCTCTAGAGATTGGTTGCAAACCACCTATTGTTCACCTTGTACAATACGAACGAACTAAGTATCCTGCAACTTCCGTAACTGGTTGGGTACGAACGGTTCTAAAATAAAGATAGAAAATGAATTTTTCATTTTTGTATATGCAAACGTACGTCAAAACCTAAAATTTGGTGATTTCACGTTGTTGTTCTTTTTGTGGATTACGGCAAATAAATGCACTGAAATCGTGCCGCACGTGAAACTTGATCATTTTTCCTTTTTGAAACAATAACATTCTTGCTTTGTCGCGTTGTCGATTCCGTTGCCGTAGCCGTCGTCGATGCTTAAAGTCCCAATTGCAAATTTCCTTTTTTCACACTCAGCGGAACTGTAAAGAAATGTATTAAGGTGGCTCAAACCAGTTTCAACGCTTGAAAGAAACGTTCTTATTAGAAAGATTGAGACTACAACATTTTATCCCTTAACAGCAGTGTTATGGTACCATATATCATACACCTCATTCCAAAATGGCCGCCATTTTAGTATTCTTTTGTTTCCATGCTAAATTGGCCCATATGGCCTCGTTTTCATACGTAATATTCAAAAGAATGTTTAATCTTGAACGAGGCTAAGGGCCAATTTCCATGGAAACAAAAGGATACTAAAACGGCGGCCATTTTGGAATAAGGTGTATATCAAACACCAATTATTGCTGGAAAAGATTCGGTAATTTTTGTGACGTAAAAAGTTACCGTGGCAACAGGAAAGCCCTGCAAAAACACCCCATATTTTGGCTTTTCCTGCTCATATCTCAAAAACAAACTCGGTGACTCCCATTTTTTATTTCTGAAATGTAATCAGGATGCTAGAAAGAAACTTTGTGCAAATTTTAAAAGGCTTTTGTGGAGCGGATTCAGAGCCACCTTAAAGGGAACCCCCACTTTTACTAAAGAATAAGTTTAAACCGAAGGAAATTATGTTTACAAGCAAATTTGTTCGAAATTTGTTTTTTTTTTTATTTTTTTAATTGTTTATATCTGGAAAAGTGATTTTTGAAATCGCTTCCTTCCACTTTCAAATTTCGAGGGCGCCGCCATCTTGAATAATTGTGACGTGTTACGATTGCCCTGTTGTTAGGACATAAAGATCTTTTCTCTAATAACAATAGGGCAACCGTAACAAGTCACAATTATTCAAGATGGCAATTCTAAGACTTTCTTCTTTCGGACACAAACGCTTTCTTCGAAAATATTTTAGGTTGACTTGACTGTAACAGTTATTTCCTGTGATTTAAAGTTATTTTTTTGTTGAAGTGGATGTTCTCTTTAAATAATTGTTAATTTAAGGTAGCTCTGAATCCGCTCTCTGGCTTTACCTCGTAGATAGTTCACGTGGTAAAAAAATTAACTCCACACTCGCTGACGATGACGTTTTTGTGTCCGATGTCCTTGGTCTCTCTTCAACTCGCTTTTGCTGCTTGCACAACCAATTGAATTCTTTTTTTCGGTATGTTTGGTCGGCTTGCTGTCTTAACTTAAATTTTGTGATTTATAGCACCGATTCTTGATGATCATTACACTTTTTATCATTTTAGGCGAAACGAGCTGGAATCATCACAAAATTGTCACACTTAACACAGAAAAGAGAGATTACAAGAAGCTATGCCATAATTATCACGAGGAACTTTTACTGGAAGGAAAAAAAATTCAAGAAGGATCTGGTCTTGGTAGCGTACAATTTTGTTTATCTTCTCTGGGGAAGGGCTATTTTAAAGGGGGGTAATTAAAATCACTGAATGGACTTAATTGAACATTATTTGACAGTATAGCTAAAATTTAGATATTCTGATTCGATCTTCGGTTCTTCGGTGGAGGTTTCACTTTGATTCTTTTCGTTTCGATCAAGCCTTTGGCCGTCTTATTGATTATTCGACTAACTGGCTGCAAATTGGCTTTTTGTCCCCCCCCCCCCCCCATCTCCTTTTCGTTTTCGTTGTTCAAGGTACACGGTCATTCGATCCCGATATCCGAGTTTTTTGCTTGCTGTACTCTGCTCCTTTTTTGCCACAAAATTCAGAATTAATGGGTTCATATCAGTGGCAGACTTCGTTTGCCCCTGGGATGAGCCATCCTGATTTGTATTGTCCATTCAGATTTTCCTGCGTTCCAACCCTCGACTGCTCTTCTGGAACGAAGTAGAGTCGAGGGACTGGATCTTAATGTCAAGTGCTTGAACGATAAACATTGAGCACCTCGAACCAGATGGTATCCTGGGATGACTAGCTGAAAACTTCAGTGTACAACCGGGGCCAGCTGGTTTGAAGTCTTAATGGGGATTTGCTGGGTTTAAACTAGTATCTTTCTATCTCTTTTTTGATAGTTTCTTTCACAGATAATAGCTATTTTCAGGAGGTGAAAGTGCACTTCATGTGACACTTTTGAACTTTGGTTTATCTAGCTTGTGGCCTTAGTTGCTAGAGTGCTGTGTCAGGTGTGCTTTACCTCTTATCACAGAATGACGATTGCGTTGAAGTGGGACCTGTGCAAATACCAAATACTTTTCAGGTCGAAATTAGTTTAGTTGAGTTGCACAGGACCCGGCAGGTAGGTGACCTCCTTTTATTTTCAACTTGTCAGCGTTCAAGCGGAAATACTCGACAGCCTTAATATAAATTATTATGAATGATGAAATGGTATATGAAATGAATCATATGTGAACTGCGGATATGAAATCAAGTGAAGCTATGATCTTCGCAGTTATGAGAGCAATTTTTGCAATTGCGTAGAGAAGCCTGAAAAATTCAGGACTTCAACGGGGTTTGAACCCGTGACCTCGCGATTCCGGTGCGACGCTCTAACCAACTGAGCTATGAAGCCACTGACGTTGGGAGCTGGTCATTTGTGGGTTCTAATACGCAGGCTTCTCTACACAATTGCAAAAATTGCTCTCATACCTGCGAAGATCATAGCTTCACTTGATTTCACATCCGCAGTTCACATATGATTCATTTCATATACCATTTCATCATTGATTCATTCCTCACGGGACCATTAGAACCCAAAAATGACCAGCTCCCAACGTCAGTGGCTTCATAGCTCAGTTGGTTAGAGCGTCGCACCGGAATCGCGAGGTCACGGGTTCAAACCCCGTTGAAGTCCTGAATTTTTCAGGCTTCTCTACGCAATTGTAAAAATTGCTCTCATAACTGCGAAGATCATAGCTTCACTTGATAAATTATTATGGTTGGTTGGGTTGAAACAAGAGATCTAGAGAACAAAGCAATTTGTCTCTTGAATTCTCATTCAACAGCATAAATCGACATTTGATTTGATTTAAAAGCTCGAGCTTTCGGCGCAATTTCGCGATGCCTGTTCGAACACAACTGAAATTTTTTTTGGAAGCGATCTTTTCTTTGCTTCGTCAGAATCGTTGCCGTTCCGACTTCATTCAGGTTCCTGTTTTTTTGTAAGCAGCCATTTTTGGAGTGAGACTGTCTGATGTCTTAAGATTTTGAACGTACAATATTAGCACACACTTATTCTCTGTGGCCTTTTAGCTCCATGGGGTGAGGGGGGGGGGGGGGGTGGTGAGGGATGGGTAAAGCGTAAGTCTGTTTTTGCTATTCATTAGTGCCTGAAAACCAACTTAATTATGACATTATGAATAGAAGTAATACACGTAACTTTGGTAATTTATTGCTCCGTAAACGTGAAGCTCTACAGTTATGTATTTCAAGTTTGTATTACCATAGTTTTTATTAATGTCACTGAGAAAGAATGTAAACTTCATAAGCTCTCGGGTGTACCGCAATTTGTTGTTGCAGTAGTATTATAGAAAGTAAGGTAAAGTCTCCGCTTACGAGCCAGAAGGCTCATCAGGCCGGCGCTTATCTCCGGTTTCTGTAGCATGAAGCGACTAGGAGTATTTGTACTCCCCCCTGGATGGGATGCTAGTCCATCGCAGGGTTACTCCCAGCATTACGCCGGTACCCATTTATACACCTGGGTAGAGAGAGGCACCGTGAGAGTAAAGTGTCTTGCCCAAGAACACAACACAATGTCCCCTGCCAGGCCCCGAACCCGGACCACTCGATCCGGAGTCGAGCGCACTAACCATGAGGCCACCGCGCCTCCCACTATTATAGAAAGGCTCCATTATATTTAGTCTATTTAATTGTAAAGTAAATTGAGCGGTGCGGGAGTTCCTGGAAAAGCCTTGGATTTCAGGGGCTGGTCGCGCGCTTTTGTAACTGAGTAAGACGTTTACACTGACGAAAAGCTGAAGAGGACAAGCAAGGATGCAAGAAGGCGAAGAAAGTTGAACAATTGGACAGAGAAGAACAGAAAGAAGTTGAGGAAGAGCCGTGACGAGACGAAAGGATCTATCCTGTGGAGGTCACTAACGGACGAGCAGAGAAGATGGAAGAGCTCCCGTGGAGAAGAGGTAATGAAATAAATGGAATATGCTTTGGATGCTAAAATTGTAGCGGAACGAAGGGGTTTTGTACTTTGCGAGTGATAAGCTAAACTGAATCTTGCATCATATTTTCATGTAACCAAAGTCAGAAAGAGACGATTAATGATTTTCTCGTGCTCGCGCGCGTTTCCTGCGAGAAGAGAATTGGGAAATTTAGCAAAGACAACGGCTACGGCAACAAGAACGTTACAAATTTTCATATTTAGTGGGCAACAATAGCTTTGCACGCCCTGGACTTGCTTGTTTCACTTTTGTCCATTTCTTTGCCATCCTCTGCAAAACAATAACGTGAAATAGCCAAGGTTTTAAGGTTTTTAAGAAGGATGTCAGCACTTGAACACAAATTTTCATTTCTCCCCTAAATTAATCGCTGTTTCCATCGGTGTCATTCTTGAGGAACTACCACACCCTTGTCATACAAATAAGGTTGAAATAATCGAGGTGATTACAATAACGCGAAAATATATTTTGAGATGACGTTCTCGTTGCCGTTGCCGTCATCGTTGCTTAAGTTCTCTAGTATGGAAAAGTAAGAGAGCGAATCCCCCATATTTGGCCCTATTCAGATGTTCGAAATCTACTATTAGTTCCTTGTTATATTGCATGGTTACTTCCAAGGCGACTGACACCTTTTATTGGTCGGTTGGTGTAAGAGTGGAGCACACAGTCATGATAACAACGGTTTGAAAATTACCCATCGCGGCACGGGTGCAATCTAAAAAATCGATTTCAAATAATTTTCATTCTCTTGCTTCGAGGCTTCTCAATATAGCCCGGGTAGCTGATTGGTTCCAATCAAAGCCTGCCCCTAAATGCTTTCGATGAACGGTGTGTCCAGTTGTAGTTTTAGTCCCTGCTGAGCTTGGTCTCTTCTCTTTCTTATCTTTCCCGCATAAAGAAAGGTTCTGTTCTTGTGCATATGTCATAACTACTGTACAAGTTCATGGGAGATAGTCTTTCAAGAAGCAAAAAAGCAAAAATCAACAACCATTTACCTTGCTCATCTTTTTGTTTTGTTAGATTCCCTGGAGCAAATCCCCTCGAACGAAGTTGCGACGTCAGTGGAGGAACTCAAGGCACTCGTGCCGGAAAGAAAAATGCACAACGTTAAGCTGGGGTACATCTCAATTGCAAGGTAATTAAATTCAAGGTTAAAATACGTCATTACTTTATTAACTTTGCAACCACAGCTGTCCACTTTGTGCTCCGGAATGTTGTTATATTCACGATTAATTGATAATTCAACGTTTCATTGATGAAACGGAAAGATAACTTATCCTAATTAATGCAGATGACTAATAATTATATAACTGCTTGCCAATTTTATGCCGCAGGTTGCAACTGGGTAGGAAACATCTTGGATCGCATTCCGTCTTTTTGATGTTTGTATATGAAGAAACATTGAACTATGTGAGTACAATGTAATTCCAACCTTGTGTAGGAATCATGTGCTGAGGACATAAGTGCCCGGTCTGTTTCCAGTTCTCTCAGACTTTTGACTTGTTCTTGAATTCAGTTCCTGATCCGTCGATTGGTCCACATGTTACGTGCGCATCGAAATTACCTAATCGGTAAAAGAATTAAAGTAACCAGTTTCCAGTCTGGTTGTTTTCGCTGAAGGCACAACGAATCACAGCTCTTAAAACTGAATTAGTTTGTTATATTTCGGGTCGCTTGCCTTATCCAATACACAGACTACTAATAGGAATGATTTGTTTTACCAGATCAAAGACGAGCTGGGATCATCAACTTAATCAAGGGCAGCACGATTACCACCTGTGTCCAGGGACAAAGAAAACTCAAGGAAGGCCGTAGGGTCTTGGTATCGTTCAATTTTGCTTGTCTTCTCTGGGGAAGGGTTTGTTTGGGCGGGTAATTTTCTAAAACGCTGAATGGACCCAATTAATTAAATCATATTAATTACCAGTATATGTAATTTAGATATACTGATTCGATGTTTGGTTTTAATTCGGCCGATATCGATATCTCACTTGGTTGTTACGTTTTTGGTGTTTGTTCTTTGTTCGGTCTGATTGGCTATTCGACTAATTGGCTGCTAATTGGCTTTTTCGGCTCCCTTTTCATAAGGTTTTGTTTTCGACGTCGACGTTTATTTTCTATTCGTTTTTCGTTTAACGTCTCGTCACCGTTCTATTCCGATATCCGCTTTTCTGCACTTTGATGCCAAGCTGTACAGAATAAATGGCTTCAGCTCAGAAGCAGAGTTTCTATGCCACTGAGGGAAGGCCTCAGATTTTCAGATTCAGATTTTCCTGCGTTATAACCCTCGATTGTTCTAGACCGAAGTAGAGTCGAGGACCTGGCTTGAACGCTTAACACTGAGAACATCAGGCCAGATGGCATCATAGGATTACTTGCTGAAGTCCAATTCCTGAGCCAACTGGTTTGAAGCCTTAGTGGGGATTTTCTGGGTTTAAAGTAGTATTCTCTATCTCTCTCGGTAGTTTTCTTCCACGATAATAGCTATTGTTTGTAGGTGAAGGTGCGTTTTCACGTGGCGCTTTTGAACTTCGGTTTATCTTGCTGGTGGCTTTAGTTGGAAGAGTGCTGTGTTAGATGCGCTTTCCCTCTTTTGACAGAGCGACAATTGAGTTGATTTGGAGCCTGTGCAAAAAACAAGTTCTTGTAGGACAATTAATTTAGCTTCGTTGCACAGGACCCGGCAGGTAAGTGACCTATTTCAGTTCAGCGTTCAAGCAAAAACACTCGACAGCATGAGTATTTCTCTGGCTGATTGGGTTGAAACGGAGAGGACACAATAGTTTCTATCTTTGAAGTCTCATTCTACACCGTTAATTGACCTTTAATTCGACTTTTATTCGCAATCTTTCGGTGCAACTTTGCAATGCCTGTTCGCGCAAGCATATTGGAACTCATATTTTCTTTGCTGCGCCACTTGTTCGCATCGTTTCTGTTCGGATTTGATTCTCGTTCTTTCTTTTGTAACCTGCATTTTCGAAGTGTCAGTGTTTGATGTCTTAATATTTAGCACGTATGCTATCATTACACCCTTTTTTTCTTTGCCCCATGGGACGGGAGGAATGGGTTTGACGTAAATTTGTTACTGAAATGCTCGAAAACCCATTGGAGATAATGAATATAATAAATCATAATATAACTTGAGTGACTGTATTGCTCCGTAGGCTAATTTGTGAAGTATGTATTTCCATCTCGTATATCACCATGACGGTTTCTCTAACATTTAAATTGTAAACATCGTAAGCTGTAAGCTTTACCGTTGTTTTTGTTGCAGAGGTATAGAAAGATTCGGTTTTATTAAGCCGCGTATTTACATATGAAGTCAAGTAAGTGGAGTGGGAGTTCTTGGAAAGTTTTCTAAGGGCTGGTCGCGCACTTTTGTAGAAGACGAAGACTCTAAACGTAAACGTAAGGAGAACTAGCAAAATTAGGCTCTTTCTTATCCTTTAGCATGAGAAGTAAAGTAAAATAAGCGCAGCGGGAGTTCTTGGAAAGGCTTCCAGGGGCTGGTCGCGCGCTTTTGTAACTGAGTAAGACGTTTACGCTAACAAAGAAGGCGAAGGAAGAAACGACGAAGAAGGAGGAGGATCCGTGACTGGAAGAAAGGAGATATCCATGCATTGATCAGCTCTCAGAGGACCGCGGAAGAAGATGGAAGAGCGCCTGTGAAGACAAGGTAATTAAAAAAAAAAAGAATTGAAAATTGCAAAAACTTTTGCGAGACAAAAGGGATTTTTAAAATTGGCTACCAAAGGCCATTTTTCTTAACTACTAAAAGGAGCCATGATCTGCTCGTGCTCCCATATGTTTCCCATGATTAACACTAATTACGATATCCATTTGGTGTGGCTATTGGCTCTCGTCATTGCGGAAGACGGCGCGATGATGATGACGAAAATCACACAGCACCGTCACTAGGATTCCAATCACGCATCAACATTTATAACAAAATAAAATTTAAAAGTTAGTCATATTAAGCCAAAGTAAATTGGGTCTAAATGTTAAATGAAACAATCCAACTGAAAGATGTAAAGTTGTCCCGCAGCTTGCTAATGAGTTGAAGACATCTCGATCGTAGCCCGGGTTCCTGACTGTTTCAGGACGGTCATACCCTGTCTCTAGATGCTTTTCATTAGCGCTGAGTCCAATTCTTTTCTCTGCTGAGCTGGGCCACTACTCTTTCGTATCTTCGCATTAATCGGCTTTCTATTTTTGTGCACATATCATAGCTGCAGCACGAGAAAAGGAGATGACGAAGAGTATCGTAGCCTACATAGCCTTACAAGACGCAAGAAAGTCAAAATCACCTACCATTTACCTTGCTTATTTCCTTTGTTCTGTTACTATTCCAAAGAGCCACGTGAAAATCACTTGCTGACATTTTGATTCGACTGAACTGAGTTGCGAGTTGTCTTGCAGGAAGGAAAAATGCACTACTTCAAGCTGGGGGTACATCCCAAGGTAATTTTGGTCTTCATTAAAATTAAGATCTTAACTTCGCAACCACAGTTGTTCAGTCACAGTTCAGTCAGTTGTTCTGGTCATAGATGTTGATGTATTCACCAGCAATTGACAAGTTAAAGTTTCATTCATAAAGAAGAAAGATAATTTTAACCAACGCAAAGGGAAATATCGTAGTTAATGAAGTTACTGACTGCTTGCCAATTTCTATGCCGCAGGACGAAACTAATTACAAAACATCTTGGACATCAGTCAGTGTTTGCACACTTTATATTCGAAGAAACAGAAAACAGTGAGTACACTTTACTGCAAATAATTCTGCGATTGCGTGTGAGCTGTTTGTAGAGGACATAAACGCCTGGTATGATTTCCACTTTTCTCTCGCACCTTTTGACGGCGATTTTGAAGTCATTTCGTTGTCCGTCATTTGGTCAATAGTGGGGATGAAAACTATACCTAATCTGTAAAAGAATTACATCTACTAGTTTACTGGTTTCGTTGTTCGCTCAGTCACAGGGAATCGCAGCCGCATTCCTTTTGGTGTTATATTGATTCGGTCGACTTAGTTCTTCGAAGGACAGTTTTTTTTGGATGCAAGACACGGACTGCAATTGCAATAATTTGTATTTTCAGGCCAAAAGACAAGCTGGGATCATCTAAAAAGAAAGCCTTCAAGAACGACATGAATGATTACTACCTGTGCTAAGGGAGAAAGGAAAAACTCGACGCAGACCATATGGTCTTTGGTATAGTACAGTTTGCTTATCTTTTCTGGGGAAGAGTTTGTTTAGGGGGGTGATGTTCTCATCATTGAATAGACCCAAAAGAATATTTTTTAGTAGTATATCTAATTTAGATATTAAGCACTTAATGACTGGCCCCAAGGGAAACAGTGAGTTTTGTTTCCCCGAGGCTAGGCCGAGGGAAACATTGAGGTCGAGGGGAAACAAAACTCACTGTTTCCCTTGGGGCCAGTCATTAAGTGTTTTGTTATACCTCCCAACTCAAAATACAACAATACACAGATAAAAATTATTTGCTTGACGTCGGCTGGCGTACAGATTTGCCGCCGTTTCAAAGGTGCACGACCTGATCACGTGTGAGTCGAAAGTTCAAGTTGTTGTTGCCCTAGGGCGTCATGAAGTTTTGTTCGCCCTAGGGCGTCATGAAGTTTTGACCAATGACACGTGACACGTTATCCTCCAATCAGAAAACGTATTTGAGTTGGGAGGTATAACAAAATGATTTGATCTTTGGTTTTTAATTCGGTCGATTTTTCACTTGGATCTTTTTGGTGTTTGTTCCTTGTTCGGTCTGATCGACACTTCGACGAATTGTCTGCTACTTGGCTTTTTCGGCCCCTTTACTGGCCTTTTCTGTTTTTTCGTTTTTCGTTGTCAGGCTCGATATCGTTCGAATTCGTTAGCTACTTCTTATAGGGCATTGTATATAGTGATTTCCGATTGCCTTTTTCAAAGCGCTTTCAATATCTTTATTCCAATCATTTTGGCTGCGTTACCTTCTCGAACCATTCCCGTACCGATTTTGATTTACTGTCCTGTTTTCCAGCAAATAGAGATTTCGAAAGCGCGACTGTTTGATGTCCTAGGATTTCATACATACGCTAACTATCAGTACACCCTTTTGCTTAAATTGCTTTATAGGTGTTGGTTGGTAAAACATGAACTTGTCAGTCAATGTATATCGGGCTGATAACCTAGTCATGACAATATACACGAGACATTGTCTTTAAGTCAATTCTAGTGACTGGCTGCTCCGTTAATGTTAATTGGTGTATTCTGTTTCAACCAGTTGTAATATCCATGGTCGTAAAGTTATGGTAAAGTTATTTCTGGTCTTTTGACACGCAAAGTAAAATAAAATAAAGTAAACAGAGTGGGACTGTGCGTTTCTTTGTCTCTCGCTTTTGTTAAGTAAGACGTTAATCGTAAGGAGAGCTAGCAAAGTTAACTTACTTCTAGTCTTTCTGCGTGTAAAATAAATCAAATAAGTGGAGCGGGAGTTCTTGGAAACGCTTCCAGGGACTGGTCGCGCACTTTTATACAGAAACACGTTTATGTTGTAAAGAGGACAAGTCCAGGATGAAACAAAGTTCAGGACTGAACAGAACAGTTAAGAATGAGGAGAAGGAGAAAGAAAAAGAAGGAAGAGGGAAGAAAGAGAAGGAAAAAAGAAGGAACTGGTATTGAAGAGAGGAGAGAAAAGAAACCTGCAAACTTCACTGAAAGGAACGAAGAGGATACACTGAGAGCGCCTGTGAAGACAAGGTGAGAAGAAGCTTATGATCTGATGCGGAAAATTGTACGCTATTATTCGATAGCGCGCTTTTTAATAGACAGATTCATTAGAGAGATCATTACTGGTATTTTTGATGGAGCCCCATAGGCAAATAGGTTCCCAACCCATGCTGCAGTTGATCAGAAATTTAAAACGCCCATTTCTGTTTCCTGCTGAGGTGGACCTCTATCACTTTTGTTTATTAGTAGTTCACGTCATACCAAAGGTTATGCTCTCAGGGCCTTGTTTATGTCAGTCGCGCAATGATAGGGATCTGTCGGTCAGAAAGCCTCCTGTACGTACTTTTCTGTACTTTTTCTGCAAAGTATAGTACATAAAAATACGGAAATTGTTCATTGCTCTTTAGGAGATGATATCATCTAAAACTTCTTCCGGCAGCCCGTGGGTGGTTTTACGCAGTTACAAGAGCGGAAATGCTTCCAGCTGAAAACACGCCTGAAGAAGTTGGTGAGGAAAGAAGCACATTGTGAAGGTACAGCAGATTTTAATTCAATAAACGTTCTGCAAGCGGTTGACATTAACTGAAAACGCTCAATGGTGAAATGAGGACAAATGAAACGAGGATTTTTTTCAGTCTTGCTGTTATATCTGTTCTCCGGACTGTACCTCGATGGAAGTGGATTATGCACGGGAGAGAAACGCACACAATGTTTTCAATCCGCAATCTTGTATTTTCCGCTCCAGAATCCTATTGCGGCATAGGTTACATAGGTTACAAGCAAACCAGTAACTGATCCCTACATGTACCATTTACCCCTAACCTTTAAGGTTAAGTTTTTGATTATGGTTTGCATTAAAAATCCTCATGCATTACGACTCTTTTATCGCCGGGTTACTCGTTTTACCGTTTCGAGTTTGGCTGCACAAACCCACCCGTTGACACTGTCCATTTGAAAGAAAGATCAGTTTGGGCTCTGATGTGTTTGGGCATTTGCAACATGTTAAAAAACGGATATACATTTTTTTATGTTTACTGACCAGTAATGCATGATAATTTTGCTCAAACAAAACTCAACAAGTTACTCGTCCATTTTTCGTTACAGGACGCAACTGGAGGTGAAATGTGTCGGGTCACAATGTTTTGAGATGCTCCATTTCAACGTTTCTTTGATTGCTGTAAGTGTACCTTTATTGGAAATAATTTGGTTGGTACATGCTCTGACACTACAAAAGGACGCGGGCAGTCAACTGACCACTGAACGCATCATAGTACAAGCGGAATGAGTTTCACTGCTCCGTAAGCTTAAAGTTATTTACAGTTAAGAGATGCTGGCGACTTTATTTTGTCTCGGGTTACACCTATTCAAGTTCCACTTTGTCAGCGTACTTTGTTTCATCACATAGAAATTTCTTAGTGCAGAACATTGATTTCTTATAAAGAATAATACACGTTTTATCTATGTAGAAAAGACGAGCTCAGATCCTGGCGAGCTGCAATTGTCATCAATTTCAGTAATGGACATATATACTCTCCCAAGAATGGACTCGGCTTACAACTACACTTGATGAACAGAAGTTCAACGCAGACCTCATGGTTCTGGTATCGTATACGTTTTTTTTCATTCCTAGTCTTTAGGAAGCCGTATATAAGTGTGGGAAAATTTTATAGACACCGACTTAAATATATTTTTAAGCTTCTGCAGTTTATTTAATTCAGATATCGTCAGTTTGTATGGTCGATGTTTCACTTGATCCCTTTTTCGTCACGGTTTTAATCGTTTGTTAGGTTTGATTAGCAGTTCGATTTGGCTTTTTTGGTCTCTTGTTCCCAAGGATTTTTATCTCAGTCGTCGTGAAGTATTGCTGAGTATTTTCGATTCCGTTCCTACTTTCTGCGCTTTTCTTGGATTCTTTTCTGTGGCAGAGTTCCTTTCGCACTTCGGTGAGTTATGCAGCTTATTCTGATCCATTAAGATTTTCCTTTGATTATGATCCTCGTCTTATCACCGACCGGGTTGGCTCAGTTGAGATAAAAGTATAGTGCGGGAGGTCGTGAGTTCAACTCCGGCCGGAGTAACACTCATGGTCTTTGAATAATTGAAGAGAAAGTGCTGCTGATATCTGCAGTTGGCGAGACTTTGAAGTCTTCTCGAATAAGAACTATAAACCGCAGGCCCTATCTCACAACCATTGAAAATGAACGGCCGTGTGTTTGTTCTTGGAGAAAGTTAGATTTCAGGGGCTGGCTGTGTGCAATTGTAAAGTGAATATGTTCACGTGACAAGCCGAGAGGACAAGCAAAGGACGAGAAAGATGTAACGGAAATTTTAAGAAGAGAGAAAAGACGAAGGGACAGGGACTAGAGAAAAGAATGCTCATATCCTGTGAACACTGTGGAGTATCGTGATGAAAAAAGAGAAGGGAAGAGTACATTTTTAACGGCAAGGTAAGAGGAAAATATCAGCGTGCTTTGATGAGGAAAATTGAACGAGAAAATTCGATACAACGGCTACAAGTGATAAATAATGCAATATATGCGGCAAATCTGCATGGATGCTGACAGTGGCGTGCTTTGCGTAGGCATATTTAAAAATTACTCCATGAGCGCCTGTTGGGTGAGATGGTAAACGGCAAGCGAGGCGCGTAGCGCCGAGTTGGCTATAGCCAGTCTCGTATCCAACAAGCGCGAATGGAATTGTTTTATTAAATTTTTTAAACTCAAGAAGTTTGGAAGTACGAAATATGAGCGAAAAAAGCGATAAATCCGAGCGAAATTGAAAAAACTTGAGGAGGATGCGATGTTGTCTAATACCTTGTGGTCACACAGACATATGCGTAGGCTCATAACAAAAACATTTCTTACCTTTTCGCGTAGTTCTGAACGTCGGAATTGATCCAAACTTTCCACAAAAAAGGTTCCTTTTTTTGCTTCATTCAGAGAGAAATTTCGCTTTCCGGCGAAAAAAAAAAATTTACCTAAGCAACGCTTAGCGCAATCATTTGCCATATAAGGTCAAACTAAGGTATACGAGCTGATAACCGAGATTTAGTAAACCAATCAGAGCACGAGAAATGCATTTAGGAGGCTCGGACCAGTTTCAACGCTTCCAAGTGACCCTCTTATCAGAAGAATCGGCACCTCAACGTTGGATCATGTAATGGCAATATTGTGGTACTAAATGAAACACGAATCATTGCTGAACAAGATGGTCATTATTGTGACATATGTCACCTGGGCAACGGGCAAGCCCTGTAAAAACACTCTTTATTTTGTCTTTAGTTACTTATATCTCAAAAACGAACTCGATGACCCCCATTTTTTTATTTCTGAAAAGTAATCAGAAGGGCATGATAAAACTTTCTGTAAAGTTTTAAAAAATTCTGTCCAGTGGATTCAGAATCAACTAAATTTTGTGATTTGGTTAAGGTAGCTCTGAATCCTCTGGACAGAATTTTTTTAAACCTTGCTGAAAGTTTTATCGTGGCCTTCAAATCACTTTCAGCAATAAAAAAGGGAGTTCGTTTTTGAGATATGAGCAACTAAATCCAAAATATATGGTGTTTTTGCGGGATTTCCCGTTGCCAAGGTAACTTGTTACATCTCAATAATGATCACATCTTGTTTGGAAATAATCGGGGTTTCATATGGTACCATAACATTGCTGTTACGTGATACTGTGTTGTAGCGTTATTCGACGTAAACAAAGAGTCTTCCAAGTGTGAAACTCTTTCGAGCCTCCTTAACCGAGGTTGAAAATTTAACAACATAGTTTAACCCTATGAAAAATGTTTAGAACTTGGCATCGAATTGTTCTCTGCCGAACGTAGACCTCCATTATCTTGTATTACGTAACACAAAGATAGGGGTAGCAACTGATTTAATCCTTCAGTCGGAGAAAGGTCTTCTGCAAGGCGAAGAAATTCTTATAAACGAAACTTGATCTCGTGTACTGACAAAAGGCACTTGCCGTCTCATTGTCGTTCGTTTTGTCTTTTTCAAGACTTCATCGGGCTCATCTCAAACCACTTTCCTAGAAGCCCGGCGATAATTGGTGGTTAAACCACGGAAAAACGACCAAGAAACGTGGAAAAGTAAGTCATAGTTCACAGTTATGTAAATGCTATACACTAAAGTTCAAGATCAAGTTCACGTTTATCTTTTTTGGCAACAAATTGAGGAAGGATTTTTCTTTTGTAATTCTGGATCCGGAGCTTTTGTTTGGAGAACAATTAACAAAGTGTTTGAGGCTTCGACATAGACCCATGAAGGAAAGGGATTATTAATCGGGTTGCCTGCGCTCGTTGTCATAACAACTACTAAATCCTATACATTGTCGCCATTGTTTTCTCCTGGAATAATTAATACCTAACTATTTCCATTTATATCAGAGTTCTGGTTTAGAGGGCGCGAGTCGTTTACTTCTTTTATTTATTTGGTAGGCCAGTTGTAAGGTGGACGGTTTTGGTATGACTTTGCTGACGAGATTACCACGTAGGTAAGAATTTAAAATTGTTTAAACGCAAAGCCTTGTCTTGTGGAAGTTGTAACCCAGCAATTGCGATTCTGCAGCTCAGTCCAGTTCAATAGGTCTCCCTGGAAAGAAAATAATCCATATACTCAACAGGCAATCAAGTTGAGCTCTCGAATTCAAGAGTTTCCAGTGCCATTTTTTGTCACTGACGTCACAGCAGCCATGTTGGTGCACAGAACAATAGAGAAAAAAGTCGCATGGGAATTTGTCTCTATGATAATGCAAAACATGAGCTATAACCAACATGGCCGTCTCGTCACGTGATTGAAAACCATCTATACATCCCAAACAATTTAATTCTGGATCATCACAAATATACTGGAAATTCCATATCTTACCTAAGAAACAGAGACATCACAAAATACGAAGGGAAATACCTACAGCTGTTGAAAAGAACATCGATGAAAAAATGCAAACAAACAAAAAAGGAGGAAGCTTCTAGTTGGGCTTAGACTTGGTGATGTGAAATCGGTGGTGCTTGCATTACTTGGGCTGACTCTCGATTTTGTTTATCCTTCAGTTCAGAGACTGAGGTAAGTCAGCGAATTATGTATGAGCTACCATGAGCCATTCAACGCCCATTTGGGTGAAATGAAAATATTCCTTTTACAATTTCTATTCTTTTTCAGCCCATTGTTTCGATTGATTGTTCGGTTTGTGTTAGCACGTGTCAACAATCAACTGCGATTAACTATGCCAGTAATCGACAACGCATGCTCATTCCGACACAGTTCGATCTTTGCATGCTTCAGGCTCGCTATGAATTGTCGTCTATTCCGTCGATGCCTATATGAAACAGAGTACGATCCTCATATGTCGGTCGAATTGTTCGGACTTCGTAGGTGTCGTCCTCTTAACTTGAACAACATCAATCCGTATACGGTATATTTTTCAGTCGCGCTACATTCTGTAAAATTTCTCTCACTTTCCAACTCATCTGAATTCCACCTTCCGTGAGCGTTGAGATTTTGCTTACCTCCTTTTTCATCTGAATATTGAACACTAAACTTCATGACGTGCACTTTCTCAGTGTGACGGTTATCTGTGGTTCTATACTCATTGCTGATGTTTAATTGTAACGGAATTACATCGGTTATCTCTGTAAATATTTTTCCTTCGATCCGCAGAAAATCAAATGAGATGTATGTTTTTGGATCTGTTGCTCATACTGTCGAGAAAATGTTCCGTTTGTTTGCCACGAGTCAATCAACTGCGATAAACCAAACTCGTAATCGACTGCGCATGTTCGTTTCGACTCAGATCAATCGTACGGTATTCGGCCTTGCAATTTCCATGTATTAAATCGGTGGCTGCGTGAAACTAAACCACAATATTCATTCGTAGATCAAATTGTTCGGACTTCGTAAGCATCTTCTTCTTGCCTTCAGTCACGCTGCATCCTATAAAATTTTCCTCACTTTCGAGTAATGTTCATATCTCTTCCACGTTTGTTAAGTCATCTGAATTCTGCCTTCTGTATACGTTAAAATTAATTTCTCATCTCCTTTCTATTAATAACATAAACCCTACTTCTGCGCTCTTTCTTAGAGTCTCTTATGGTTCTTTATTCATTAATGCTGTTTTTACTCCACAGGGATTATACCGCGGTCATTTCTGTAATTATTTTCCTTCGATCTGCATAATATAACACTGCCGTAAGGTCGAGTTTGTTTAATTTAAATTACAGACTACAACAAGTTCTGTAAATCGAGAACGTTTATCTTATCGGCGACTCAATTAACATGACGAAATTTAGCCGACATTTTCGAACTGTTATCATATTCGCTCACCTATTATCGACGCTCTTCTCCGCCTTCTCCTGGTCCGAGAACGAGGTGATTTCCTCAGGCAAATGATTTTCTTCGAAAAAATGTGAATGTCGATAGTGAATGCTCCGACGATTTAGGGACGAATCCTCTCAAAACTTCGAAGATAAATAAGAAGGATTGTTTTTCGATACGATTTATTACCCATCTTTAAGCTTTTTTATCACCTGGATGTCTTAATTCTTAACTATACTATTGGTCGATGTTTACCATAGACTGTTATCTGTGTTCCTGAAACTGGAGTTTTGGTGTCAAGGTGACCCAACGTCAAACTTCCTTTGTCTCATTTGATTTTTATTTCGAAAATAAACGGTGCAATTGGTTCTTGGATGGTCGATGAATCTTTTGCTTAAAATACTACCTTTCTTAGGTTGATTTTTTTTTTTGCTGAATTCACCACCTAATCTTGGAGTACCTCGGATCGGTTCTCATTTCGATGTGAGTGGTTTGCTTCGTCTTCTACAAATAAGCGTACGTCGGCGTTTGGTCATAATGATAAACGTACGAGCACATGGAAAGAAAAGGAACGATTAGGTAGAGAACAAGAGTAGACCTTTTAAAAACGAAGCTAGAAAGATAGTGCTAAGACCAAACCTTATAACAAAGAAAGAAAAAACCTTCAAGAATATTCTACATGAGATCTGGTTAATTTGCGCTTCCTGCGAAGATTTCTTAAGACTCCTCTAACCACCACGAACGCATTCACGCGGAAGGGATGAAGAACTCCACTACGATTGACTAAGGATTCTTTAACAGAGAAGATGAGAGGACTGAAAGAATTAGGTTCAGGTTCAGTGATGACAAACGGGTAGATGGAAAATTAAATACTGCTGCT
The DNA here is from genome assembly GCF_036669935.1 of Montipora foliosa. Taxonomy (NCBI): domain Eukaryota; kingdom Metazoa; phylum Cnidaria; class Anthozoa; order Scleractinia; family Acroporidae; genus Montipora; species Montipora foliosa. The sequence goes on along the minus strand of NC_090874.1, from coordinate 14,691,361 downwards.
ACTTCCTCGCGGATTGCAAACAGAGCCTTGGTCACATGGTTTAGCTTCAGTTGATACCAATTTTCAGAAGTCAGCTCTAAAGAAAATCTTGCTGCTTGTCCACCTTATCATTAACTAATCACTAAAATTCTCTAATAGCTATAACTCACAACCGTACCTTTGCTCCGAACGTGGGCTTATTCCCGCTTTTTTCTCTTCTGTTCCTGAGGGATGGGTATTATCAAAATACTGGTGCTACGCAAGCCCTTTTGATCATACTCTCTAAGCTACATACTTTCTTGGCGTTCACTATCAGCAGCGAATAATTTCAAAGTATCAAATAACAATCTCCGTTAACCCTGCTGACATTTGTCGATTTTATCGTCTTCGCCCTTATCAATAAAAGTAACATCACCATTATAATAGTAATAGGATGATTTTTAGCATAAGTATTGTTAGTGTTATTATTTAATAATCTTCATTATTATCGTAATTATTATTATAATTGTCATTATTATATTATATTATAGTCATTGTAACGAGTGTGGGAGAGAAAGTGAGAGTTTGTGCGCGATAACAATTAACGACAATTAACAATTAATGTCTCGCAAGTTCCCAAACTGTTTTTGAGTGGTCTCTTGGTAATACTTGCAGGATATATTAAATGGTATGGTAAGTATATCCATGTATATCAGATAAAGCAGACATTCGCAAACTACCGGGGAGGGAAGTCCTCTGTAGGAATTTGGTGGAAGAATACAGCACGTGCATTAAACCCTCCCCTCCCCTCCCCCTTTACAAGACTCTGAAGGCGGAGGTGGGTAAAATCTGTAACTTTTTAAAAATCAAAGCGTGTCTAAGATGATAGCCTTAACGACACACATACCGGCCAAAAAGGCGATTTTAGTGGATTGGCACAACGTCACTAGATATGGGTTGAGCCACTTGCAAATAGGAGGTTTTCACGTGACGACATCGCCAACATGTTGGTGGACGAAAACAAAAGATCTCTGATTAGCTTCTTTTGTTCGTCTGCGCAGAAGTCGTGCATTTCTCTATTGTCATTCGTATCCTATGAGGTTGCTTGAAAACGTCCTGTTCTTGGGTTTCACTCACGTGATCAACAGCCATCTTTTTCAACGAAAACAAAAGAAGACGTTAGCATATAAATAATAGCTTTCAATTCCCGGAGGATTGGATCGGGACACCAACATGGCCGCCATTTCATTGTTTGGGGACACCAATATGGCGGCCGTGACGTCATGTGAAATCCAAGAATTAGAGCTCAAATGATCGATGAAACAGTTCCAAATCTGAATAAGCCACATGGCTAGACGGTCCGATGTAGCCGTTTGATTTAGTGGCGGGAGCAAGTGTCGGCAAGCAAGTATACGTGCAATATCTTAGAAAAGGTGCACTCTTGCATCTCTAAACGGAAGCTTTCTTAGTTCTCCAGTGAGTCAATTGAAATTAATTGACATATGTAATCAAAAGATAGACCCCGGGGAGATAGACGATTAGTCTCATTAGCTGTCTGATTTCTTCTGGGTGTGCCAGAGTCGTAACTGACAAGTTTTCTACTTCATTTGACAGCTAGTATCTCGACGGGATAATGGTGTGAAGAGGAATTCGGAAAGAGGAAGGAAAAAGAGACGCAGGGGAAATCACGGGCGGAGCAGTTCCTAATTTGTCAACAGATTCCAGAAAGTACCCAAGGAGTTTGTCAGCTGTAACATTCAAACGCTCGGTTCTTAGCAAGGGTGTTGTACAGGTGAGTTTCCTTAGGAATTAAGGTCCATGGAGTAGTTCACGGGCATCACTTGTCAATTGACAGCGTGAATGCTTAGAGAGATCAATAAAAAAATGATTAATTGAAAAAGATCCGGAAAATCTGTCTGCAACATTTTACACTGTTTGATTTTCTTTTTTTTGTTTTTGATTTTTTTTTTTTTCAATTTACTTTTAAAAATTATTACTGTTTTAGTACATACTGAAGTATCCTCTACCACCACCACTGGCCGGCCACCTTCACGTCGGTGAAAAGTTAGTCAAGGTCTTTTCCGTTGGATTAAGAAGTGTTTGTCAACCAGCAGGGTGTCGACTTGTGTAATGCAAGCTATGTCGGTTATACACTTTTTAAGACATTTACACCAGCGCAAGCACTATACAGACAAACACCGTATTGTTGTCCTAAAAGGCCAGTGGACAAACGATTTTCCTTCCTTAATAAGAAGTGCCGCAATTAGTTCGATTGTTTAGTAAATGAAATGTTACTAATTAGATAATCTTGTTACCATCCTTCAACGTCCAATTGGATTCAATTCGTGCCGACCTATTTACGTGACAAAGCTTAATTAACTTTTTAATCTGTTAATCGTTTCTGACAGTTTTATTCTTATCTCTGTAAACTCAGTGAAAATGGTGTCACGAGAACACCGAAACGTCGCTCGCTTTTAGTGTTAATTTTTAGTTGTTAAGTAGTTTAAAAAATGCTTCGGGTTCACTCAGTCCTCTGTGAGTGCCACCGCGATGTCAATGTTTCCATCGCCCTCTTGTATATTGATTCTGCAGCTTCCACTGTCGTCAACTGCCTCTTTCTTCCTTTTCTGCTGTTTTTTCGCCATTATCATATCCCAGGCGGTGCCCACAATGCCCACAGTCACCAGAATGCCATTCAGTATGTAAAGAACCCAAAGGCTTCTTTGAAAAGGATCAAAATCCTGTTTCTTTTCGTGTTCTCCTTTTTTAATTTTATGGTTCGAATTCTGGCATCTTTGAGGAACGGAAGTACTCTGTTCCATTAGCGTTTCGTCACTACCAAATTGTTTTTCGGCCATCTCTCTCACATATTTACGCAAACGAGATCCTGAATTGGCCGAGATTCCAATAGCATATGATCCTAATGCACGAACAGCCTGCAGAGTTTCATCTGTAGTATCGCATCCTTCATGGAGAACAATTTCATGGCCACGCCCTTTGTTCAAGTGTTCCTTCAGACCATGAAAGGATTCCTTTTCTATTATACTCGCTCCCTTGAGTTCTCTTTCAAACAGAGTTTTGCTGAAAACAGGAACCGCAATCTCCTTTCCCAGAAAAAAGCCTCGCTGCCTTACATATTTGGACGTTAAGCCAGATGATACTTCAGCAGTGACGGTGGAAAGGATGATTATACCAAGGGTCATCCAAACTGCACTGTAAACACGGGCAAGAAAGGACTTCGGTGATTTATCCACACACCCAACAGTTGTCATGGTAACGAAGGCCCACCAAGTTCCTTCACGAAAACCTTGCCAAAACGATGAAGGGAACTCCAGCGGATTTTTTCGACGCTCCAACAGCCATATGATAATTCCTGATATCATGCTTGTTGTAATGCTCAAAGCCAATAGGACCCACACGTTTCGAAAAGAATCACGAATCACTGTGAACAAAGTGTAGCGGTCCAGCCTCATGACCAAGTATGTCTGAGGGCTGACGAAGGCATATACCAGTTTCTTTTCGTAGTTGTCGATACTTGCATAAGAGGGGTATTGATAAACAATATGATCCCGTCTTATATTCTTTAAACATCGTTGCGACACCATTTTCAGGAAAAATTTCCAGTATTCAGGTTTCCAAATTTTAGTGAGTTTGTCGTTTTTACGATCAAAGCTCACATTTTTCCATTCGACGATTATATTAACTGATGGACATTCTGTACTATTTCTTGAATTGTCTGTGGAGAACTTTACGTCGCAGCAACTTGTCCTCCATCTTCTGAGATTGGTCAGGTTCGTTCGTTCTGTTGACGAGAATGAACACATTTCCATGAACTGTTTGATACAATCGACCCTGTAGAAATTTTCATGCAAAGGATATTTAATAGATTTGCTGCAGCATTGTTGAACTCGTAGAAAAGCTAGAGATGAATTCTCTGCGGCGGAAGATTCATTGCAAAGTGTTTCACATACTGGGCGAGCTTCTGTTTCTTTTTCACTGTTACAGCTAACAAATGACACAGTTATCATTATAAGTACTGGTACCAACAAGAGAACGATGCTTTTCAAACTGGACATTGCGTTCAGCAATTCGTTTTGCGCAAACAAGACGGAAAAAATGGTCTCATCAAGAAATATAGGCAGATGTTGACGATTAGTTCTCATTTACACCCATAATAATGCTTCAAACTGTTCAGCTGTCAATTTAAAATTTTCAAACTTTGAAATAATTGGCGCTATTACACATCAGATAATTTAACGTGCAATTGCATAATTGTGGGCTTTCAAAGTTTACTAAGTAAGCACTTCCTCGAAATTAGTCATGATCACGATCCAAAGACAGTTAATTTTTTAGAAAAAACAAAAGCTAATATCACACACGTTCGCATCATTCGGAGCTATCAAAAGATTTTAAAGCTTATCTTTTAGTGCATACATTTGAATAAAAGTTTGGTGCCCACAATTCATTTCAGGGCCTACGAAAATGCAATGTACTGAAACAAGAGATTATAAAGATAAGAGAAGTAATCTCTCATACTGGCCCTATTCCCATCGTAATCCCTCTTAGGTTATTTTTAGATGATATCAATTTTCCCGCGGATAATGTTACCGCGCGCGTTACGTGGAAGTTTCGTGGAGGAGAGAAAGCAGCAAATTCTGTATGATGCCACTCTCCGTTTTCAAAATTGAGTTTCATGGCCTGATAAAATTCATTGTCTGCAAGATACAGGTTTCAAACATTGGAATTGCTTAACTGTCTAGTTTACAGTGATACCAATTTGAAGAATTTCCAATCTATCAAACCGTGTTAAATAATATTTTTTTATTATTTTATTTTTTTTTATTTATAGCGAAAAGTACTTTATCAACGTTTGATTAAATTCCATGCTTGAAAGGTTCTGTCTGTGACAGGTTCATTTCACATGATTCTCAATTTTTTTTGTGCGGCCAATATACTTGTAATATCATTGACACTATCAACCTCGTGACTTGGAATGCTGAATTAGCCACTGGAGCGTAATATCAATGTTCTCCTTTTCCTTGCAAGAAATGGAATAACAGCAAGTTTCTCTGTCTTGGATAGATGCCAGATTCAATCTCTCCACTAGTTCTTTTTCATCTAATACGTTTGGCAGAACCTTCTTGTTTCCAAGAACTAATACTGGAATGCCAGCTAACTGAGGTTTCTCTAACAGTCCATGGAGCTCGTTTCTTGAAGCTTCTAGTTCATCATGATCAGCAGCATCCACCATATATACAATGCAATTGACACCTCTGCAGTATCTTTCCTACATGCTCCTAAATCGTGGTTGACCTCCAAGGGTGGATTTTTATGTTAGGATAAAACGCCTTACATTCTAAATACCTAGAAAGAGAGAGACAAACAGGCACAACAACAACAACACCAACAACAACAACAACAAACAGTAAAACAACAGGCGAGTAGGCTTATCGAGTTGGTATGAGCACCTATTTCTTTTTAAAATAGTCTTTCGTGTTTTTAATTTTCCTTTCTATTTCGCACTTGAGAACAATTTTGTTCTTAAACCCAGTAATTTCTGGATTAATTTGGCTTCTTCTGCGGTCCCACAAAAACAATTTCCCGACGATAACAAAATAATTGAGTAAATTAAGTAAAGGGCATTGTTGCGATATTATTCCATATAAAACATTTCCAAAGAGAGGTGTACCCGTTGATTGGATAAAAAATGCCAGTAAGACTCAAAATCAGTCCAGAAATGTCTGGAATGTGAACAGTGATAAAAAAAGTGGCTTAAAGTTTCTGACTGGGCCTTGCAAAAACTGCACAGATCATTCGGTCTAAAACCGATTTTGTGCAATTTTGTGTTAGTGTAGAGTATAGAAGTAAGAACTTTGTATTGAAAGGCCTTGACGTATGATTCGAGGGCAACACGGTGAGGTAAAATAAAAAAAGTGTTTTATTTGATCAGAAGAAAAATTTAAAATTTCTTTGCAGTGTATGGACTATATAGGGTGGCTGCGCTTTCTTTCCGACAAGAAGTGAATAATAATCTTTTGATTTCTTTTCCAATACGTCAAAGACGTTGTATTCCGTCACAAATGTGAGGGCTGTTATAGACGGAGACTTATGGGTGCCTTTTAAATGGGGTGATATAGAATGACGAAGGCCGGCCCACTGCAGAAAGTTAGTTTTCTTTATAGTTTTTGAGAATATGCTGTAAGATTGTCTGTTGTCAAGGTCCAGTAGAAGGTTATGCGTGTAAACAATTCTACAATCAAAGTAATTTTTGTAAAAAACTGGTTTTTTGTCTATACGTATTTCTCTGTTATTCCAAATAATATTTTCCCAATCTTTTTCTGAAGCGAACGTTTCGCGAAATTCTGACCATCATGTTTGATTTTCTTGTTCTTATTAAGATGAGTTGAATCACTTTTTATCGTCAACGAAAAATCTTTTACGAGGCTTCTCCCTGTTTCGATTTGACTGTTGATCGCCATACGCGGTTATCAATCTTGCTTGGGTGCCAGAGGGAGCCAGTTTCTTGCTTTTGGAATAAGTCTTCGTTTCAAAAAATGCCATTAGATAAAAAGTGCTCTGAATTAAAATTAAGGGCGATTTCCCAGCCGTTTCTTTTAACAAACCGGGACCAATTGCACGCGGCGATATGTTTCTTTTTTATTACCTTTTCCTTTTCGATCGACAAATTTGCATTTGTTTTTGTTTTACAGACTACGATAAACATCGGACAACTAATTAAGATCACGATTCTGCTGACCAATCAGCTCAAGTATAATAGTACTTCAACGATCAATCACAACACGCAGCTCAGCCCGCAGAAACGTCGGTCACCAACTGTAACACTTCAAAGGACTACTCTCACGCAGACGATGATTCAACTCAATCAAGGTATATGTGTTTTCTTCCTTATGATTGTACGGAAGTCACGAGTTTCTCCTCTGGGCAATTGAATGGTATCTCCTTTTTGTCATACTGCAACTGATTTTGTTTTATTTATTTTCCACAGGGCACGGGTTCACTTATCACCACACACCACAACGAGAATAGAAAGATAAATGGATCAACGAGGTGTTAACTTAGTCTTTCGAAGCCATGACGAGTCTGGAAAACAAGCTAAAGCCGATCACAGGGCAATACTGCCTAGAGGAAGTTCAAGGTAAGACTAGCATGAATTAATTTGGCGTTGTCGTATTTATAATTGACACTACACCGAGTGATAGACCATTTTCATTCTGCGGATACGATGCTTCAGTTAATTTATTTTTCGTCCCTACCAAGAAGTGAACGACTCTGGCAAAACAACAGTGAAGTTACCTAAAAATAGAAGGACAGTAGGAATTAAGTTGAATCGTGTACTTATATAACTGGTTTTGAGGACACCAAATTCATAACAATGCATTATTAATTAACTTACCAAGGATTTAGCAAAATGAGGAACAAATATGAAGTATTTAAATTTCCGCGAGTTCGTAGATATAAAGGCAGTCAAAAAGCATGAATAACCGGGTAAAAAAACAAGAAAGAAAATAACAGGCATTAAGAAGTAGACGTATTTCTATGTATTCAAAGAGGGAGCGTGTTTAGTCACTAACCTATAATTAATAAGGAAGTGAAGAAAATTAGTGCTAAAGAGCAAGCTAACAAGTTAAAAACAATCGATAAGCAATTATTATAAGAATATTGATTACTGAAAGAACCGCGTAGAAGAGTTTACTAAGAATGCTTACCATTAAAAATTCTCGTAAGTAAACAACTTGAGAAAGTGAACAATACTTAGCATTATAGGAGTGGGCGTATTCATTTAAAAGCCATGAAAAAGTGTGGAGAATAATCGGTAATGAAAAGCTTCCGTTTTATTAAAACTCGACAAACGAATGAGAATGCTTGGTGTCAAAAAGAGTGTAAGAAAAAAGTGTGGAAAATACTTGTTATTATTTTAAGGAGTGTTTGGGTAAGCAAGCAAGTCCATAATACATCTTACATAATCGTTAAGAGTGTGCTAGGCAGTAAATAGCTGGATAAGCCAAGTCTGAACTTCCTTCAGTACGACAGAGGGTGCGGCATCAAAGTAAACAAGTGAAGGGAGCACTTGATATTAGAAAGTGTGCGTATTATAAACAACTTGATAGACAAGTGTGGCGAGTTCTTTTTCTAAAAGAAAGCAAATTAGTTCAAGTAAACCTTTATAAAGAGGTGTGGAGAATACGTACTTAGTGTGGAAAATACATGTTATTAAGGAGTGTTTTGTGTAAGCAAGCAAATCGATAATACATCGGAGAGAAATGTAAGAGTGTGCGAGGCAGTAAAAAACTGGATAAACAAGCCGTCTGAACATCACTTAGTAGTATGAAAGGGGGTAAGTGTAAAACAAGTGAGGGGAGTACTTGGTATAAGAAAGTTTGCGTATTATAAACAAGTGTGGCGAGTTCCTTATCTCAAAGAGAAAGCAAATTAGTTCAAGTAAAACTCTATAAACAACTGTGTAGAACACGTACTTAGAATATTAAAGAGGGTGTGTGTTAGTAAACAAATTAATAAACAAATGTTTGTAATGCTTAATGTAAAAGAAAGCGTGTCGGTCTCGTGGACAACACACGGAGTTGGTGAGTTAGTAACCAGTTAAAATAACAAGGGTGTAGAATACTGGGGATCAAGAGTGTGTGTGTAACTAAACTACGCAATAAACAAGAACTATATGTGGGTGAGTAGATAACAACCAAACTGCAAAAAATACTTAGCATTCGAAAAGTGGGCAAGGAAGAAAAAGGTTAAATAAACAAATGTGAAGAATATTCTATAATATAGTGAGTGCGTATAAGTAAACAACAAAAAAAAAGTTTAGGAAATGCTATCTATTAAGAGGGAGCGAGCTTGTAAATAGCTTTATTACAAACGATTTTACAGCCTTCTTGGTATTAAAGAAGGGAAACAATTGGGCAGAAAACTGAGCATAACGAAAATGTGTGTGAGTAAACAAATCGATAAACAAGTGAGGGTAATACTCAGTATCGAGGCAAGTGGGAATAAACGAGTGAACAGCTTAACAACTTGACTAAAAAGACGGAGAGAATACTCAGTATCAGGGGTTGATTGTTAGTTCACGGCTCCATAAATTAATGAGGAACATACTAATTAGAAATAAGAGTGCGTACAAATAGACAAGTGAAAACAATCTGATAATCATAAATGAAGAGTTCTTTTCATATAGCAAGCATACTAATAATAATCTCGATAAACATGGGTAACTTGAAGAACACGTGGTATTAACTAAAATGTGTGTTTAAATGAAGGAAAGAATTTAAAAGTGTGTAGAATACCAAGTATTAAAAGAATGAGAATGTTACTAAAGAAGTGTGAAGAATACTTGCTTTTAAAAGAAGGGATGCAGTAAACTACTATAGAAAAAAACGTTAAGAATACTCGGTATCAGAAATGTGTCACGTGTGAAAGTGTGAGGGAAGTACTTAGTATTACAACGTTTGTGCGTCTTACTCTTCAAATAGATCATGAACAAGAGCAGACAGTATTTAGTGTTTTGACCAATTCGATTCGGCTAGGTACGTCATGTAAGTCCATGCATATGGGTGCCCTGGCTAGGTACGTCATGTAAGTCCATGCATATGGGTGCCCTGGCTAGGTACGTCATGTAAGTCCATGCATATGGGTGCCCTGGCTAGGTACGTCATGTAAGTCCATGCATATGGGTGCCCTGGCTAGGTACGTCATGTAAGTCCATGCATATGGGTGCCCTGGCTAGGTACGTCATGTAAGTCCATGCATATGGGTGCCCTGGCTAGGTACGTCATGTAAGTCCATGCATATGGGTGCCCTGGCTAGGTACGTCATGTAAGTCCATGCATATGGGTGCCCTGGCTAGGTACGTCATGTAAGTCCATGCATATGGGTGCCCTGGCTAGGTACGTCATGTAAGTCCATGCATATGGGTGCCCTGGCTAGGTACGTCATGTAAGTCCATGCATATGGGTGCCCTGGCTAGGTACGTCATGTAAGTCCATGCATATGGGTGCCCTGGCTAGGTACGTCATGTAAGTCCATGCATATGGGTGCCCTGGCTAGGTACGTCATGTAAGTCCATGCATATGGGTGCCCTGGCTAGGTACGTCATGTAAGTCCATGCATATGGGTGCCCTGGCTAGGTACGTCATGTAAGTCCATGCATATGGGTGCCCTGGCTAGGTACGTCATGTAAGTCCATGCATATGGGTGCCCTGGCTAGGTACGTCATGTAAGTCCATGCATATGGGTGCCCTGGCTAGGTACGTCATGTAAGTCCATGCATATGGGTGCCCTGGCTAGGTACGTCATGTAAGTCCATGCATATGGGTGCCCTGGCTAGGTACGTCATGTAAGTCCATGCATATGGGTGCCCTGGCTAGGTACGTCATGTAAGTCCATGCATATGGGTGCCCTGGCTAGGTACGTCATGTAAGTCCATGCATATGGGTGCCCTGGCTAGGTACGTCATGTAAGTCCATGCATATGGGTGCCCTGGCTAGGTACGTCATGTAAGTCCATGCATATGGGTGCCCTGGCTAGGTACGTCATGTAAGTCCATGCATATGGGTGCCCTGGCTAGGTACGTCATGTAAGTCCATGCATATGGGTGCCCTGGCTAGGTACGTCATGTAAGTCCATGCATATGGGTGCCCTGGCTAGGTACGTCATGTAAGTCCATGCATATGGGTGCCCTGGCTAGGTACGTCATGTAAGTCCATGCATATGGGTGCCCTGGCTAGCTACGTCATGTAAGTCCATGCATATGGGTGCCCTGGCTAGCTACGTCATGTAAGTCCATGCATATGGGTGCCCTGGCTAGCTACGTCATGTAAGTCCATGCATATGGGTGCCCTGGCTAGCTACGTCATGTAAGTCCATGCATATGGGTGCCCTGGCTAGCTACGTCATGTAAGTCCATGCATATGGGTGCCCTGGCTAGCTACGTCATGTAAGTCCATGCATATGGGTGCCCTGGCTAGCTACGTCATGTAAGTCCATGCATATGGGTGCCCTGGCTAGCTACGTCATGTAAGTCCATGCATATGGGTGCCCTGGCTAGCTACGTCATGTAAGTCCATGCATATGGGTGCCCTGGCTAGCTACGTCATGTAAGTCCATGCATATGGGTGCCCTGGCTAGCTACGTCATGTAAGTCCATGCATATGGGTGCCCTGGCTAGCTACGTCATGTAAGTCCATGCATATGGGTGCCCTGGCTAGCTACGTCATGTAAGTCCATGCATATGGGTGCCCTGGCTAGCTACGTCATGTAAGTCCATGCATATGGGTGCCCTGGCTAGCTACGTCATGTAAGTCCATGCATATGGGTGCCCTGGCTAGCTACGTCATGTAAGTCCATGCATATGGGTGCCCTGGCTAGCTACGTCATGTAAGTCCATGCATATGGGTGCCCTGGCTAGCTACGTCATGTAAGTCCATGCATATGGGTGCCCTGGCTAGCTACGTCATGTAAGTCCATGCATATGGGTGCCCTGGCTAGCTACGTCATGGTTGCTTCCTAACTCGCTTCTCTTGTTGGGTGTTTCAGGGGCGCCAGATCTCTTTTTATTTTTGGCTATACAAAGGAGTGATGCGAGAAATAACCACATAATTTGAATGGAACTTTCCGCAATGTAATTTCAGACCTATTTCCCATATTAAATCAGCGGCTATTTTCTTAAGTCGTCACAAAAATGTCTGTAAAATGTAAGGGTTCAATTCTGGGAAGATGAATTTGGGACATGCACACAGGTTAATAGCTCAAGTTAAATTTTATTCAACCATCATTAACCAGGCATTTCTTAGAAGTAATGGTCACTGGATATTACAGAAGGGTTCAGAGACGAATGCAATGACAGAAGGGATTATTTTAAAGGGCGGACGAGAAGCTCACTTATGATAAACCTTTGGAATATTGCAGTAATTATTTATGATAAAACTATTTTCACCACCGTAAATTTGGTTTTTCATCTTGTTTTTTAAATTCTCCATATTTTTATAACAATGTCCGTGACATTAAAAATGGCTGAACTTCTTATCCTACTTATGGAAAAGAACTTTGATACAACCAGAGACTCCAGTACATGTACATTATTTTTATCGTTTCATCACATAAGGGGCAAAATTATTGAATGCTGATTGGTTGAGACAAGGCATTTTTTCGTAACCATGAGGTCATGATTGGTTAGCTTTAAGTTAGGACTAAAGATCCCAGAAGGCCTTACTCGCTTGTATATTATTTTTGCTTTCCTAATGTTAATCATAAGACAACACTCAAGTACATTTTCACGCTCATGCGCATTGTTCTCAATGAACAAGACAAAGGATCACATCTCTTGAGTATTGTTACAAGATCGAGGGAAAACAGAATATACAAACGAATAAGGTCTCTTGCCTAAAAGATTACGCATTTGTCGCTTATGGTAATACGTGTGTCGCACTATTAAACCAGCGCCAAGCACGATTGGTAATCATTCTTGTTTCCTTTGCTCCCAGATAACACTGTCACCTGGAGGAAGTCCATTTAACGGATGTATTTTTGTACCATGCTCTGGGATAATCCTCCTTCTCATAATTATACACAACTTTTCGATTTCTTCAAGACCTTTGCACTAACATAGAAACACGTACTAGCTTTCTTTCTCCATAGTACCAATAAAACGCCTGGAAAAAAAAAGAATGAAAGCACGATAGTGGTTTATTGACCCAGTGAGAGGTCAAGATGGCTGGATATTGGCCAAGTTATTTTTCTGCGTGCTTATGGTCCAAGAAAAAGTAGGCTTTTATAGATCTATTGTGCTAGCATAATTTTTGCTGATTTTTAAAAAGTAGCCCTGCTAGCATAATCAGTATATATTTATAAGCTTGAGACCATTTTTGTTCAATGTTTTAGCTGCATTCGCGGTTTGGTAACTGAGAGAGAGCCTCCCTAGGAGGCTGGCAGTCTGGCACGAGATGACGGGACAGGAAATTGCCAGATGGTGTTGGTCACAGTACCTCTCATGCCACGATCGTGGTGCGTTTTTTGGACTTGTTTCGCTCATTTTGCTAAAAGGAATTATTTTAAGAATAGGTGGCATAATTTGGGCAAACAAATATGCTACTTTTACTAGCACAATCTATAAAAGCCCAAGACGAAGTCGAGGTTCACAAACATGCAACAAATAAGAACGAGGCCAATATCCAGCTATCTTGATCAAACAAGCTTGGTCAATAACAGACTTATAATATGGGATAAAACAAAAGAATATTTTATTTGACCGCCTTTATGAAAGAGGTATATTGTGGTCTATGGCCACGTACACACTAGTACGCAGAGAAAACTGATTAGTCACGTAAACTCATTGTGAATACTATTTGATACCTAAAAGTTTTTGCCTGCGCTTCAAATCCCATGCTACGTTAAACAGATTTCAATCTGACCGAGTGAGTAGTGAGTAGTAAGTCTCATAAATTAAAGCTCGCTAAGTCTTGCGCAAACTGTGTAAAAAGAATGCTTTTAATTTACCTCCTTGCACTTTCCAACATCATGGCCTTCCGTTGACTCAGTAGTTTTTGTCGTTCCTCTGGAAAGCGTGAGAATGTTACCGTCTGGGGTTTGGTTGGTGCAGCCTGCAACAAGGCAAAATAATAAAAGATCATGGCCGATTTCGTCAAAACTAGATCAGATAGACCATTTTGCAGTTTTGTGCTCAGTTACCAGACCTTTGAATAAAAGCGAGGCTGGGGTTGACCTTGCTCTGATAGAAACCTCACTGCTTTTCTTAAGAAAATAGAAACTCGTTAGCATCACAACAACATGATTAACATAAGAAAAGCAATGAGGTTTGTATCAAATCAAGGTCAACTCCAGCCTCGCTTTTATTCAAAGGCCTGGTAACTGAGCACAGAACAGTAAGACGGCCTATTGCGCCCAAACTGAAAATTTTTTTTTGTTGACAAAATAAATCTAATTGCGACAAGAAAATGCGCTTAGTAAAACTAACAGTCATTTAGACAAACAACTGAATTGTGAGTGCCGTGAGTCTGGTCTTTTGAATTTGCACAATATTCTGCATTGCAAATTTCTTTGAAAACACCAATGCAAAACAGTTTGTGACGAAAATCCAGATCCACGCCCCTCACCAATTCAGTCGTGCGAAAAATGACTGCTACTTAGGCTGACTTTAAGTTATTGTACCTTTTGCAGCACAAATAAATTGCATAGTCAATTAAAGATTATAAATTAATGGATGATTCTTGCACCAGTTTGCGATGAAAACTCAAGAATAGACCCATGCCTCTCGCATCACGGTTGTGATTCCAAATTACTGCTAGTTCTGCCAAGTTTATGTGGCTTGCACAGCACAGAAAAAGCGAAATTCTGAGTAATAATGGTGACATGTTTGCTTTGGATGGGGAGATTTATGGAACGAAAGATACTTAAGTTTAGCTGCACTTTAACATACACTCCGAAGCTAAGAGACATACCTCATCAGAAACTGCTTTGGAACCTCTGTTGATATCATTGCATGTATCCGTGTGGTTGATTTCTTTCTCTGGTACGTAGCTGAGTCTTCCTTCCAGAATATTGGTTATCGTTGTGTCCACACAGTGTGTTCGACCTAAAGCAAAGTTCCAAAAAATCGTGAAATGGTGATAGTTACTGATTTTTTACATGTGTATCCAGAGAAGATGCATCGTTTCGATAATGCTGTTGTGGACAAAGTAGAACAAACAAAGGCCGTGTTTGTTTGTGGTCAACCGTTTTCAGATGATTGAGATTTTTCGTGTTTTTTCTAATGGGGGAAAGCCATTTTCGGTTGGTTTGGTGGATGGACTCTTTCAACCATGCGTACCATTTCCTATATTTTTTGCCGCCTTTCTTATAACTGGTCAAGCACAGCTCCAGTTGCCGTGACTACTCAAAGGAAACCAGGCGTGAAAACGACTTGAACCCTGCCCTTCCAAAGAGCCACCAAGCAATCTCGGAGCAGGTCAATTCTGGATTCATATTCTACCCCCCAAAAGGAGAAAGTACATGGTGGAAAATAAGTGGACTTAGCCATATATTAAACTATGGATATTAAATGATTTCCAATGAGAACGTAAACATTTATTCATTCTTTATCAAACAAAACACCCTGGACTTCAGTCATTATCATACCATTTGCTATGAGGGCAACCTCAACCTCAATCCCATGCTATGACTTAAATAAATTTGAGTGATTGGAAACAGTGGTGTACTGTAAAAAAGAATCTGTGCGAAACACAGTTGAGTCTCTCGCAAGTGTTGAACAGAGAAGTTGTTATATTTCCTAACCCCAGGAAATTAAGGAAGAGATGTATTTTTGCGATGACTTCGGATAATCGAGTGCCCATGGCAAGAGTCAACCACCTTTCATTTTCTAGTTCGGATGCTTTACCACGAAAAATAGTCTCCTTTCACACCACATAACAACATCAGCGTGGAGGAAATGTTAATATCTAAGGAAGGTAATAAACACCACATACTCAAGTCTTGTGCTATCGCTGTCGACGGCACCTGTGGTAACACCTCCCTCACTTGTTTTACCATGCGCGTAAGCCTTGTATTGGGACTGGCATTGTTAATCCGAGCCTCTTGCTTTGGAGCAGTCGGGTGACTGGTTTGGGTGGGTGCTGGTAATACGGTCTTTGACGCGAGCATTTCTATTTGCTTTATTAATTCCACAACGTCTTCTGATGAATAATTTGTGGCTTCGACTCCCAGAGCACTGGCCATATGCTAAAAAGTGACACAAAACAGGACAAACAATATGTTATTGGACGAGTTCATTTAAGACATGCATCAGGATCAGAGATAGGGTTCCTGGGACGTCCAGGGTGTCTCTGTAGTTTAATAAGGCTACTATGGTTTCCAAACTCCTCAGCCGTGCAGCAAACTCCCATGGCAGGATATTCAGGAGCCTGTAACACTGACAAGAAGTGGAAATTGGAAGGAAAGGGAGATTTAAGGAGACGTGAGCCACACGTTACGATCAACAAATGTTTCATATGACCGAAGGGATCTTGCGCACATGCACCCAAGGTAAGCACCACTGACTGCTAAGAGAGTAAGTTGATAAACCACCCACAGCATTTAGTACAATTTGTTGCTAAAGTAAAACAAAAGACGGTTTCATTGTTCCACGCATGGGCAAAAAGTAAAACAAACAAACAAAACAAAAAAAAAAAAAAAAAAAAGTTAAAAGGAAAGAGAATGAGTGAATAAAAGTAAGTTAAAAGTACCAAAAGTATCTTTTCCTTTCGGCTGAGAAAAAGTTGCAACAAAGATCCAGGCATTCCTCAGGAGAAGTCAACCTGGTTTTCGTTTTTTATGAAACAATTGGATGCAAATAGAGAAGTCGCGCGCATATCCAGAATAAAACCTTTGGCCTCCAAAAGAAACAAATTATTCGACATTTTCTGTGTAAACCAGTGTAAACCAGTGGAACGTACATGTGTGTTTAAGTTGTATTTTCCATAGCATCTCTTGAATTGCTGAACCACATCTGGTTTACATACCGTAAAGTTCCGATAGTAACGACCCCCCGAAATTAACGTCAATTTTCTGTGGACGCTAGTAAATCCCGAAAGTAGCGACCCAACTTCCCCCGAAAATTGCGAGACCAAGTTTTTTAAATGGTATACCGTATACCATTAATTTGTCAATCATTAGTCAAAATTTTAATGTACAATAATATGTTCGTGCAGTGTCACAAATTGTTCATGATAAAGCACTTTAATTTACAACAAGGGGATGCCTTATGCCACCATTCGTCCTTGAAATCAGTTCACTAACGTAGCGATGTAAGAACTACCGTAAACTGGTATAATTTCATATTAACAGCAGTAACGTTTCTTCAAATTGAAATTGAAAACTATATACAGTTTTCTATATAGTTTTTTTGCTGCATTTATCATTGTTATCTTCTTTTTATGAACGCAATCTATACATATGGAATGCAAATAAAATGTTGTTCTTCTTTTAATTTTATGTTGTTCATTTTTTATTTCGGAAAAAAAGCTCGCGCCTGAGCTCTATTTGTAAACGATTTTTGTTCCTCGAAAAAAACGACCCTCCGAAAGTAGCGACCCCCAAAGGCTGCTAATTCCGAAAGTAACGAGGGTTGCTACTATCGAAACTCTGTGGTAGTCAGTTTTATCCATTACTGCCACGTCTGAGCCCTTATCAGGCTTTGTGATAACCATAATAATAATAATAATAATAATAATAATAAGTGTTGTATAGCGCACTCTCCAAAATTGACCAAATGCGCTTAACATACAAGAAAGATAACAATATCAATCTATATAATCAACTTATAACAATATCATCTCTCTTTTCAAGGTGACTTATCGTTCTCAGCATTGCTTTCGGTGGTGCTGAACCTCTACGCTTGCTTTAATAAAGCGCAGAGTTGCGGTTGCTACCTAATTCTTTTTTACCGCTGTTGAGTTTCAGTTCTAGTTTCCAATAAGCCTTCTCAAAGGTTGCATGGATTTCTCTTGATGATGCCGTCTGCACAAGACCAGCTTTTGGCAGAAAGATAGCCTGTACACCGCGCACTGGTGGCTCAGTTGGTTGAGAATCGGGCTGTCATGCGGGAGGTAGCAGGTTCGAACTCCCATATAAAATGAGGAGGGATGCTTGTCGTCTCACTTAGGGTGTTCTGGGCAAAACGCAATCAT
>NC_090874.1:14661195-14668695 GCF_036669935.1 Montipora foliosa | reverse complement strand
TTAGAAACTACCCCCTTCATTCAATTTTAAAAACAGTCAGTCTTAAAGAGATTCCACCCTGAGTCAGCATGTTTTTGCCCTGTCATGCTGTATAACATCATTATGAATTCCATCACTCACAGTTATTCTCCTTATTTCATTAAGTAAGCAATCAAATGGGAAGATCTATGCAGCTACCCAAATACAAGTTTTACCCATTACTTACAGGCAAAACAGTGTCGCTAAACTGAAATCCCCATGGGCTGCAATACAGAATCCAAAAGATGGCACTTAATAATTACTATTATTTCATGTCTGGTTACTAAAAGCTACAGAGCAGTTTAAGTATCAATCAACCTCTTAAACTTTATCAGTGTTTTCACAACTTTTGAAGGTAGAAGTTGCATTGTGGTAAGTATAGCCAGTGTGGCAGGCAGTTTGGTGAATTTTAGACGCTTCTCTCCACTGGGGTTGACTTTCAAGTGACTGTTTTTGAATATGGCAGTGGGAAAACATGGACCGATGTCAAATGAGAACACAAGGGGAGAGCGGCTGAGGAGAAAGGAGTCCTCAACCCCTCCCCCTTCACTTGCTTTTCATTTAGCCATTTACATTCAAACAATCACTCAAAAGTCAACCCCGTGGAAAGAAGCTTCTAAAATTCACCAAACCGCGTGCTACACACTCAGGCTATGGTGAGTAGGAGTTGTGACGACAATTATTAGAGTGTTGCCTGTTGGTGGGGGCACCCTGGGATGCCCCCTAGTTGATGAGTAAAATTGTCTGGTATTAGACAAATCTGTTGAGTCTCACTCCCAGGGGTTAATGGGTTGATGAAGGGGACATGTACTTTTTGAGTAAAATCGTTTGGCGTTTGGCGTTTGGCATTTGGCGTTTGCCAGAGTAAACTCTGTTAAGTCTCACGCCTAGGGGTCGATGCGGTGTTAAGGGCCACATGTAAAAGCAAAAACACTGATGAGGACCAAAATTAATAAGTGCTATATGCCTTGAAATGCCAGTTTAAAGAGATTCAGTTTCCTCTTAATACTTTCTTGTAATCAATTTGCAAAAATATTGTGGAGTGAAAAAAGTGGTAACGAGAGGACTGTTAAGTTAAACAGTATAACCTTAAAAAAAAGACAATGTACATGCTGTAGGTATTAAAAGACATACTTGAACTTTAAGAGACCTCTCTTCCCGTTTGTGATTTGCTCCTCAGGAAATACCAAGAGAGGAAAGCTAGATTCTAAACAGAAGTAAAGCAAGAAGTTCATTTCTTAATAATATATACTTGTAATACATGTAGTTTTAATCTAACCACAAAAGAAGTACATGTAACTGCAATAATCTGTTGTAATGGAGTTAAAGTTAATCCACCTTGTAAATATTCTTTTATTCCATTATCCATATTTTCCTTTTCTTTATCACCAAATTCTTTGTATCCTAAGACCCATTTAATCAGCCAGGGAAAGTCACATTTATTGAATGGCTGAGAAATAAACAAACAAAATCAAAATGAATAGTGCCACGAATAAGGAGCCAACAAAACCTGTTGGATACTATGTACTAATTAACCTCAATTCACCTTAAAGCTTTGAACAACTTGGCCCTGAAATACAGTGGAACCTTCCATTAAGCGGCCACTTAAATCAAAGCCCAGAAATAACAGTATAATGATAAAATAATTTGTAAATCAAACCTCTATTTAAAAAAAAAAAACCTTAATTAAGCAGCAACCTCTATTAAGTGCATGCGGCCACCTTTTGGCCGTCCCTGTGAGAGTTCTCTATTAAGCGGCCACCAAGAGTTTAAAATACTTAGTTTGGCTTTTCAGCGACAGATATCCTTGTAAAATTTTCTAAAATCACTTATGGACCCATAATGCAACATTTCAGTTACAGAAATTGCTTTCTTTTCCAGTTATAAAATCAACTCAGTTTATGCTATAGTTTAGATTGTTCAAAGTTCAGAGAACCTCATCTCAACATTTTGAGGAGAACTTGTTTTTTCTCAGTACTGTAGTTTTGTTTCTTGGTATTAGAGCTTTCTCTTGTGCGAAAGTTGTCACAAGCCTCTAAAGGTGTTTGTCTACTAAAGATTATGCTAATTTCTGACGACCTTAATAGAGGTTTCACTGTAATAATAATTCTTTTTCAATCTGCACTGTCCATCATTCCAAAAATAGTACGACATTGGCCCACTAAGAGATTTCAAAATTACAATTATTATTATTAGGAGGATTTTGACAGAACTAACCATAACACTTGATATAATCGTCTCAATTGCAACATTATCCAGATGAGTAACATGATTACTAATAACAAGCTGAAATTTAAGAGTCACATCAGTGAGCAATCAAACCATGTACATGTACACTGTACTTAGTCCAATAATTAAATAATAATTATTATTATTACCATTTAGGGCTCTTATACAACCCTTTCATAAATCAATACTTGACAAAGGTCCAAGGAATGAATTGTCTTAAGTTAAAGCTAAAAAACAACTCTGAAATGAAGTGCAACATTATAATAATAAATATTTCCAGAACTTGGATACAATGAGGATTTCTTTCTTTCTTTGTGTTTACAATGATACCACCAAAACTATACATTACTGCTACTCCTTCTTCTTTATGGCTTTCATGGATTACGACCCACATACCACCAAAAATCACATAACAATAAACTTTGCGACTCCGCCCAATACGGAATATATAATTTCAATTTTTTCTACCTGCAAAACGTATTTGTTTGCGTACGTCAGCAACCCAATTCAGTACAATGATGTCAATTTCAACATTAGAACAAATCACAGGCCGCAAAAGTGAGACTGCAATACCACGAAATACCGGTATTGACGGCTCGCGCATAGGCAAAACTATAAGAAGATCGCGATACTACTAAAGGTATTTATAAGGTGTTGTAGAAAGGGAACCTTATAGACTCTGACATAAAAAATCCTGTCCACTCTGCCCTGTTCATTCTTACATGTACCTGCTACCTTTAAGACAGTCCTCCCCAGAAGCACTAGCTTAAAGATTTTTTCAAGTAAGCCTCAGCTAGTGATTATTAATTAAAAATTAATATACCTTATGCTGATCTTTTTTGTAATTTTCTGCAGTTCCCTCTTGTGTGACAGCTACACCAAGTATACAACACGACACTCTTAACAGAATCCTGTGATGTGACAGTACATGTGAGAACCAATATTAATTTTATAAATGATCTACACACAAGCTACTATTTATATAATAATCTTATAATGTTCAACAAATTCATTTATTTCCAAGAGCACTGTCATAGAGTAAAATACTAAGTATGGCCGGTTCAGGCTGGCTTGGGAGTCAAAGCTGGGTTAATGGCTGCCTTGCAGTTTTGTCCTTACTTTGTGACTTCTGTTAATAATCTGAAAAGAGACCTTTGGATTTCAGCATGATATTTAAAATGTCCCCTATGTACAAAAATTTAAGATGGAATCCACTAGAAGTTCAAGTAACAAGTGGACAAAAACCTAGTACCAAGAGTATATACATCATTTTCCAAGTTTCTGTACGACTGTTTTAAATATGTTCTCAAAAAAAAAAATCATTTCCAGCAACACCAAATGTCAATTAAACAACTGTTGAACTTCGTAAGAAACAATTAAAAGTACTGGTAAAATGAAACTGATGATGAAATTTTACCTATGTTTGTATAATTTCTCTGAACTTTGAAATTTAATTTTCTCGTTCCCATGGGAAATTGTTTTGAGTGTTATTTCAGGCAATTATTTATATCTTTAGCTTTAAAAAAATGTAAAAAGAACTGTAAAATACTTTAAAGTATTCTGGTACCAGATTTTTGTCCACTAAAAACTGAAATTGCTTGATTTTCTATCGGATTTCTTCTTAATGTTGTTATTTCTTACTTTTTCACCATTGATTGCTTTGGTAAAATTGACATCATAACAAGAAGCTGTAGTCCAAAGAAGAATCTAAATATTGCAAGTAATAGTCCACAAGGAATGTAAAAGAGCAAAAGGAACAGAGCTCCTCCATCTGGGAACCTAAGAATAAAAAACAACCCCCAAAATTAATTGAACACACTGCAAAATTAATGACAGTAGTGTAACTGTTTCAATTGAAGCAGCAAAAAATGATACATTTTATGATTAATTTTGGTGGCTTTAAAGTGTCAGTCATAACCCACCATTCTAAAACTACCAGGCAACATTGAAAATACCGTAGAATCCCAGTTATAAGCCCCCCTGGTTATAAGCCCCTCCGGTTATAAGCCCACCTCTCTGCTAATAGAAATTTCCTCCCGGTTATAAGCCCACCCGATTATAAGCCCACCTCTCTGCTAATAGAAATTTCCTCCCGGTTATACCGGGTACCGTATACAGTTAACAATAATTAGGCGGTACATTAGCGACATATTTATTATTATAAATCAATTACAGCAACGGTTCTTTAACTGGATTTCAATGAATCGTATTCCATCAAAGTCACAACTAAACTTGATCTCTGTTCCGCTCTCGGTTGCCAGTTTATTTGTTGCGGTTGTTCAAATCCCATAAAGAGATCGTTCTGCCTTACGTAGTTTTGGGGTACCTCTGTGCAGCCCCGTACCACATTGACAATCACACATTGACAATCCGTTATTGTTGCAATTGAAAGTAGACATGATTAAAATTTTCATTTTAATAGAACGGATTTTAGACGTTTTTTTCCTCCCTATTATAAGCCCCCCGGGTTATAAGCCCCCCCCGATTATAGGCCCTCCCAAAAACCCTTACGAAATTGTATAAGCCCAGGGCTTATAACCGGGATTCTACGGTATTCTAAAACTAATGTACCAGGCAACATTATAAATACAGAGAACATTGACCCCTCTCAGATAGTTGCTCATAATAATCGTTCCGAGAATGTTGAGTGGTTTTAATTCTTCTTAATCCATTGACTCCACAGGCACCCTACGATGTCCCCACTTGATGAGTAAAATTGTCTGGTATTAGACTGAGTAAAATCTGTGTAAAGGAACACAGTCAAAGTCTGTGCATACTTGCGCAGTCAATCGAAACTTGAAATAGTTAGTTAGCCTAATGTTTTCAAGTTTGGAGAGGTGCAGACAATATGGTGGCCACTGTCGCATGCAGAATGCTCTCAGCGCACAAATAGTAATTCAGTTGCCTCAAGAAAGCAAAGAAGAGCAGTCAAAATACCAATACAGCACCTACAACAAAGAGAAACTTCTTAAGACGTGAATTCATGAGAAATTCAACGTATGGTGTAAATGAAGTGCAAGCAGTTTCACTATTAACAAGGATAGAAGTCCATCTTCGTGGTTCACTTCTCGCTAGTCGCTAAAATGTCAGAGACCAACACATCATTGTTTGTTGATAAATGTTTACTATCTAGATGAGAGGAATTGCACTGGTTGGGTTTATTTGTTGCACAAATTACAAAATGACTTCAAAGTTGTCTCTTGAAAATAAATGTGCTTTCTTTCAGCTTTGAAATGGTATGTTAACCTTGATAATATGTTTAATTAATATATCCCAGAGAAAAAAATATTTCTGTATGAGCACTTGTATGGCCGAAAGTGTTTCCAGTCACACTTCACTGAATTCATGGCATGATCTTTTCGTTTGCTTTAATTTCTTGGACTTGAAATAATTGATAATAGATAAATGTGCATTTTATTGTTTTTCAGAAGCCATATTAAGTCTAAAAAGCAAAAATTAAAAGTCTGTCAAAATCTCGGGTTGTGAGAACTACTGCGCAAGTCATCGCATGACAGTGTCCCTTTAAGTCTTACCAAGAGATATTGAGGGGACAGAGAAGGAGGCTCCCGGTCCAGCCCTTGGGATATGTCATGTCCACGAAAGTTATTTTTAGACGAGCGGAAGTCTTCCGAGACGTCCGCATGCAGGCCAACCTCGGTCCGATGTTTGAAAGAAAATAAATATTCATCAGCCTTCCACGTGCGCCATCATTTTCTCTTTTCACTAAGAACCTGAGAGCGAGCCAAGACTGCAGGCGGACGTCTCAGACGACAGACTTCCGCTAGAACAAAGACTTCTGCTCGTCTAAAAATAACTTTCGTGGACATAACATATCCCGGCCAACGCCTTGAGCCTCCCTCTCTGTCCCCTCATTTTCTCTTGGTCTTACTCCAAGGAGTCAATGGATTAATGGAGTGGACGACTTTAAAAATTGTCTGGCATTAGACAGAATAAAGTCTGTCAAGTCTCACTCACAGATCATTAATTTTGATGGGTATTTATTCATTTTGTATGTAATCATCTAGTATACTTTTATACTGATGTGATGTGGACCTACTGCTTTATCAGTCAATAAACTAGAACTACATGTAGATTCTTTGTAAGTTTGCAAATCATTTTTATTATTACTTTTAATGCAACAGTTGTCAAAGATTATAAAAATTGGGCTTTAAAGCTGTGATATTAATTTTGTCTGCACCACGGAAAATGTGAAAGCAGTTTTGAAATTTTGTCAGTGAATTTGAAAAAAAAACGAATTGGTTTATCGCTTATTTGCAAATCTTGCCATTCTTCGGGGGAGGGGGGCGCTAAAGAAGCTACATGTATCATAATTATTACGTGATGCTACCTGTAGACCTTTATTCGCGTATACATGTCGTCAAAAATTGCACTAAACACAGTACAATTGATTTTCTTGTATAGATCAACTCTGCTTTACTATTCAAAATCTTTTAAACTTCGTTGGTAATACTTATTGCTCGTGATTGTGATGACGTTAACGTTTCTTAATTTTGCTGACAAATGAACAACGTTAAAACAGCTGACGATTTAAAACTTTTTTAAAGGAGCAAACATCTTTCATAAACTGGTAATTAATTGAATGACCCTCTCTTACAATCCTTAAGCTAAAATTATCTGCCACAAGCTTTGATTACGCTTACAGAATTGAAGCAATTAAGGATGACCTCCACAAAGCAAATTAAAGAGTGGCATAGCATGGTAAGTGGCCGAAGCGCATCTACCACCTTTGGGTTTTAAGTGAAACCACCATACCTGTTTAAAAAGAAGAGATCCTTTAAAGCCATTGCAACTTCCTTGGAATCTCACAAAGAGGGAACTGTTTAAAATAGATCAGTCATTTGAAAATTTTGCCTCAAAATTCGTGAAACATCACCATGATCACAATGTCTTTCAGAATTGTACAAGTCAGCAAACAACAGAAAAGCGAAAGACACTACATGTAACATCCTGCAAAGTTTCCTTTGGAAGACTTGCCTGCTATTGTTATTGCGCATGCTCACTGTGATGCAGAGAAAGCAGAACTTTCCACCAAGATCGTTTGGTATCTAACAAGAAAATTGGGCGTAACCATGCATTTTTTAGAGAGAAAAGAGTGCCATACATTGCTTTGTATTTTAAGCTGTTTGCAATATTGTTGATTGATTACCTTTTGAAAAATGCGTTGTTTCCCCCAATTTCTTTCTGGATTTCAATAACAATTTTTAAGATCTGCTTTTCCCACTTATCCATAAA
>NC_090874.1:14646195-14656195 GCF_036669935.1 Montipora foliosa | reverse complement strand
CTTCCCAAAATTGTCCGTCTCGGCTATTTCAGATATCAGAGGAGCTGATACGTTGCATTACACCAAGGAAGACAGACAGTTAAGGTGTAAATTGGCTTCGGTTTATCGCTTGATGCAAATGTTTGGCTGGGGGAAAGGTGTTTATGATCGCGGAGCTTGCACAGTAAGTGTGAATAATTAATAGCCAGCTTTTGTGGGAGTGACTAGATAAAATCAGTACTCTCACAGATTGCCAAATACAACTTATTTTGATTACCTAGAGTAAAAACAACATTTTTCCGAATTTGAAGTTAAATTAGATTGGCCTCAAGCATAGAATAACTCTGTGATTTTAATTTTTTTGAGAGCCCTATTAAATGCTGTCATCTTTCCCTGTCAACCATTGCTATATTTGAACATGCTTTTGACATATTTCAGATTTTGGAGATTAAAGAATGTTATTTTTATCTGTCAACTCTCAGAAATTGTGTGGATAAATCAATTGCAAGTCTTTGCAGTGTAGATGCGTTTAATTTTATGACAAAATGGCCACTAATTATGATATACATGTACTCTGACATAATATCATTGGAAAATATTTATCTTTTTCAATCTTTTTCCTTTATTAATTAAAACGTACATCCTGGTGTTCAAGAGGTAGGAATGACAAATAATGTTGTTGCTGAATGAAATTTATGAAAATCAACATTTAGGAAAATAGCAAGTGCTGAATGCAAGGAAAAAATAGGAAAATGAAAAAGGAAAACAAATTTACCCACATCAATCTTATGAGAAAAGCAATAAAGAAGAAAAGTGATTAAATTTGGACATGCGTGTACAACACTTTCGCAGCTGATGGTTGCCTTTCGCTAAATTTGTTTTGCGAAAGAGATGAAAATGATGGTTTCTTGTGATGTGTACATGTAACCCTCCTATAACCTTGATCAAAAATGCGAGAATGAAAGTTTTATTTAATTTAAAGGGGCAGTGCCATGGATTGTTAGTAAAAATCTGGAAAGCAAAGAGACATGTTTACCCATGGCAAACAAAAAGAAATTGCTAAATTTTCTTCAAAACAGCTCGCAAAAACCATTCTTTTCAAGTGTTTTTGATTATGCGTAGCCAAGTTAAAATGAATGCCAACTTGAAACATGTCAGGCCGACGTTTTCAAGTTCTCCCTTTGCATCTTAGATGAACTCCGCAGTAACTTTGGCTCATTTTTCTTTTAAATTAAATTGATTTTTATCGCACTGCAGTGATCCAGATTTAAGAATGAAAAAGTCACTGAAACTTGATTTCGTAAATTTATGGTCAAATTCCCATCACACTGCCCCTTTAAAGTCTCGTCATAAGTTTGATAATTTAATATCAAATTTCTGAAAATTATTTTTTGCATAAATATAAACATTATGACTTAGAATATTGATTTGCCAAAAGACGTAAGGCCATCCAATTTTTGAAAAGCCTTGAAAATCAAGCACATTTGCAGGGTCATAGCAGGGTTCTTGCTAAGTTTTTGCACAGGAGGTAAAAAACCAAAAATAGCAGGTAACTTTGTTACCTGTCCCTGCATGGGTTGGCAAGCTCAAGTCTTAACTTGACGTTCGTATCGATCGCTGTCACATGCCAGCGGCTGCTAAATTAATTTAATACTCAGCAAAAGGAAAGTAGGTTATGCTATTTCATTGGCTGTCACCTAGGGGGGTCCGGGGGCATGCCCCCCCCGGAAACATTTTGAAAATTTGAGTGCCAGAAATGCGATTTTCTGCATTTTCAGAAAAGATTTACAAAATTCTAAAGGTACAAAAATGTCCCACAAAATCTCAAAAGTAACACTTTTTTGACATCTGCATTCAATAATTTATGTAACTTCTTTGATTAATATTGCCGTTTAAGAAGTAAAAGTTCTGGGTTTTCGTATTTACAAAACAACAACACTGACTAGCTCGCAACTAGCTATCAGCATTAACCTATACTTCAATGTTAACCATTATAGCTTACGCTTATGTGCTTTGTTGTATTCATAAGTAACAGATTTAGCTGCTTTTAGGACGGACGCTGGAGGCGTAAGAAAGTGGTGTCTATGCGTGTGGGCGTGAGAAATATATCAAATGCGTGTGTCTCACGCAAAATGCGTGAGAGTTGGAAGGTCTGCAAATGGTATATTTCGAAACAATAACATGTGCCAGATATCTTCACAGGATTGGTTGGAGGGGGAAAGCAATATTTTCCCATAAACGAAATGTAATTTCACCTTTGAACAGACGAACATTCCTTGGATAATTTCGGTAAATATTTCAGTGAAACAGCCGGTAACATTTACTTGAACAGCCGGTAAAAATAACCGGTTACCGGCTCTTAACAAGAACCCTGTCATAGCAATACATTATTGTTATCCTTGTCCCAGAGGTTTTTCTTAAGCCGCGAGAGAGCCGCAAAGCAGTGAAGACCAGGTCGCAAAGCTGCAAGAAGAGAAAACCCTCTGGTTACCTTGGACTAGAATCTCACTTTCATGCAGACAATAGCTGCCAAATGTGTCAAATTGATTATTACAAAAGGGACCAATGACAACCTAGTAGCACGCATCTTCTTGGGATTACCAATCAAACAAACCAATCATATTGAATTATGTGTTTGTAAAATTTATATCAACCAATCTGGGCCTGAGGGTCAGATCCTGACCCTGACGTCTGCATTAAAGTGAGATTCAAGTCCAAGGTAACCAGAGGTTTGCCTCTTCACGCTGCTTCACAAATCGTCTTTGGGGCTCTCTTGCAGCTCTCTTGCGGCTCAAGAAAAACCTCTGGGACCAATATGGGTACAATATTGTGATTTGACCGTGAAAACTTTACTCAGTCTTGGCTTTTTCTGGGTTTTACAATACCCTAATTTATTGCCTAAGAGTCCACCTTTTGCAGAGCTACATGTACGACTCAAACAGTTTTTGTCCGATTCAGCACAACTTTTCAGGACTATTTCATTACAGTTCGATGTGCAAAATGGTGAACATTAGTGTTTTTCAATTTTTTCATGTGTTTGATTTTATACCATTCCCAGTTAAAAATACTATTTTCAACTTTGATAGAAGATACAGTACATGATGCAAAATGCAAAATATCAAAAATCCAACACCATTTAGCTGAAAATTTATCTCAGAATTGATTGCTTAAGAAAATTTCAGAAAAATTTAAAATCCCTTGTAGCTTAAGCTGCTAGAAAAGGATTACCTGTTTTTCCTTTGAGAACCGAACATAGAAAAAAATAACGTTTGAACAAAAGAGTACTTATGGTCCTAGACGAGCTCTTAGGTCTGCTGACCAACTTCTGCTGGAGCAGCCAACGCAAAAGCTGACAAATCGATCGGCTTGAGGGCTTTCTCAGTTTGGGTGCTGCACCTCTGGAATTCCCTTCCGTTTGAGATTAAAAGCAGCAGTGCATCTGTCCCTATTTTTAGATTTTTAGTTTTAGTTTTAGTTTTAATTTGCTACAATTCATGGCGTGGCAGGGGCCAGAGAGGAACAGAACTTTTGTCGTAATTGACACCTAACCCCTATATCCATAGATCAGACCACAACACCGGGAACTCCCTGCCCTACTCTTCTCGAATAGTGTGTGGGTTCTTTAATGTCCCACACAATTTATTTCCAAGGGTTATGAGATGGGCTCTCCGGCTTATAGTCCTTATCCGAGAAGACTTGAAAGTCTAACCATTCGCAGATGTTGTTACAAACAGCACTTTCTCCTCAGTTATTTAAAGACCCTGAGTGTTGGTCCAGCCGGAGTTGAACTCACGACCTCCTGCATGAGAGCCCGGTGCTCAACCAACTGAGCCACTGGTGCACGGTGGCGTATTGCTATAATATTTGTAGTTTCTAGTGTAATTTCATAAATAATAAATACTTTTTTGGATTCATAACTGCATTTGAAGAGCATTAAAATGATATTTATTTCATTCTCATAGCAGAAATACTGGCAAAATAGGAACGTTTTAGAAAACTGACACCTCAAACCCTTAACTAAAGATACATGTAACCGTCTTCTTGGCAGCAGTGAGAGTGAGAAGGATCAGTTTGTACAGTTGTAGCCTGCAGGCAGGCTCTCTGTGTGGTTAATCGGCCCACAGGGTTTCTGTGTGGTTAATCGTTCAACAGCTGGGGAATTGCTCGAATTCAAAATTAAGGGTAACAAGCAAGAACTTGACTGTTTTGTGTGTACATGTACAGGTGTATGCAGTAATTAGAATAATAATTATTACAGTAATTAAATAATTTATAGAATTATTGAGCTTCCATTATGATGAAGTAGTTACGAAAAAGTGTCTTACAGGCTTTATGTAAGTTGTACAGAGTAAACACTGAACAAAATTATTATTCCATTGTAGGTTTGCACGACTGGAAATGACAACGAAAAGAAGCAGTTTTTTGTTGCACCTACTGGTCTGATGTTCAGTGAGGTCACAGCGTCTTCAATTTTGAAAGTTGACCACAAGGGCGATATTGTTGAGCAGGGTAGCACAAATTTGGTTGTATCAAAGAGCGTGTTTGACCTCCATGAAACCATTCACTCGGCAAAAAAGGATGCAAAGTGTGTCATGTTTGTGGCTGCTGATTCTGTCAAGGTGGTGAGTATGCTGACTGACTGATGTGCTCTTGTTACCGTGTGCGTAAAAAGTAATTCCATTACCTCTCCAGTCCAGATAAAAAGTACATGACTGTTACAGTATCTTTCTCACAATTATGTTTAACTTACATACAACATTTCCAATACCAACAGCATAATTATGTTTAACTTGTTGTACACTGTATATGGTAATGTTCCTTTAAAAATTTGTTTGTGTTCCCTTGTTCCCAAAATTACTTCAGATCAAAGCTTGTTAGATCAGCTTTTTTATCCCTCAAATGATTTATATTCTCTTTTTCTTTAAGATACAATTATGTATTTTGTCTTCGTTCCCCTGTTCCCCATTTGAAATTATGCCATATGCTCCGTTGTTCCCCAAAAGCCCTCAGGGTTCCCCCTGGCTCAAGAAAAATTGATTACAAGTTCTACATGTATAAGGTAATAAAATTTAATGTTAAGTACTGTAATTCATGGCTCACACATCACCTCATTCAGGAATCAACTTGAACCTGATTGGAAGACATTTGGTGATTGAATACTGACTCTTTTGCATTGCTTCAGGTCTCAGCACTCAGACAAGGACTTGTTCCCATCTCTCCAGAAGGAATAGCTGTAAGTACCTTGTGTTAGAGCTGAGTTTTTGCTAGCTTGCCAAAAAAGAGTTCAGATGTAGTGCTCGAAATTAGCGGTCGTCTGGTCGTCACAGACGACTAGAAAGTTTCCTGTGTGACCAATTTTTGGTAAAATGAAACGTCTGGTTGCCCGAGAAATAATCCATGGACAACCAAGCCAAGAATAGAAAATGAATTACACAAGTAGCACCCAATCAATACTGTAACAATGCAATAAACTACAATACAATACAATACAATACAATACAATACTAAGGTTAACACCACTACCTCTTTAGTCTTAAGACTAGTGATAATAAATTATTATTTTTTTTGAGTCTTTGAAACTAAAAAGAGTCACGGAAACAGATATACTTACAATCCAGGTCAAAGACCTTAAGACACTTGTCAAATTTTGGGCGAAAAGTCGATAATTATTTTTAAAAAACACTCCATGCTTCCATTGTTATATGAGCAACACATGTTCTTCTTTCGCTGCCTTTTTAGCGCCCCCCCTTCCACCCAGACAATGTTGAAACATGCGGACAATCAATGAACGGATCTTGATTTCAGAAACCGTGAAAAATCAACTTTGTAATGGCGGGAGGGGGAAAAGTAGGAATTGTCCCAACAGTTTTGACCAGGATTGTAGGTCCATTGCAGAATAAAGAATTATAAAGTAACAAAAGTGAACTGCATATTCTCCTATGTTATAGAGTTTTCATGTTCACAATCCCAAGTGATTCATGGTATGAGATATTTTTACCGTAACCTAAAATAGATCTCAAGATGTGAAAGTGAGGGTCTTCAAAGACTATTTGCCCACACCCAGTAAGAGGGGACTGCAGTATTCTAAGTGTGTCAAAACAAAGGGATTGTAAGGACTTGTCATAATCTCAGTTGGAACAAAACGCCTGATTAGTCTTTACCATATGCCTTTTTGAGTTGCCAATTTTATATATGATCCTTTAAGGTTAACATATTTTGTCCAGTGTAATCCCTATTTATATGAACATGGCCCCATTAGGGCAGTGCCTGGGGCTTATCATGATTGTAAAGAAGGAGATGATTCTGATCAAACCAGGATGGCACTGAGCTAC
Source organism: Montipora foliosa (assembly GCF_036669935.1). Lineage (NCBI taxonomy): Eukaryota > Metazoa > Cnidaria > Anthozoa > Scleractinia > Acroporidae > Montipora > Montipora foliosa. The sequence goes on along the minus strand of NC_090874.1, from coordinate 14,649,884 downwards.
AAATTGTAAGCTCAGAGTTCACCACAAACTTCAGCACAATAGGGGAGGAATCAGAATAGTACATGTAAGCTGTTTATCATTTGAATTGAGCCTGAAAGACATAACTGCGTGAGGAACGAAGAAGTTCAAATCGTTAATAAAAATGTTGAAGAGAAGAGGCCCTAGAAGGGAACCCTAGCCAAGGTACACCAACTTTAACGTCTCTGTTACTAGAACATACATGTACATGTATCCCATGAAATTTAACTGTCTGTTTGTGGCCCGTCAGATAAGAGATCATCAGCTGTAAGGTTGATGAGGAAAGACCATGTGCAAGAGGGCAGTGTATTTGTCGGTTTTCTATAACATCGATGTGCACTTAGTCTAGTAGTTTTAAGTTAACAATAATTACTTTGCCACAGCTGAGCATTTTCCCGTGTTTTGACTATCTGCCTGGGTTTTTACAAAAAGTTGTGAGATAGGAAACCGAAATACACTGTAGATGATGTGTCACAAACATGCAGGCGATGCAGATTAAAGACTCAATTACTTTAACCCAGGCCTCCACAAAATAGTCAGTGGTGCACAATAAAAAGTATGGGATACTAATTAAACCTCCATTAATTGCTATGTGATTGCATCTCAACATGGAGTGCCAGTTGTCAGTAGTGGGCAACTATGGGCTCATCAAGGCAACCTATTAAATTCTCGAGTTTGGTTGCCTGGCTTTTGAAAGAGGGACAACCTGGATTTTTTTTAATGTCGAGCACTGCAGATGGTACAATTTGTTGTTATGGCCACATCCTTTGTTGGTTACATTGGTTGTAAAAGGTACAAACAAAAAATGTAACCCTTTTTAGATTAATAATAGTTCACCTGCTAAATTTAATAAAATCCAGAAATATAATATGAATCATTTATAATAATATTAAATTCAAACAAAATGCAAGAAATAAAAGAAAGAGATAAAAAAGTATTATAATAATAATATTGCAATGAAAATCTACATGATAACGTCAGCACACACCAAGGAAAACTTTCGACACTTTTGGAAGTACTATTTCCCTTTTAGAACGTCTTTTTTCAAGCAGTTTTTTGCATATTACAACTCGGGTTACTTGTACGTACAGTGCAACAACAAAATCAAAGCATAATCCTTTATTTTAGTACTATAATGGGAGTTATGGGAATGCCTTTGGGAGGTCGCTGAGGCATTGAACATGGTTATTTACAATGTACAACAAACTGGAAAAACAAAAGAGTTGTTCTGCAGGTCGAGGAGGGTGTTATCCACCAAGGCCGAAGGCCCAGGTGGATAACATCCTCCGAGATCTGCAGAATTCTTCATATTCTACGAAAGCGGAATTCAATAATAATTATTGCTTTATTATTCATTCAAAATATTTTCTTTGCTCAAACTTCTAAAACTACTCGCAGCCATTTTTCTGCTTAACAAAAATAACACAATCTCGTCCCCAGCTTTTTTCGGTCAATGGTTCAATAATTTGCAGCGGGCTGCACTTTTGACGTCATTGGTTCAATATTCTGCAGCGGGCTGCACTTTTGATGTCATTGATTCAATATGACAAAGTTTCTTTCCAAATTTGGTGAACAGCAGCTGGTTATGGTGAATTATGCATATGGTTTTAACCAATCACAAACGGGGAAATATTTTGAATGAATAATAAATACCATTATGAGGTAGCCTTGGCCTTGTAAAATATTGTACATTTGTGGCAAATTATAGTTACTTATCTGTTGAAAAACTGCTGGAATTTTTGGTTTTTAACCTGCAGATTGGCGATGTAGCTTATCATGACTTCCCAGGGAACAAGATGGATGAAGATGTCAAGGATTCTTTGATCAACAGTTTTGGTTCTGCCAGCCAGGTAACTGGTTTATCTTGTTTGACTCATTAATCCGTTCTTTTGAATTGATCCACTTGTCTGCAGTTTTACTACCCTGAGTGTGATATTGACCCAAGCTGACTTCTCTTAAATACTGGAAAAAAAATTAATTTGACCACAGACCCTCAATCTTCCAAAAGCATTTCAAAATTCTGATTAATGGCATTCCCTACATATTTTAGGTTCTTATACTGAGGAATTTTGGTGCCATTTGTGTTGGAGAGACATTAGAAGAGACTGTTTACCTTGCACATCTTTTGGTCACCGCATGTGGAATTCAGGTATGAAAATAATTTTATGCGTATTATGCAATCATTATCATGTAAAAAAAAATGTGACCAAATTCTGGACAGAGCTTTAGTTCTCCAATGAATAATGTTTATGATTTCTCCTATATACCTAAAAGATGATTTATTTTTTAAATTCAAAGAAAGAGTTAGTTCATGGTGTTGGGCATTAGTACATGATTGTACATGGCTGCCAGCTTTCCAATCTTGAGCTTAAGAATTAATTTTGTAAGTTGTGATGCATGTATGGCACTAACTTTAAACTTAAAGGTATTCCTGGAGGCTAAAGTGACCTTCTCGGATTGCTTGGATTTTTTAATATGTTCAAGTTAATGGTTTAACTCAGTCTGGTGTACTTACCAAGCTTGACTTCCAGAAAATGTCTTGTTCCGGCAATTGAAATTTTGTCTCTAAGGATGAATTTTGCAGCGAAATTGAGATACAATACCAGACAAATGGTGTTTGCAGTCCAGGAAGAATTTTCTGCAACGTAACTTAATTGTTGACAGCTCCATTTCATGAAACCATTCAATGATCAAACATGAAACCTTCTTTGATCATGGATTCTGCATGAGAAAGTGTGCTGCACGGCGGCATCCGAAGAAAAATTTCAAGAACGTGGGTCAGGGTCTGGAAGGGGTTTCGCGTGATCTGTGAATTGAGCCCCAAAAAAGAGCGTGAATTACTGATAACAGAAGACTTGTGTGGTCAATTTTCTTGTGGCTTAGAAAATACAATCGTTCAATTTCACTAATTCAAGATCTGGGCCGGCGCCGGTTGTTCGAAAGCTGATTTACTTAATCCAGGATTAGCGTAAACTTTTGTATCACGTTTTCAACTTTTTGGTAAAAGTTTCTGTTGCCCATTTTTGTTTCTCAAGATTGACTTCTTTTAATGTAAAGTTTTGCTGAATATCAGCGTTGAACAGCATTTGGGAGCAGAGAAATAAACTCCTTGGTTAATTTTTAATCTGCAATTAGCGCTAATCAGCTTTTCAACAACCGGGCCCTGGGTAGACGGTATTTTGGTGACGTACATACATAGTAACTTAGTAAATTGTAAAGCGCCACTGACAGTGGTTGTTTCCTCATAAAAGTATCAGTACGTGTACCCTTGAGAACCTTGAAATAAGCCAAAACAATCCACAATCACCCATTACATCCCACAATGACCTAGTATCATCCATAACTCACCAAACATCATTTACATTTAGGTCATACAGTGTAGTAGGTGATGGTTCTTGATTTGTTTGTGAATGATAGTGTATCAACACCAACAGCCAAATTGTGAACAACATAGTAATTTGCGACAACCGACTATTTGTTGCATAGTCGAGAGGAATTTACAGAAAATCGAGTAAATAAACTGAATTAGGCAAAATTACAGATGTAGGAAGTACTCAAAATATAAAAAACTAAATTAGCAAAGTACTGTAGTTTCAAAAATTGATTTTTGCTTAGTCTGGGGTGTAACACACAGAACAAAAGACCAATATTAAAATTTCAATCTTTTATCT
>NC_090874.1:14638695-14641195 GCF_036669935.1 Montipora foliosa | reverse complement strand
CTTTCTACTGACTTCGTTCGGCTCTGAAAGTTTGCTTTCACTTAGGAAAAACGAACAAGCTTTAGAAGAATTGGATTGTCGTGGTTTGATGGCAAGGAGCAGCCTTTGTGCCGGTTTTTGTCGCTCGTTGGCTTAAACAATGTTATGACCATCGATGTGTTCAATGTTCGCTTGCAGGAGTCGACTGAAGTGGCTCAACGCACCAGTTAAGGGTACTGAGTACAAACGAGAGCGGTTGGATCTGAATATATCTGAGCCCGAACCTGTACTGATAAAGGATATGGAGCCGGAAAAGGAGGATAAGGATAACGAGGTGGGAAATACGTTTGTTTCAAATAATGACAAGGGTCAGATATTTTCATCCCTGCGGGAGAGGTTTCCTTGGCTTTTAGCGAGAGGGAATAGAAACCTCTGCACCGATCTCTTCAATGTCGTCCAGAACTTTAGACGAATAATGAAACTCTTAATCGATTTCAAATCCGTTCTAACCAATTTGAATTTTAACGCCTGTCTAACTGCGGAAGAGTGGAAGTGAAGTTGCATTGACGTCACGCCGTGAATTAGAGAACTAAGGAAGACAACTGTAATAACGATATTTTCGGGGTAGCCCAGAGTATAGGTTACCTGTAGCCGAAATGATTTAATTACTTTTCTATTCATTACTCCTCCACAGGTTTTTATCACTACGAAAGTTGTTACCGTTGACGAGTCTGCTCCTCCAGATGATAAGGAGCAAGTCACAGAGGAAGTTGTGACATTCGTACGTGCAGAAGAGCGGCATTTTGCACCAGAAGAACTCAACTTCATCATTGACGACCGAGATGCTGGTGATCCTGTGGACGAGGGTCTGGTGCAACAGCCGGTCACTCTTGTCCGGAGGCAGTCTGGTAACAAAGTGAAGAAGCGACGAAGTTTCCGAGAGAAGATGGCCAAGAGACTTAGCAGCGGACATTGAAAAGATTCATTTTTGGCATCATTTGATCTTTGCTTTTGGCGATCCAACGTTCGTAGCACTCGATGGGCCTTTGCGAAAAACGTATGGTTATCTCGAGGGTGACGCGAACGAATTTTAGATCTTGCAATGCTTCTGAATTTCTTCACTGGTTTGCATGCGGAAATATTAGCGAGGAGGGCACCAGAATTCTATTCTCGATGCGCACGTGTCTGTAAGTAGAACGCAACAGGCCAGTATGGCATTATCCTGGCAAGAATGTTCGTCAATGTCGATTCCTCTGCTTTACATTTTCCTTTGCTTTAAAATTTCCATCTCTGCGTTTTGTTTGCTTGCACTCCCCAGCGAGCAGTCTGCTCACATCGTCTGTCTCGCTATACATTTCGCTTGTTGACTGTGGAACGAACTCTGCGGCGAATCTCGAAATATTAGATACTTTAGTATTTTTTGGAAGGCTTTTTTCATGTTGAAAGAATCTTAAAATGATTTTTCCGTGCACCGATGAGTTTGCCCAAGTGAAGTTAGCGTTCTTCTTGAATAAGGGGATTTTTAGATGAGCATTTTTGACCACTTAAATATGAGAGCGCCACCGTATTTTTAAGTGTACTCGCGCACGTGTCTCCGTAACTTAATTACTCAATTTCTCATTCCTAGGAAACGTACATACTAGTTTAATTAAATCCTTTGCGGAGGAGCTTAAGGGAATCGTTATTGAATCTTTCAGATTTTTCTAAGGTAGTAGAGTGGCAATTAAGGGTTGGTGGGCTTGACTTTCCTTTGTTTATCGTGTTATTTTCACCCAGTTCTAAGTCGAGTTTTAAAATGGTTTTACATGCTGACAGTTTCAGTCGTCGAGTTTGATAGGTCGTGGTAGTGAGTGGCTTTCAAAATATCGCGTCATTTTTAACCAAGAAAATGACAAAGCCAAAGCCGATCTCGATTTTCGGCAACTTCGAATGCGGTTCGGCTCAACGCGCAATTTGCGACAGTTTTTATTGGTTATGTCTTAAGAGTCGCGTTTAACGACCCTCAGTTGAAAGCCGCTTCACTGCAGAGTTTCGATGTTTACATTTAGGTTTATCAATTTAATTTAATATCGTAATGAAATTGCCGCCAATATTTCGTATTGAAATAATTCTTTGGAATATTTTTTTTAATGCTGTGACTTTCAATATTACCTTTTCCAGTAATTTTATTAAATTGCGTGTTGTAAGGTTATTTAATGGAAGGTAACTAAGAACTTCATGTGGTGGAATAAATTTTAGAACGTTATGTTTACTGGGCTCAAATTGTCGTAGTGGTGTTTGTGTGTGTTGTGAAATCCTTCGTTGGAGGCTCTTACACGTTCAAATTTTTTCCTCTCCAAACACAATTGACGCTTCTAAGTTCAGCTTTTCGTTGGGCAGTAGTGATGATGAATCACTTTAAGGAGGCGCGAAAGGGTTTCAACACTTAGAAGACACGCTGTTTAGATCGAATCACGCCAGAACACTGTAGCACGTAACAGCAATGTTATGGTAACATATGAAACACCGATTATTTCCAAAC
>NC_090874.1:14633695-14636195 GCF_036669935.1 Montipora foliosa | reverse complement strand
TCTTTGCCGTCGTCAGCAAAGCAACAACGTGAAATTACCAAGTTTGAGGGGTTATGGAGAACGTCAGCACCTGGAGATAAATTTTCATTTTTCTCCCCTAAATTAAGCGCCGCTCGTAACGGTCTCATTCCTGTGGGACTGAAACACTTTTGTCAAATTAAAAGGCTTGGAATAGTCGCGAAGTGATCGCAATAACGTGAATGTATGTTTTTACATGACGTTCTCGTTGCCGTTCCCGTCGTCGTTGCTAAAGCTCCCTATTAAATGCTGTATACGGACTTGCAGGGGTATTCAAGGGACCTGGATACTACCTATTCGAGGGAGCTCAGTCTTCTGAATTAGCCAATATCAAAAATACCATAATGCTGTTTGTTTGTTTGTCCCTCCAAAATTTGCATAAGTATTGTTTCCAGTTTCTCTTGAAAATAAAAACAATGCTTATGCAAAATTTGAGGGACAAATACAGAGTATTATGGTATTTCTGATATTGGCTAATAGCCCTTTTCACGGTTAGTTTTCTCATTTGCATTGCAATGTAATCTAACGTGGATGCGAGGCAATTTCGGGTTAAAACTACAAAATAGCCCGAAATTGCCTCGCATACATGCTAGATTGTATTGTAATGTAAATGAGAAAAACTAACCGTGAAAAGGGCTATTGTTAGGTATAATCACGTGATTTCAAGTGCAATTTTAAATAAATGAGCACGAAACGATTTCTTCAAAGTGCAATTTATAGTACTTAGTCTAAAATTAAACAATGTATTTTCACAAGTAACTGTCAACTTTATTGTCAATTTTCACTCGTGAATTTGCGAGGTCTGGAATCCTTATGAGATATAAGGTGAGATTAATTTGCCGTTATCATTTCGTTAGCGAACGGGACTTTGGGCGTGATGCCCAGCGAGTTTGCCAAACAGAAAGGTCTCTGATCAGTCCCTTGGTCGGGATGAGACGAGCTTCGTAAGACTAACCACGAACAATGTATTTCCACAAGTAACTGTCAACTTTATTATTCTAAATTGTGATTACTTAAAAGTAATATTCAGGAAATAAAATTCAAATTATCTTATCGTAATTAAGCAGAAACAACTCATGGGTATCTTGCAATCGAGCAGGAATTTTCAGGGCTCGCATTTGATTGGCTATCTGTGACTTTCTTTGATCATTGAGGGCTTGGTTTGTTGCCTCTTTTTTTAAATTATATAAATAGTTTTTGCTCTAGCTGCGTTACTTCATAGTTCATATATGAAGATGGTTATGAAACTCGACAAGTTTCTTTGTCGTTTGTTTTTGTTCGCTGTTTTGGCCCTGACCGTGCCACAAACCACACCCGTTTTCTAAATAACAGCCAATCAAAAATTTTCGATTAATTCATTAAAAACTCGGTTGTGAACTGAGGACAAAAGATTGTGCACGGTCGCGGTCAAGTTAAGACAAAGCACGATGTCACTGTTCTCGCTTTTGTAGTTTCAAGTGTTTCATAACAAGGAATGCATTACCCGGAGCCTCTATCTTCCATATTAACCCCGTGAGTCAACCATTTACCGTATCTTTCTATTTTTAGAAGCACTTCGCAAGGGGGCTTTAGTGGGTGTTTTCACAATAGCCAATCATAAGAGACCTATGGTCAGTCATTTATTACGTCACGTGCGTATGTGACGTATGTGAACCACTCACGTATGTTCTCAGTCACATACGTCAAAATATAGTAGTTCTAAAAATAGAAATATATGGGAAAGTGTTGACTCAAGCGTACAATACAGATGGAAGCTCCGGGTAATGGGTTCCTGTGATAGCCAGTCCATCTATATGAACTGTGGTAACTTAAAAGGTATATTTCTCTTAGCCAATAAGGCCCCGTCGTTCAAAATCCGGATAACCTAAGATAAATCAGCATCCGATAGTCTGCGAACATGATATTTCAGTATTTGCTCAGGTTACCGTGAATATGCACCCTCTAAGCGCAGCTCGCTGAAGGCGTGTACGACAAAATTGGTCAACGTTTAGCTTCCAGTATATATTTAAAACCCTGGATAGTCACTTATCCATTGGATACAGTTTTTCAGCCTTTGAACGACTGGGAAAAGAATGGAGAAATTTCTCCTTGTATATTAATCAAGAGTGAATTAGATAAGAGTGTTGTTATGGCATGGATGGGCTCCCCAGCACAGCCACAAATGAGTCTATTTTTAGAATACCCGTTCCCGCGAAAATCAGTTGTCAATGTCCCTGAAAAAACATGACAGAAGCGGTCACGCGTGACATGGCTTGTTCTGATGGGTTAAAATTGGGCAGCCCTTAATTTGTTTGTTTCGCGCGCAAAGTGTACCGAAAAATATATCCATTTGTGACTGTGCTGCTGCAAGGCCGCAAAGTGATAGATCAACACTTTGATCTAATTCACTCTAGGTTGTTTTAATAAATAAATTAACTGCAACTTCTTTCGCCTTCTTTTTGCCCTGTGTCTAAAATGCGACCTTAGGATTTGAGAATGTCCT